>NC_141691.1:2100672723-2101101594 GCF_964263255.1 Lissotriton vulgaris | reverse complement strand
TACTAGCTTGATCCATCTCTATGGTAGTGTGTCTGAATACATTGTTAATATTAGAACCATTGTAAATGAATTTTATAAACTACAGATGTACATATGATAAATAGATTAGTTTAATTTAGGCACTCCACACTGATCCAGGTGCTCCTCTTTGATCTCACCAATCCATGAAGTAGAGAGAAAGTGCGTAAGTGATTTCAGTGTTATGGGCCCCACTGATGAGTAAATGGGTAAATTGTGACTTCAGGGAAAGGTGATGAGAATTTTAGAAATGATTTCCCGAGTAGCGCTGCATCACTACGGGGCAGTCCATTCAGAGACAAGGGTGCGAGGCGCTCACTTCACATGCAGCTCTTTGAAGCAGATAGCGTTCTCTCGTTCTTTGCATATTTGCTCATGCATGACAGCTTCATTTTCAGTTCACTCCACTCCACGTTGTGAATCAATGTCAGGCTTACCCGAATCCATGGTGGCAGCCCATAAAGATGAAAAACAACATTTGTTAACAACTGGGTTCCCATTACATGAAGCCACTGAAGCGATAGTAAAATGCACTCCCGCCACGATCAAAACAAACTGTGCGTGCGGTAAGCAAACAGATCTTTCCCACAATTCAACGCTTTTTGCAGAATGTGAATGTTGCAGGCTACGGCAGCGTGATTCGCTTGTGTTTGGTAGCACGCTGTTTTCATGCCACATAATTACACTCTACTCAATGCAACATAAATACATTCCACATAATACCACTAAGTGCCATATAATGACCCCCCACATAATAACACTCTACTGAATGCAACATAAATACACTCCACATAATACCACTCAGTACCACATAATTACCCATCACATTACCCTCTTCAATGCAACATAAATACACTCCACATAATACTACTCAGTGCCACATAATTACATGCCACAAAATTACACTCTTCTCAATGCGACATAAATAAACTCCACATAATACCACTCAGTACCACATAATTACACATCACATAATTACTCTCTATTCAATGCAACATAAATACATTCCACATAATACCACTGCGCCACATAATTACATGCCCCAAAATTACATTCTACTTAATGCAACATAAACTCCACAGAATACCACTCAGTGCAACATAGTTACATGCCACATAATTACACTCTACTCAATGCAACATAAATACACTCCACATAAACACACTATATGCCACATATTACCAATCAATATAAATGCACTCCATGCCATGACACAATTTCACTAAGCATAATTTCAATCAACACCACAGTTCCAGGCCACACAATTCAACTCCACACATTTCCAAAACACATCACATAATTACACACCAAACAACATAATTCAAATCCACAAACCACAACATACCTCCAATCCACGCCATATAGTGGCACCACCTGAGAACCAAACATCACTCACCACCACCATTTTGCATCAGCACCCCACCTAAGCATCACCTAAACATCGCCTAAGCATCACGTCCTAAGCATCACGTCAGTCTGCCCTTGGAATCTGCCATCTGTTGATTCTCCCATACTGTCCGTTCGCTGCTTCTGTTCTAATTAAACTACTGTTTTACAACCTCCACTCCCATGTTGCTTATGTCCATCTCCCCCGTAACAAACAAAAATTATAACAAAGAAGCATGAGAACAGACAGGAAGAAGTTGCCAGCAGTGCAAATACAATAAAACTAGGAGACATTATTTATGTTAATTCTTTTTTAATCAGGTTGTTCAGTTGTATATAATGCCTTCTTCGTTGGTATAAAGGTAACAAAAATACTTAACACTTTTTATTATAACTTTTCAACATGATGCACAGCAGCCACAATGTTCTACAACATAGCCAAAAGTTTTGGCTAAACACAAATGGTCCCAAAAGCGAGACCTATTGGCTGTGCCAATGCTTGTTTCACAATGTTTGCATCTTCCCCTTCCTTTTATGTGTCTCTCTCTTGTTGTGTAGCAAAGTGAGATGAGGATAAATATGCGTAGGACACTGAAAATGAACCCGGACCTGTCAACCAGCAAAATGATGGACCCATCTCAGGAGATGAACCAGACTCCACCACCGAGAAGAAAGCCCCGCCCGGAAAATTGTTAGTGTCCAAAATCCTAATAAACATCAGGCAAAACGGTGCGCCGGGTCCTAATGGCCTTCCTGGTCACTTATTCAAAGCAAACATTGAGTTCTGGTCCGAAAACCTGACCCACCTGTACACTAAATGTTGGCTTCTGGGGGTCGTACCAGATTCATGGAGAGGCTCGCTCTTACACCCGATCCATAAGAAAGGCCCCAAATCTGAACGATCAAACCATCGCATGATCGCCCTCCTGGATATTGAGGGAAAAACTTATGCTAGTGCCATCTTGAGGGACCTTGCAGATTGGACGAGTGAAGAAGGCCTCCTCCCATTCTGCCAAACTGGATTTAGACCTGGGTCCGCCACAGTTGATAACATCACCGCACTTTCCTTCTTGGTCCATCAAGCGCGGTCGCGCAAATGCCCCCCGGCCCCCCCTATTCGCCTGCTTCATTGACTACTCGGGAGGGTTTGATGAGGTGGATCGCGCCATCCTATGGAGAAAGCAGGCTCAATGGAATCTCAAACAATCCCTGCTAAGAGCGATCCAGTCCTTGTACCAAAAAACGTGGGTGAGAATCAAACTCTTGAGGGACTCTGCATCCGCGACGAAGATTGACACAGATCGGGGTCTAAAACAAGGGTGCGTTTTAGCCCCATTGTTATTTAATCTATACACAGTGGATATGGAGAGGGCCTTGACTGGGGCAGCCTTAGCAACCCCAAAGATCGGTGGGACCAAAATTCAATTTATGCAATATGCGGATGACCTGGTACTCCTGGACCACACTAGAATTGGGCTACAAAGGGCGCTGACAGCACTCGCTGCATACAACAACAAAAACAGGCTGGTAGCAAATTCATCCAAGTCAAAAGTAATCATCTTTAGACCCTATCCCAAAAAAAAATCAGTAAGATGGAGGCTTGGTCATCTCTCGCTGGAAAACACACAGCGATACACCTACTTGGGCATCTTCTACCAGGAGTCGGGGCTTTCGAGCGCCCATTTAAAGAAAATTCAAGGCAAAGGTAAAACCATCACCTACGCCCTCTGCAAACTGCAAGCCTCATTACACAGCCCGTCTACAACGGCTATTCAAAGAGTACTTAAAGCCAAGTTAATGCCGGCTCTCAATTACGCTCAACAAGCATTCCCCGGCAAATTCAACAATGACCTAGAAAAAATCCATTGCAGAGCTTACAAGAGACAATTCCATTTACCAAGGTGCACCAGAAACACCCTTGTCCGCTTAGAGTTCTCGCTCAACCAGCAAAACCTGGAAGAGATGGCCGCTCTGAGTAAATACTACTTTCTAACAACAGCGGCACACGAGAACACACTCAAGGAAGTTCTGAAATGCATCTTCAGGCAATCCGGGAATACCTGGTCGGCTACTCTTAATATGGCAAAGGACCTTCTCAATCTTGCCACTGAGTCTTGGAACCCCAAACACATTAATTACACCGCCATTAAAAACGTGATTAAAAAACTGTTACATGCGCAGTCACGGGAACTGGACTTGGAATCACTGGCAAAAAAAGACTTCCATGAGTCCCTACGCCTGCCGTACACTGTGCATAATCCTAAATATCATCTCACGCAGGCCGTGGGCTGCGCAGCACTTCATAAGATCCTAGCCTACAGACTACATCCGTTGCCCCTCAGAGAATTATATGCCTTTGGACAGGCTGGACCAGGAGCTCGGGAATGCAGGCTCTGCAGCTACAAACGAGAGTCATTGGCCCACCTTCTATTTTGCTGTCCTGCCCTGTGCACGGCTCGCAGTCTTTATCTCAGGCCAATCCTAAAACAAGCGGGGTCACACACTGCAAAGGAGGCGATCAACCAACTATACACACTGACTATGGTAAAACAGATGGCATCTTTTGGAAAGTTTATCCATCAGACACGGTCCATACTGATGGTAACCCAGGGCTCGATAGAGACTTTCGCAGACCCACGTCTTAGTATGAACCCTATTTACCGTTCCTATCAGTGCTCAGGGAGCTATCACACAGACTTACCCCCCGACACTTCCTTGGTTTTAACTTTGGTAGTTTTATACTGTGGTTTTAATGTAATGGTTTTGAGTAACCAAACAGTAAAGAATTCATTCATTCATTCACTGAAAATGCGTGACAGTGGGGTCCACCTGCAACTGCCGGCTCAAAGTAAGCACTGCTACTGAGGCTAATAGTTTAATCTTTTACAAAAGGGCCTCCTTCCCCATCAATAAGTTACATCTCATTGAGTAAACTAAAACTGTGCCTTCAGCCAACAATGGGTCAGGAGCATTTTTCTGGACTTGCAATGAGTTGAAGCCTGGAAACAGTGTCAGGTCTATAGAAAAATATTTTTGTTATTATATCGGATTGCTCAATGTGTTTCAACTGCACAATGTGTGATTTCATTTCTAGAAAGTGTGCCGCTACCCTGCAGACTGCTATTTTACTCGTGCTTGACTTGCCTTCGCTTTTTAAAATTGTATGAATTTGATGTAATTGATGTATTTTTAAACTTAAAAAATCAACGTTTGCACTTTGCTGGCGGCACTGGCTCCTTAGCTGTCGCCTGAGCACACCCCTTGACATCAGCCTATCGCGTAGGGCAGGTTGGAGCATTAGGCAGGGAGCTGGTGTTTAGGTCTGGCTGCAGCGCTGGAGCGCTAGCGGCGCACCAAAGGCAAGCCCATCTGCGCCTGTCTGCGCCCTCACAGGCCAAGGGGCCAGAAACCATGCCCAAATCCTCACTTACATCTCGGGGTAACTTAGAAAATTTCATCTGGCGACACAGGGATCATTTCCTGAAATCTCGAAACCTATTTCTCATACTCCCCGGTTACCGGGTACTACCAGACTTAGGCACTCAGCACTACGAATGTATTATTTAAATACCCGTTCCTTAGTTAAACATCAGCTCGATGTTTTCCTTCTCTTAGTGTCTGGAAAAAAAGACATCTTTCTCATAATGGAAACATGGCTTACTCTTGACTCTACTACCCCTGATATCTTGGCTACATTAACGACTATTAAATCCTCCACGTGAATCACCCGCCTGGAAAGAAGGGTGGTGGAGTAGCAGCAATTATTCATCAGGACCACAAATTCACTGCCCTTACCTCCTTAAGTCTCCCTGCAGTAGATATTATTGCCATCAAATTAGAGTCCGACTCTGCTCTGCTCATCCGTGCTCTGGTTTACAGGCCCTCGCACATGCCCATGTTCCCTATTTTGCTAAGCAAACAAATTGCCAACCTCGTAACGAATTATACCAACATACTGTTTATAGATGACTTCAACTATTAGTCTAATGACACACTCGGCGGGTCTCACTCTGCTAAACTGACTGATCTCCTAACCAGCCTAAACTTTGTCCAGCAGATATCTTCAGCCACACACAATAAAGGACATATATTGGACCAAGTTTGGACAACTAATCTAACAGTGCTTGCGCCCATGATACTACCATTTATATGGTCGGATCATCAGGTTAATAAAATTCACAGCAACAATTCCTATCAGCTTTAAACCCCCCAGGCCAGAGGGCGGAATGATCAGGAAATGGAATGCCCTTAACAAAAAGGAATTTCAGGACACCAACCTTTGATCCTGATGTCAATCTCCTTGAAGGAAATATTTCAGCTCGACTATTAGCAGCTAGTGATATGCATGCCCCACTCAAAAAACAAAAACGAGAATGCTACTCTGACGCACAGAGATGATTCTCTGATGAACTAAGAGTACAAAAACTGGCCCTTCGTCAAACAGAAAGGAGTTGGAGACTGAATTATTGCCTAGAAGAATAATACCACTATTTGGAAGTACAGAAAGAATATAAAAAAGCTATCACTGCAGTCAAGGCGCTCCTTTTCCTCTAGAATTTTTAATTCCAACAATAGATCAAAGGAAACCTTCTCTATTGTTATTGAACTATCTAACGCAGAGTCCTACCCAAACCCACACCTAACCAAGCACTTTGCGACTCCCTAAATAACTATTTTGTTGAGGATCTCTATTGTTAAAGCTAGCATTCCATAACACATCTCCAATGAGACACCCCTTGCCATGCAGAGTAACCCTTTTACCATGGATTTTTTCCCAACCATTAGTACCAAGACTTTCCTGGACTTGTTGTCAAGAGTAAAATCGGGATCCCCCATGGACTGCTGCCCACCTCATGTTTTAAAAGATACCCTCTACGCCCTCCCAAGCTCCGCCATTACCCTCTTGAATGACTCTCTCTCTCAAGGCACGTCCCAAAAGTGTTCAAAGAAGCACTTGTAGTTCCGCTCTAAAAAGAACCTGGAGCAGACCCTCAAAATCTGTCAAACTATCGCTCCATCACGCTGCTCCCTTACCTGGCCAATGTACTCGAGGCCCACGTGGCGAAGTGTCTGTCCAAATTCATGGAATGTTAGAAATGGGATTCCTGGCTGGCTGAGGTTGACACCAAAGCCAGACAGAAATCACCACTCTAATCAGGGCAAGGGAACTACTCCTCAGAATGACCCCTGCTCACCCTTTTAGGCAGTGTGGTGCGAGCAGACAAGGCTAAACTTCGGGCGCTATAGTTAAGCATTCATGACCCTTCACAGTAAAACACACTGATTCCCCCCACAAATGGACACCAAGCTGTAGTTTTGTAAAAATATGTAATCTTTATGTAAAATATATATATATGAGGCAGTGACTTATCACAAGACCAGTATAACACAGTTTGAGGCCACAAGATCTTTAAATAGGCAAATGTTCTTTTTGTGACAGTTCAAATTAGCAAAGTTCCTTCTATAACACAAGGCAAGGCCACAATACTTTAAAATATGCCTGGGTTCTTTGGAGAATGTTTAAAAAATACTTCTTCTTGAGGTTTGAGGGATTCTTAAAACAGTTCTAGTTACTCTTATAACAAAATGATGATGCCAAAGTTCTTGATATGCAATATTTTGGGCCTTCTGCCCAATTCCTTGAAGGTACGGCGCTCCCGAGCGCCTCTGTGCGCTTCATAGCGCTCTTCTACGCTCAGCACGGGAGAAAACCCCGGGCCCTACCAATGCTCAGGCATCTCGCGTGAGACGCGTACACAGACCCTACCAATACTCACGCATCTCGCGTGAGAAGCATACGCTACAAGCGAACCAAGGTTACGAGTCGTACTGAGCTGGTGCGACTCGCACTCCGATGCGAAGGGGGAGCTTTCCAGGCCGGGTACGCGCCGAACTCTAGCAGCGGTCCAGGCGGCAGATAGGGGCGTACGGGGCACGGTGGAGGCGCACAGTGAATCACGGGGAAATAAAACATTGCGGGCCCCGAGCCCGTGGTGTGCAGATTGTTGTTAGGCGTGCTGACACAGTAAATCAAGGATTTTCCCTCGTCGCAGGGGGACGTGTCAGGCTCTTGATGCGCTTTGTAACGCAGACGTACCTCTGGGGCTAGGAAGCAGCGGGTGGGTTCCGAAGGTGGGGCGTGGCACGGGGGCCTCCAGCACGGTCCGTGCTGGGGGCGCAGTCCTCTGTTGTGCGGCGCGGCCTCTCCACAGGTCAGGGGGCACAGCGAGGCGGCCGGGTGCGTTCGCAGCCCACGGGCAGCCGTCCAGGCTTCAGGAGTGTGCCCAAGAGACCATGACTCCGGCGGGAGGGGGTGGACAAGCACTCCAAGCACCTCCAATAACGAACAGGGGCAGAGGAGCAGGCGGCCTGACCCGAGGGGCAGAGAGCGAATCTTCAGCAGAAATAGGCTCTCAACGGGTAAAAGGGCGGACCGCTCCCGAGTGCCACAGCTATGGGAGGGGGGCGAGGGGGGTGCAGGCTTGCCTCCGGTGGGAGGAAACACACGGCTCAGTTCCAGATGAGCCAAGGCAAAGAGAACCCACTAGTCCTGGGGTTCAGGTCAGGGGGCAAGCTCAATCAAACCCTTGGAGAAAGTTTCAGCACACGTCAGCAAAGTCCTCTTTAGGTCTTCTCCTCTCCTTCCTCAGCAAGGCAGACAGCAGACCAGTCCTTCCAGCTTCTTCTTAGTCCTCCTAGCTGGGCAGATGTTCGTTGTGGGAAACAGGATCTAGTTTGCTAGGAGCAGGGCTCCTACTTTTATACAGCTTTTCTTTTGTTCTTACAGGCCAGAGGGGCCTCTGCATAACTTCTTTCAGTCCTTGAGCACTGTGTTGGGGAAACTTGGGTCTCTCCTTTCAGGGAGCAGGGATTTCACATAAGACGCTCCACAGGAGGTGGAGCCAGCATTGTGTGGACAGGGGCAGCCAGGAGTACTTTGTTGACAGGCTTCCCCCTTTCCTGGGCCAGGTGTCGGGCTGAGTCATCAGTCGCTCCCCAGGAGGTGGAGCCAGCATTGTGGTGGCAGAGCACAGCCCTATTCAGAGTCCAGGGGCACTCCCACCTCCCACCAAGGTGTAATCCTTGCATTCACCACCTGTCACCCCCCAGCCCTGTCACTCGCACAACCCAGACAGCAGATACACATCCTAGCAGAGGCGGGCTGAAATGGTTAGGCAAGCAAATGCTAGCTTTCTAAAAGTAGCATTTGCAAACACAGGATATTAAATAAACTTTACTAAAAGGAGTATTTTATTATTCTGAGTTCAGGCATACTAAACTTTATTTTCTACAAGGTTCCCTGAGCCTGCTGGGATTATAGGGTGTAATAATTCCAGCAGCCCATCTTTGCCTAAGAGAACAGGTAGCCTTACTATAGTGAAAAACGAATTTGGCTGTAATTCACTATTAGGACATGCCACACACATCAGGCTTGTCCTACCTTACACTTACAATGCACCCTGCCCTTGGGCCTACCATAGGGGTGACTAACATGAAGCAAAGGGAAGGGTTAGAGGCTGGCAAGTGTGTGCACTTGCCCAGCCAGCATGACAGTACCAGACTGCACGCAGGTTCTGCAATGGCAGACCTAGACACATTTTAAAAGGCTGCTTCTATGGGTGGTGCAACCAGCGCTGCAGGCCCACTAGCAGTATTGGCATTTACAAGCCCTGGCACTCCTGGTGCACTTTACTGGGGACTGACAGTAAATCCAATGAGCCAATCAGGGAAATCAATTACAGGTACACTTTACATTGAGAGAGCATATGCACTTTAGCACTGGTCAGCAGTGGTAAAGTGCCCAGAGTTATTAAACCAACACAAACAGGTCAGAGAGAATATTGGAGGAAGGCAAAAAGTTCAGGGATGACCCTGCCAAGAAGGCCAAGTCCAACATGGAACATTCTAACTATCTAGACCCACACCTAGAAGGATTTCGTCCAGCACACTCTATGGGGAGAAGGGGATATTGGCAGTCCTGAACACCTTACGAGATAAAACTGACACAGGCCTCCCACAGGCCCTAGTGCTATTAGATCTCCCAGCTTCCTGTGACATGGTCGATCATGGCATTTTGAAGAACCGTGTCAGGCAGGCTGGCATCCAGGGCTCAGCTCATTTCTCGAAGACCGCTCTCAAGCGGTCCGTATAGCCCCACTCATAGCACCCAAGCTAAAAACAACATGTGGGGTCCCACAGGGATCCTCGCTATTGCCCCATCTGTTTAATGTTTACCTTTTACCTCTGATTCAGTCCCTGAAGGAAAGGAATTGGACCACTTTCAATTATGCTGGTGACCTACAGTAAATGTTCACCATCAACAACTCACATAACTCAAAAGCAACAAAAGCCCCTGCTCTAGGAAAATAGCAATAAAGTCACAGTAGTTTCTGGTTGTGGAAACAGTAGTAAAATAAACACATCAACATGTTTCAAAGTCAATAGATAGCGGTGTGCCAAGAAAAAGTTTGAAATGGAGTAGAATCCTTGTTATGGAAAACAGTTTATTGTTCCTCTTGTTGTGGCCAACACGTGTTTCATCGCAGGGAAACAAGACTGCGAATCTTCAGGGCCTTTTAAAATCAAAAGCCGGGATTAGTGTTGTGGCCAACGCCCAGAGGGGCGAGAATATGAAGAATGCGCTGTAAACGCGTAGTTAGTTAGTTCCTTACAGGTCTCATAAGGGTGGCTATGACCGGGAGGAGAATAGGTTAAAGCTGTAACGCTCGAAAAAGGAAATCAGGCGGGTGCACCTGTTTCGATTCGTTCCCCCTCCTGTGGTTCCCGGCGCCGTTTTTCGAAGACGGTTCAAACTTTTTCTTGGCACACCGCTATCTATTGACTTTGAAACATGTTGATGTGTTTATTTTACTACTGTTTCCACAACCAGAAACTACTGTGACTTTATTGCTATTTTCCTAGAGCAGGGGCTTTTGTTGCTTTTGTGCTACCTGTGTGGATTTATCCACCTTTGAGCGGTTACGAGGGATTACCGCCCGCCCCTTTGCCTGGAAACTGTTACTTTACCCCACCTCAATACCCTGCGGTCACACGGCTGTGCGCCTGTCCTAATCTGGAATACCTGAAACCCTCCCAGTAGATCAATAACTCACATAACTCAGTTCGTGATTTCCAGGCCACCATGCTGCACATTCGCTACTGGATGGACCATAATCATTTAAAACTCAACCCGGGCAAGACTGGATTAGTTCTGACAGGGAGCAGTCAGAACTTCTGGGGCCCACACTACTGGCCTACAGAACTAGGACACCCCACCCGCAAACCCTCTTCCTCTGTCAAGAACCTTGGGGTCTTTATAAATAATGACCTGTCATTAAGATCGTAAGTCGGAGCAGTGATCTTGACCTGTTTCAGCTGCGTAAGATCAGAAAGATCAGTCGACTGCTCACACACGCAGCTCTGATACACGTTGTGATAGCTATGGTGCTATCACACTTAGATTATGCAAATTGTCTACTTGGGTATGCCACTTTTCCTACTCAAGTGGCTTCAGATGGTTCAGAACCAAGCAGCGAGACTGATTTACCAGCAACCCAGATGGCAATTTGCCAGCCTTCTGTTAAGAAAGCTACACTGGCTCCCTATTTCCCAACGCTCTGCCTTTAAGACTGGATGCCGAATTTTCAAGTCTCTACATGGTCGTAGACCCAAATTCATTAACAGTCTTTTATCAAGGTACACTCCCTCTCGCAACCTATGCTCAGTACATCTCCAGCTACTGACTACCCCAGCCTTTAAGTCAAAATGTCAGGGAGGATGCAGGCTAGCTTCCTTTGCTCCAAGATTGTTGACCTCCTTTCCTCTGGAGATTCGGTCAAGTACTGATCTGCTGAGCTTCAGGAAAATGGTTAACCTCATGTGTGCTCATGACGAGCTGAGCTCGTCATAACGGCCGCAACGCACGCGGGGATAATTCCCCCGTTGTGCAGAACTTTCTGAGGAAACTGGTGTGGATGTGACAAGCTCAGCTTGTCATGAGCACAGCGCCACTGTGCTGCGTGACGAGCTGAGCTCATCACGAGCACCGGGGTGCTGTGCATTCCCCCCTCCCACCAGCACAGCGGGGGAATTAATTACCCCCGCTGCGAAGGGGCTAAGACATGGCTGTTTGTGCAGGCACACAAATAATTCCCTCCATTGGATACAGCAAAATCTAGAGTTAGCGCCATGAAACCTACAGGTGTACGTGCGCTGTATACATTTTTTATAACATAACATTTATATAATGTCTATGAGGTCAGCTTCGACTACTTCTGGAAATGCTTATCCTGTCCCTATGCGTGTGGTGTTAGTGCCACCCCAGCCCCGATGTTAGTGGGTCTGGTTGCACCCCTGACAGCTGCTCTTGTACTTCAGGCCCCTCCCCCCACACACTCAGCTCTTAGAAGCCCCCAAAGACCTCCAAAGACGGGCCAACAAAGTACTAAACAGCTTCCCATTTCTCCCCAAATATTCCCTCACATGGCCAGCGCGGGGCACAGCCGTATCCGCCATCTCCCCTCACACTCCTCTTCACAGCCAATGGCATCAGAGCCTCACACTCCTCCGTGAATGTTCACGCATGTAGCGCCTAGCTGGCTATGGAGCTATAGGTGCACAGAGGGGGGGGGGGGGGGCGAATCCTCGAATGTGGACTTCCACGGTCACTAATGTGGCGATGTCCTCTCCTGGGGAAAGAGAATAAAAGGTTATAACGAAGGAGCACAGCTCACCCGCTGCTGCTCCTGCACAGCTCCGGCTCTGCTCCTGCACAGCTCGCCTGCTTCAGCTTCTGCACAGCTCCGGCTCTGCCCCTGCACAGCTCATCCGCTGCAGCTCCTGCACAGCTCTGGCTCTGCTCCTGTGACTCTGGGACAGCAGGCGCTCACTGACAGTCAGTGCTTGAAATAGAGACCAGTGCGAGCGGTACTCACCTCCCTGAACTGTGGGGGTGTGGCCAGGGCGGGGCCTCGGGCAGAGGAGGGGCTCCCTTCTCTCGGCCCTCCCCTTCACGTCCTTTTACGATCAGCTACATTATTTCTGCCTCTTCCCGCTATGTCTCTCCCCTCCCGCTCCTTTATCTCCAAGGTCTATATCTATTTCTTTTTTGGTGTGTTCCCCTCTATACTCCTCTCAACTAATTCCTCCACCTCTTTGTTTTCCTTTGTTCTCTATACCACTTCCTTCTTTCACTTTCTCTTTGTACCCCCTCTCCTTCCCATTTATCTGCTGATTAGGCTTGCTTCTTCTCTTTCTCCTTGTCTCTGCTCCCCACTATCTTCCTCATCCGTCATTCTTTCCCTCTTCCTCTTCTACCCCTCTCCCCTCCTGTTCCTCTTTCTCACACTCAGACTCGTTCCCTAGTTTTTCGTTTGTTTCTCTTCTTCCTGTCAGTAGCTTTTTATTTTCCATTTTCTAATCCTGTCATATTAGATAGGTTAGAAAATGGGCCCCGTCCCCGAATTAATAGCTAATGAAGTGGCCCTCCTTACAGACTGGGGCAGTTGTGACGTGTAAGGACGTGCAGTGTGTGTGTTGCCAGCATTCCACCATTGCATCAGTTGTCTCTGGCTCAAGTGGGCGGCAATATATAAACATTAAAACATGAACGGGAAATTAAACTGGTTTTCTCTGTCCCCCTAACCTCGATTGCAATAGGTTACTGAGAGTGCTTGGTAATCTAACACCAGGATGCCTCGGTTTACTGCCCATTGTCTGTAATCAGGTGGAAACCAAGAGAGATGCACACAGGAGCGATTCTAGTATATTTAGGGTCCCGGCTAGAAAGGGAACGTTCGAGGCTCCTTTAATTCACACACAATATAAAACATGCAAGGCCGTATGCATCTCACAGATACCCCTGTCTCTGAAGCCCGCCGAGTGTTAGACGGGGACCCGGAGGGTCGGCCGAGTACAGGGGGAGAGGCCAGCGCCAGCAGGCCGTCAAGGGTGAGTTCGTCTCGGTGTCTCTCGACTCCAGGATACAACTGCCTTCCTGCTCTGGAGCTGCCCCAGTTATAGGTCTGGTCTCCTTTGATGTCCGGACCCTCGCGCTTGGAGGTCAGGAGGTCCGGGATGAGGGAGTCCAGACACCCAGGGGGGTGGAGCCAGCACCCGGGGAGGCCGGGGGCGATCAACACTTGGCGGAGGAGAGCCATTGACACTCCTTCTCCCATTGACCTGCCAAGTGGTCTCTTCACCTCCTGGGTGGATGGTGGTGCCTCGATGTCGGGGCCTGGCCAGGCCCAGGGCTGGGGTGGAGCCGAGGCCACGCGGCCTTGTGATGTAGTGTCCAGATAGGCGGCGCTGAATTCTTCGAGGCCCTCCAGTACCTGGTTCACGAGTCTCTGGAAGGTAGCTGGAGCGTTTTTCATGCCGAATGGCATCACCTTGAAGTGGTAGTGGCCATCCGGGGTAGAGAAGGCGGATCGCTCTTGGGCCCCTGGGGTGAGGCTGATCTGCCAGTAGTCCGCCGTTAGATCGAAGATGCTCAGGTAGCGGGCGGCCCCCATGCGGTCAACCAGCTCATCCGCCCGGGGGATAGGGTGAGCGTCGGTTCTGGTAACGGCGTTCAGGCCCCGATAGTCCACACAGAACCGGAGCTCGGGGGCAACGCCCGGGGCGGCAGCCTTGGGGACCAGTACGACGGGGCTGGCCCAGGGGCTGTCAGATGGCTCGATCACTCCCAGAGCCAGCATTTTGGAGACTTCGTTCTGGATGCAGGCGCGCACTCGGTCTGGCACCCGGTACGCCCTGTGTCGAATAGGGGGGCTATCCCTGGTGTCCATGTCGTGAAGGCACCAGGGGGTGACCCCTGGGGTGAGGGAGAACAGGTTTGCGAAATGCAGCAGGAGAGCTCGACAGTCTTGGCGTTGCTCCGGGGACAAGGCATCGGAGAGTCTGACCCCTTCCACTGAGCCATCCTGCTCGAGGGTCTTCAGCAGGTCAGGAAGGGGCTCGGAGTCTTCTTCTGTCCCACTATCGGTAGCCATCAGGAGGCTGAGTTCTGAGCGTACGAAGTGGGGTTTGAGTCTGTTGGCGTGGAGGACCCGTAGGAGGTTCCGGGGGGACTCCATGTCGATCAGGTAAGTGACGGGACCCTTGCGCTCTATCACCTTGAAGGGCCCTGTCCATTTGTCCTGTAGGGCGCAGGGTTCAACCGGGGACATCACCCAGACTTGCTGTCCCGGCTCGAACTCGATGGAGGAGGTATGCTGATCGTACCATCTCTTCATGTCCTCCTGACTGGCCTCAAGGTTGGCCTTGACGAGTTCCCTGAATCGCCGGGTCTGGTTGCGGAGGGTCAGGAGATACTTGTATACATCCGGGGGAGTCTTTTGGGGGGCCAGCTCCCACCCTTCTTTGACCAGGCTGAGGGGACCCCGGACGGGGTGTCCATACAGGAGCTCGAATGGGCTGAAGCCCAGGGATTTCTGGGGGACTTCTCGGTAGGCGAACAGGAGGCACGGGGGCAGCACATCCCATTGGCGATGTAGGGGTTCTTCTAGGCCCATGATCACCCCCTTGAGGGTGCGGTTAAACCGCTCGACCAATCCATTTCCTTGTGGGTGATAGGGGGTTGTGAATTTGTAGGTGACCCCGCACTGTTGCCAGAGAGACTTTATGTATTTAGAGATAAAGTTCGTGCCCCTGTTGCTGACGACTTCCCGGGGGAATCCCACCCGAGAGAAGATCCCCATCAGGGCTCGGCCTACCACGGGCGCCGTCACGGTCCGAAGAGGGATGGCCTCGGGGTAGCGGGTGGCGTGGTCCACCAGGACCAGGATGAACCGGTGCCCTTGTGCTGTTCGGGGGTTCAGGGGCCCCACAATGTCTATTCCCACCCGTTCAAACGGGGTGGTGACGATGGGGAAAGGCTGCAAGGGAGCTTTGGTCTTTCGGCCGCTCTTCCCGCTGGCCTGGCAGGAGGGGCAGGCCCGGCAGTGGTTGGAGACATCATTCCGCATTTTGGGCCAGTAGAAGTGGGTCACCAGATGGCTGTACGTTTTGTCTTGCCCCAGGTGTCCGGCAAGGGGCACATCGTGTGCTAGGTTCAAGAGGAAGTCTCTGAAACGGCGGGGGACCACCAGCACCCGGCTGGCCCCCAGCTCAGCAATCCTTTGCTCACTGTAGAGCAGGTCATTGTCCCAATAAACCCAGTGGGCCCCCGAGGTGTCTCCTGCGGTCTGGGCGAGGGCTTGCTGTCGGAGTCCCTCGAGGGAAGGACATGTTTTCTGCTCCTGTCGGAATTGCTCCTGGGTGGGCCCACCCTCTTGACGCCACTGGGCCAGTCCGGGAAGGTCCTGGAGCTGCTTGAGTCCTTCTTCGCCGTGTTCCGGGGAGCTGGCTTCCCGGGTGGTCTCCCCTGGGACGATCGGGGGAGGAGGCTCTGGCCATTCGGGTTTTTCGGAACTGGGGATGTCCCGGGCGGCCATAGACCGGGTCGTCAGGCAGACCCATTCAGGGAGGCCCAGCATCCCCAGGTGCTCTCTTCTCTCGACGGCTGACCAGGGGGAACTTTCAAGGTCGTTCCCCAGGAGGCAGTCCACGGGGGCATCATCGCGGACAGTCACTTTCAGCATTCCGGATACTCCTCCCCACTCGAAGGGGACGTAGGCCATCCGACATAGGCTTTCTGAGTTGTCGGCCGACCGTACGGGGCAAAGGATATTTGGCAAGATCTGGTCCGGGGTCACCAAATGGCAGCGGACTGCGGTCACACTGGCCCTGGTGTCGCGGAGGGCTTCAGCCCGGTGCCCATTAATGTTGACCCACTGGCTGTACTTCTGCGTGTTGGCGGGAAGGGGGGCCCGCGGGATCAGGTCTCTTTCCCCTAGGCAGACCAGGGACATGGCGGCTGGTTCCCATTCGGGCTGGTCGGGCTCGTACTCTTCCGTTTCTTCTTGGGTTTGCTCTTGTCCCAGGGCGGCGGCAGCGACCTGGCGGGGCATAGGGCTCTGGTTCTTCGGGCAGTTGGGATCATTAGCGTAGTGGCCGGGTCGCTGGCATCGGTGGCAGGTAACATTCGTGTGGAAACCTGGCTGCATCGGGAGGCTCCCCCTGCCGGCCGGGGGCGGGGGGTTGCTGGCGGGAGCCACCGGGACAGTGTCTCTACCCCGACCCTGGCCTCCTCCTCCCCCTCGGGGGCGATGGGGCCCTTGAGCGGCTCTGTTCTGTTCGCTGGGCCCATTTCGGGAAACTCGGGTGCTTTCCCATCGGTCAGCTTCGGCGGCAAGTTGCCGAGGCTCAGTCAGTTTACTGTCAAGGAGGTGCTGCCTGAGCTCGACGAAGCAGTTGTTAGAAAGGTGCTCCCATACAATAAGGTCAAAGAGTTGCTCGTAAGTGGTCACTTTGCTGCCCTTGATCCACCCCTCGAAGGCTCGGCTAAAGAAGTTCACGTACTCCACCCAAGTCGTACCCGGGATCCGTTTGCAGTCGCAGAACCGCTGACGGTACATCTCGGGCGTGACTCGAGTCCGTATCGAGTGAGGAGGGCGGCTTTCATGTGGTCGTAGGATGTCATCTGATGGTCCAGGAGTTGCAGCAGGGCGTCTCGCCCTTCGTTGACAAACCTCCCCGATAACCCGGTGTGAGAAGTTGGCCCGATATGCAACGTTCGCTATTCTAGCGACCGCTATGTATCGTTCCAACGACCCTTATGGTGTTTGGTTGTAAGTCAACCTATAGACCAGCTATCCTAGTAGCGTGGATACGAGCAGTCTAAGGCTAAAGACTCGAGAGGGCGCGTTAAGCCAGCTGTTTACCACACATGTACCCCTTGAACACCCAGTGAAAGGACACCACACAAGTGTTATGAAAATAAACAGTATATTTATTAAGAATCACAACAGCCCTGTACTCTTTATGAGGACAGGGTACTAAGCACAAACCAAATCTCTTTAGCAAATACTTCAAGTGCACAGTTTAAAACAAGTGTCCGAGGACACGGAAGGGTTAAGGCAAGTCGGAAGCGAGGGACTCGGGACCCTAGAGTAAGGAGGCTATGCAGGCACCGAAATGCCGAGTTACCTAGCCACGAGGGCTGCGGCTGCACAAGTCTTACAGGCGTCGGGGTCTTCGCTGACGAGCCAGGAGCCGGAAGAAAAGGAGTTGCTGGCCGGCGACCAGTGAAGAATAGTTCGTAGAGATCCAAGCCTGGATCGGGGATTGATGAAAACCTGAAAGCAGAGGGGACCAAGTTCGTACTACTAGCCAGTAGTTAGAGGGTACCAGGAAGGCACCGGTTGGCCGTCACCTCGACTAGGTGAGTGGGCGACGCTAGGCTCTGCAGTCTCACGGACCAGGAGGCGTTGTCGGCGACCACAGTGGAGGTGCGAGCTGTCCCACGAAGGATGATGCTGTCGGCGTCGCTGGGCCCAGGATGGGGCAACAAGCCTTGGCAGGTCTCAGGGCCACGTGGTGGGCCTAAGATGGCGTCTTGAGTGGACCAGGAGGGTCCGGGATGCTTCTTGCAAAGATGGAAGCAAGGGCCAGTCTGGAGCAACCAGACCAGCAGTGATGATTCTCGGATGTCGTCAAAGAAGGGCACAAGCCAGCGGCTAGTGACCAGACAACGTGCTGAGCAGCGAGCAGAAGGGCCCCACGCAGATCGTGGAGATGCTGGGAGACTGCACTTCGGTGCTGGAGCGGCTCAGGGTCGGGGCTTCTCGGACCCCAGAGCACTCACCAGAGAGTTATCTCGATGGTCGTGCTGGTTAAGAGCGTGCAGGTTCTGATGATGGCCGGTCCCTCGAGGTCTCGTCGCACCCACAGGTCACAGCTGAGCTGATGACGTGGGTAGAGGTCAGAGGTGCCAGGGAAGCCTGTTCTCGTCGAGCTGGGCCGTCGGATTCCTTGAGGAAGGACTTACAGCAAACCGCAGAGTTCTTAGATGGTGCCCGCTGATGCAGGGTGACTACTCCTTAGTCACAAGGGAGAAATCTTGAGAAGAGTCTTGAAGTCCTTTCATAGAAAGTATTCTTGATTCAAAGATGATCTAATTTGGAAGGGTCCCCGCTCCGGCCTTTATTCTAAAGAAAGGGGTGGGTACATGACTAGGTCCTGCCCTAAGGGTGGGACCAGGAAGGGGGGTAGTTACACCCTTCTCCCCTGCCGGACTTTCCCCAGGCCAGGACTGTCGCCCCTGGAACTGGTTCTAACCGGCAGATGCGTAGTGAGCACCGGGGTGCCACTCCGCAGTCACCTTCTCGCAAAAGCCCTACCTACCCAGAATACACAAACCCTGTCTGGGACGGTGCGAACACCGCCCTCGACAGGAAACCCTTTGTCCAAGCGCTCCTCGCTGGAAGGACTCCCAGCAGCAGGAGGTCAGACTCGTGTCTGTGGTGGCAGCATCCATTTTGTGGAGCTGAGGCTTTCGTTAACTTTAACCGGGGTTCACAGTTACGTACATGTCGTGTCCCTCTAGAAGGGCGGAATGCTAACCTCGTCGCCAGGGTTGGTGAGAGGGCAGCATCCCGATTCGTATGACACCTTACTCGACATGTCTTGATAACGCGACACCGAAGTTACCGATGTGGCACGCGTTATCATGGAACAGCCATTGGGTTCTTTGTCCGCAAGCTGCAGCCGGGCTCGGCTCGGGCCAGAGCACAGTTCACACGAGCCCACGCACTCTGCCTTCAGGATTGTCAAGGCCTGCCATAGGAGTGACTGATAGGAACTCGGGTGTCCATTGTGGTTAGATATAGGACTACTATATCTAAAGCAAAGGGTGATTACACGACTTCGCCCCAGCTGTCATGCAGCCAGTTGTGTCAAATTTAGGAGGCCAGCCAGGGGTGGCATAATACATGCTGCAGCCCCTGGCGGCCCTGGGTACACCTATGCCCTGCGTTACGGGGTCTGATAAGGTGGCCCAGTACCAATTGGTAAATGCACCTAGGGTACATCTCGTAATTTAGAAAGAGAACAGCCAGGCTGTGGGTCTGATTGGCAGGCCCACAGCCAGAGAAAGTCGTAAACCAGTGAAACAAAAGCAAAAAATCTGGGTGATCATAGGATTGCAGACCCTACTCTCCTACATGAACCCCCCCCAAACGTCGGAACAATTAGCTAACCTTGACCAGGTGAGTCTTCTTGTTCTAAGTGGAAATATCTGGAGAGCCCATCGGCATGGCCATGATCAGTACCAGGTCTATGTTCCACTGTAAAGTCCATCCCCTGTAGGGAAATGGACCACCTAAGCAGTTTGGGGTTTTCACCCTTCATCTGATTTAGCCACAAGAGGGGCTTATGGTCGGTCTGAATCTTGAAGTGAGTGCCAAACAAGTATGGCCTCAGCTTCTTCAGGGCCCAAACCACAGCAAAGGCCTCCCTCTCAATAGCTGACCAATTCTTCTCTCTAGGGGTCAGCCTTCTGCTTATAAAAGCAATGGGCTGGTCTTGACCATCAAAATTCAGTTGAGAAAGAACAGCTCCCACACCCAACTCAGAAGCATCTGTTTGGACAATGAATGGTTTGGAGTAGTCCGGACTCTTGAGGATAGGCGCCGTGCACATGGCCTGCTTTAGGTCATCGAATGCTTTTTGACAGCTCGCTGTCCACTGAACCTTTTTTGGCATTTTCTTACTTGTCAGTTCGTTTAATGGTGTCACAATTGAACCATAGTTCCTGAAAAACTTCCTATAGTAACCAGTCAGGCCCAAGAAAGCTCGAACCTGAGTCTGGGTGGTTGGAGGAGCCCAGTCCCTGATTGACTGTATCTTGCTCTCCAGTGGCTGAACCTGGCCTCCACCTACAAGGTGGCCCAGGTATACAACCTGTGTCTGCCCTATCTGGCACTTGGTGGCCTTGATAGTGAGACCTGCTGCTTGCAGCGCCTCTAACGTCTTCCGCAGGTGGACCAGGTGATCCTCCCAGGTGGAGCTAAAGACAGCAATATCGTCAAGATACGCCGCACAGAAGTCATCCAGCCCAGTAAGGACTTGATTCACCAACCGTTGGAAGGTGGCAGGTGCATTTTTCAGACCAAAGGGCATCACCACGAACTGATAATGCCCACCAGGGGTTGAAAATGCTGTTTTAGGCTTGGCGTCCTCAGCTAACCTGATTTGCCAATACCCAGCTGTCAGGTCAAACGTACTTAAGTAGTTGGCCGAAGCCAATCTATCGATAAGCTCGTCTGCCCTTGGTATTGGGTGGGCGTCAGTCTTAGTGACTGCATTGAGACCCCTGTAGTCTACGCAAAACCTCATCTCTCTCTTACCACCCTGGGTGTGAGGTTTCGGCACTAGAACTACGGGACTAGCCCAAGGGCTATCCGAGGGTTCAATGACTCCCAGCTCCAACATTTTCTGCACTTCATTCTTGATGCAGTCTCTAACGTGATCAGGCTGCCTGTAGATTTTACTCTTGACGGGCAAGCTGTCACCAGTGTCAACCTCATGGGTGCACCAATCGGTCCGACTGGGTGTTAGAGAAAACATATGCCTGAACGACTGAAGAACCTGTTTACAGACGCTCTGTTGATGTTCGGAGAGGCTGCCACAAAAGACAACACCATCTACCGAGCCATCGTCAGGATTCTGAGTGAGCAGGTCGGGGAGAGGGTCACTCTCTTCTTCCTGTCCCTCATCTAGGGCCATGAGCAAACTCATGTCCTTCCTGTCGACATATGCTTTTAGCCTGTTGACGTGAAGCACCCTGTGGGGGCTCCGGGGAGTTCCCAGGTCGACCAGGTAGGTGACCTCTCCCTTTTTCTCCAGGATGGTGTGGGGCCCGGACCATTTGTCCTTGAGTGCTGCTGGGGCCACTGGCTCCAACACCCACACCTTCTGTCCGGGCTGGTAAACAGTCAAGACAGCCTTTTGGTCATGCCAAGCTTTTTGGAGTTCTTGGCTGGCCTTAAGGTTTTCAGATGCCTTTTCCATGTACTCAGCCATCCGCGAGCGGAGGCCAAGCACATAGTCCACTATGTTGGCTGCAGGCTTTTTGAGAGGTCTCTCCCATCCTTCCTTCACCAAACACAGGGGTCCTCTTACAGGATGCCCGTACAAAAGTTCAAAAGGGCTGTAGCCAACCCCCTTCTGTGGGACTTCTCTGTAGGCGAACAAGAGGCAGGGGATCAGGACGTCCCATCTTCGCCGAAGCTTTTCCGGTAGTCCATGAATCATCCCTTTTAGGGTCCTGTTGAACCTCTCAACAAGCCCATTGCATTGTGGATGATAGGGTGTAGTGAACTTGTAGTTGACACCACATTCCTTCCACATAGCAGTTAAGTAGCTCGACATAAAGTTTGCACCTCTGTCGGAGACGACCTCCTTAGGGAAGCCCACTCTGGAGAACACTCCAACTAGGGCTCTTGCCACAACAGGTGCTGTAGTGGTCCTAAGGGGAATAGCTTCAGGATACCTGGTGGCATGATCCACTACCACCAGTATAAACTTGTGCCCTGATGCTGTTGGTGGTTCCATGGGACCGACGATGTCGATCCCCACCCGTTCAAAGGGCACCCCCACCACAGGCATTGGTATAAGGGGGGCCTTTGTTGTGCCACCTGACTTACCACTGGCTTGGCAAGTGACACAGGAGCGGCAAAACTCCTTGGTATCTTCGTTCATGTGTGGCCAGTGAAAGTGTGAGACGAGCCTGTCCCACGTTTTCGTCTGGCCTAAGTGACCTGCTAAGGGAATCTCGTGGGCCAAGGTAAGTAGGAAACCACGCTGAGACAAGGGTACGACCAGCCTCCTGGTCATGCGAGGCTTGGGGTCTCTTGCCTCAGTGTACAGGAGTCCATCTTCCCAGTATACCTTGTGGGTACCTGTGGCGTTCCCAGCAGCCTCAGCAGCAGCCTGCTGTCTGAGGGGTTCAAGAGAAGGGCAGTCTAACTGGTCCTTCCCCAGGTCCTCCCTTGAGGGTCCCCCTGAACCCAAGAATTCAACTTGATCAAGTTCGAACTCCCTAGGCTCAGTTTCCCTCAATTCGTGTAGGTCAGCCTCCTCTGAGACTTGATCCACGACCTGGGGCAAGGGGGAAGGCGCAGCCTTAACCCTACCGCTCTTTTTCTTGGGAGGTGTCTGGTCCGTTGTTCCAGGATCCAGCACCTGTTCAGTGGGGCATTTCCTGACCTGTGACCTAGTCACAGCGAACACATGTGCTGGCAAACCTAACATTTCCATGTGAGTCCGGTGCTCCACTTCTGACCATTGTGATGACTCCAAATCATTGCCCAACAAACAATCCACTGGGAGGTCTGGACTAACTACAACCTTCTTTTGGCCCGTTACCCCTCCCCAGGAGAAAGCTACAATTGCCATACTGTGATTGGTAGTGACATTGCTTGCATTGGTCACCAGGAATTCTGTACCTGGCATGATCTGTCCAGGGTCCACAAAGTTAGGCGTCACCATGGTGACGCTGGCACAAGTGTCCCTATAGGCCTGAGCCATCTTTCCATTTATGAAAGGCGTCTGTCGGTATTTGCCCAAAGTATTGGGGCTTACGTCAGGGGACACGTCCACGTCCCCTGTACTGACAAGGACAGCCTGAGTGAGTGTGCCAACTAAGTTGTCACGCCCCTCAGAACCCAGGGTTAACCCTACTAAACCCTTGGGAGGCGCACTACCACTGCTGACTGTACTAGGGGGCACAGGTGCCTTAGGGGCTGCAGTGGCAGGAGTCTGCCCTCCTCCTTTCTTGGTGCACTCACTAAACCAGTGAGATTTACTTTTACAGTACTGGCACCATCTTTTGGATTGGCCTGCTTTCTTCTTTTGGGGAGCCTGACCCCCACCCTCTTTGGGTTGTTGGGGACCTGTCGAAGACTTCTGGTCATTTTGTTCCCCCTTAGAATCTTTACCCTTCTGGTCTGCTTTCTTCTGACCACCTTGATTCTGGCCCTGGTTCTGTTTAACTCTCGTACGAACCCATTTGTCTGCCTTCTGTCCCAATTCTTGGGGAGAGGTCAGATCCGAGTCGACAAGATGCTGATGCAACAACTGGTTCTGACAATTGTTTAAAATTTGTTCTCTCATCATCAAATTGTACAATCCTTTGTAATCAGTAACCTTACTGCCCAGCAACCAGCCCTCAAAAGCCTTAGTGGCACAATCGACAAAATCAGACCAATCTTGAGACTGCGTTTTCTGGGTATCCCTGAACAGCACCCTGTACTGCTCAGTGGTTAGGCCGAACCCTTCAACGAGTGTATTCTTCAAGACTTGGTAATTGTTGGCATCCTCCACCCTTGTGGTGAGGAGCTTGTCTCTTCCTTTTCCTTCAAAGGAGAGCCACAAGATAGCTGCCCACTGACTCTGGGGAACACCCTGCACAGTGCAGGCCCTCTCCAAAGCAGTAATCCATTTGTGGATGTCGTCCCCTTGTTTAAAGGGGGGCACTATCTTCCCAAGGTGTTTCGTATCGAAACTCTTTTCCCTATTACTAGGTACATTGCTGCCACCAGTGGGGACTACCCCACTTAACTGTTGCTCTCTAGCAAAGGCAAGCTTCTCTTTGGCCAGGGCAAGTTCTTCCCTTTCGATCCGCAGATTAGCTGCCCTTTCCTTAGCTTCGTACACTCTCCTCTGAGGGGACGTCATCCCTCTTTGAGAAGAGTTGTGAGAGCCATTGGTTCGAAAGGATCTGTTAGAGCCTCTTGATAGAGACCTAACTCGTCCATTCCCAATGTTAAGCGCACCTGACAGTAGCGCCGGGGGTCCCCCAGTACCACTATCGTGTTTGCTTAAGTTGGACCGTGTTAGTCTGACGACTTCTACCTGTCCCTTATCTGCCTCATCCCCAGAGAGATCCTCATCCTCATCCTCCTCCCCATCTTCGTTCTCAGTTGCGAGGAGAATGAGGTCAGGATCGTCCCGGGTTCCCTCGAGGGGAGGCATGTCTCCTTCTGGATTAGAAGAGCTACGAAGTTTCTCAGCTCTTCTGGCATCATAAGTCTCCAAGAGACCAATCAGAAAGGACGTTGTGGGGTTAGACCCCTGCTGAATCTTCCTGGAGTGACACAGCCGTCTTAACTCCTTGAAGCTCAGCACAGTATATCCTGAAGGGATGACCTGTGGAAGGTCAACTGACACAAGGGGAGACCCAGAGTTTCCACCTTTGTCCGACATACTGTTTCTAGTGTGGTGTAAGTGATGCACCTACCTACACTATGTGTTTACCTACTTTTCCCTTGCTAGGAGTTGTAGCCAAGGTGTGCTAAGCCTTGAGGAGCTACAACAGCTGGTTCAGTAGAACTCAGAGTATTCTAAGCTTTAGTTATATGTACTAACAGTACTTGTGCGATCTTTCAACAAGATATTCTTAGGATACGTGTGGTAAAACAACAGCAAGCTCAAATCCCAACCGCTGCTCACCAATGTGAGAAGTTGGCCCGATATGCAACGTTCGCTATTCTAGCGACCGCTATGTATCGTTCCAACGACCCTTATGGTGTTTGGTTGTAAGTCAACCTATAGACCAGCTATCCTAGTAGCGTGGATACGAGCAGTCTAAGGCTAAAGACTCGAGAGGGTGCGTTAAGCCAGCTGTTTACCACACATGTACCCCTTGAACACCCAGTGAAAGGACACCACACAAGTGTTATGAAAATAAACAGTATATTTATTAAGAATCACAACAGCCCTGTACTCTTTATGAGGACAGGGTACTAAGCACAAACCAAATCTCTTTAGCAAATACTTCAAGTGCACAGTTTAAAACAAGTGTCCGAGGACACGGAAGGGTTAAGGCAAGTCGGAAGCGAGGGACTCGGGACCCTAGAGTAAGGAGGCTATGCAGGCACCGAAATGCCGAGTTACCTAGCCACGAGGGCTGCGGCTGCACAAGTCTTACAGGCGTCGGGGTCTTCGCTGACGAGCCAGGAGCCGGAAGAAAAGGAGTTGCTGGCCGGCGACGAGTGAAGAATAGTTCGTAGAGATCCAAGCCTGGATCGGGGATTGATGAAAACCTGAAAGCAGAGGGGACCAAGTTCGTACTACTAGCCAGTAGTTAGAGGGTACCAGGAAGGCACCGGTTGGCCGTCACCTCGACTAGGTGAGTGGGCGACGCTAGGCTCTGCAGTCTCACGGACCAGGAGGCGTTGTCGGCGACCACGGTGGAGGTGCGAGCTGTCCCACGAAGGATGATGCTGTCGGCGTCGCTGGGCCCAGGATGGGGCAACAAGCCTTGGCAGGTCTCAGGGCCACGTGGTGGGCCTAAGATGGCGTCTTGAGTGGACCAGGAGGGTCCGGGATGCTTCTTGCAAAGATGGAAGCAAGGGCCAGTCTGGAGCAACCAGACCAGCAGTGATGATTCTCGGATGTCGTCAAAGAAGGGCACAAGCCAGCGGCTAGTGACCAGACAACGTGCTGAGCAGCGAGCAGAAGGGCCCCACGCAGATCGTGGAGATGCTGGGAGACTGCACTTCGGTGCTGGAGCGGCTCAGGGTCGGGGCTTCTCGGACCCCAGAGCACTCACCAGAGAGTTATCTCGATGGTCGTGCTGGTTAAGAGCGTGCAGGTTCTGATGATGGCCGGTCCCTCGAGGTCTCGTCGCACCCACAGGTCACAGCTGAGCTGATGACGTGGGTAGAGGTCAGAGGTGCCAGGGAAGCCGGTTCTCGTCGAGCTGGGCCGTCGGATTCCTTGAGGAAGGACTTACAGCAAACCGCAGAGTTCTTAGATGGTGCCCGCTGATGCAGGGTGACTACTCCTTAGTCACAAGGGAGAAATCTTGAGAAGAGTCTTGAAGTCCTTTCGTAGAAAGTATTCTTGATTCAAAGATGATCTAATTTGGAAGGGTCCCCGCTCCGGCCTTTATTCTAAAGAAAGGGGTGGGTACATGACTAGGTCCTGCCCTAAGGGTGGGACCAGGAAGGGGGGTAGTTACACCCTTCTCCCCTGCCGGACTTTCCCCAGGCCAGGACTGTCGCCCCTGGAACTGGTTCTAACCGGCAGATGCGTAGTGAGCACCGGGGTGCCACTCCGCAGTCACCTTCTCGCAAAAGCCCTACCTACCCAGAATACACAAACCCTGTCTGGGACGGTGCGAACACCGCCCTCGACAGGAAACCCTTTGTCCAAGCGCTCCTCGCTGGAAGGACTCCCAGCAGCAGGAGGTCAGACTCGTGTCTGTGGTGGCAGCATCCATTTTGTGGAGCTGAGGCTTTCGTTAACTTTAACCGGGGTTCACAGTTACGTACATGTCGTGTCCCTCTAGAAGGGCGGAATGCTAACCTCGTCGCCAGGGTTGGTGAGAGGGCAGCATCCCGATTCGTATGACACCTTACTCGACATGTCTTGATAACGCGACACCGAAGTTACCGATGTGGCACGCGTTATCATGGAACAGCCATTGGGTTCTTTGTCCGCAAGCTGCAGCCGGGCTCGGCTCGGGCCAGAGCACAGTTCACACGAGCCCACGCACTCTGCCTTCAGGATTGTCAAGGCCTGCCATAGGAGTGACTGATAGGAACTCGGGTGTCCATTGTGGTTAGATATAGGACTACTATATCTAAAGCAAAGGGTGATTACACGACTTCGCCCCAGCTGTCATGCAGCCAGTTGTGTCAAATTTAGGAGGCCAGCCAGGGGTGGCATAATACATGCTGCAGCCCCTGGCGGCCCTGGGTACACCTATGCCCTGCGTTACGGGGTCTGATAAGGTGGCCCAGTACCAATTGGTAAATGCACCTAGGGTACATCTCGTAATTTAGAAAGAGAACAGCCAGGCTGTGGGTCTGATTGGCAGGCCCACAGCCAGAGAAAGTCGTAAACCAGTGAAACAAAAGCAAAAAATCTGGGTGATCATAGGATTGCAGACCCTACTCTCCTACACCCGGCCCCCCAGTCGCTCCGGGGAATCCGGTGGGAGGCCATGGCTACTTCGTAGGCTTTGAACCATTGCTGGATGTCATCTTTCCGGTAATACTCTCTGACGACATCCTTGGGGATGTGGACCTTGGGGTCCGCGGTGACAGGAGGGTTCGGGTGCCCGGGGACCCTGAGATCTTTGTTCTGCTTTCGAATCTCTAGTTCCTTCAGGTTGCGCTCATGCTCGTAGGCTAGCTTTTTCTCTTCTAACTCTCTCTGCCTTTGTTTCTCTTCTCGCTCCTCTCGGAGCCGTAAGTGTTCCAAAGTTATTTTTTGTTCTGCCAATTTGAGTTCTCCATCTAACCGAAGTCGAGCCAGTTCCAATTCGTGGAGTCTGCTCTTCTCTCGTTCTCGGACCTCCTCTGGTGAGAGACCCGATCTTCTTTCTTCTGTCAGAGCCGTGCTTGTTTCCGTTGTCTCGAGGCTTTGGTTTTGGGGTACGGCCGTACCCGTCTCTGCCCAAGATTCCAGGGCGTGTTCGAAGTCTTCTTTCGTGCTCAGTCCTGTGGTAGCAATGCCCAGTTCAATGCAGAATTGTTTTAGTTCTCTGTGGCTGTATTCTTCTAGTTTTTCCATCTGGAATTTTTCCGTTGTTCCGCTCTCTTTCGTTGTCATGGTGGTTGTGTGCCGTGGGGTGAGTTTACTCTCTGTACGATTATGCGTTGGCTCGGATCCGCCGCTGGCCACCAATGTTAGACGGGGACCCGGAGGGTCGGCCGAGTACAGGGGGAGAGGCCTCCGGTGAGGGCCGTCTCCGGCGATAGTACAGACAAGTAACTTCCCCCCCACAGATGGAAACCAAACAAGGATGAGTTCAACACACTTTATATAAGGTTCTTAAGGCAAGGTGATAAACGATACAGTGGGGTCAGGACACGAGGATCCTCCCAATTCTAGTCTCTTGTAGGGGAAGGGTAGCGGGACAGTCTTAGTACCGGTCCGGTACAGGTGCGGCAAGAGGGAAGCTCACAATCCTCGAGCTTGGGGGTCCGCAAAGATGGGCCGCGGCAGCGCCAGCAGGCTAGGATGATGGTTCTCAGCAAGGAGGGCCGCGGCAGCACCAGCAGGCCAGGACGAATGCTTACAACGAGGAGGGCCGCGGCAGCGCCAGCAGGCTAGGATGATGGTTCTCAGCAAGGAGGGCCGCGGCAGCGCCAGCAGGCCAGGACGAATGCTTACAACGAGGAGGGCTGTGGCAGCGCCAGCAGGCTAGGATGATGGTTCACAGCGAGGAGGGCCGCGGCAGCGCCAGCAGGCTAGGATGATGGTTCACGACAAGGAAGGCCGCGGCAGCGCCAGCTGGCCAAGACGATGGTTCACGTTGAAGAGGGCCGCGGCAGCGCCAGCAGGCTTCGGAGATGGTTCACAAGGAAGGGCCGCGGCAGCGCCAGCAGGCCGTCAAGGATGAGTTCGTCTCGGTGTCTCTCGACTCCAGGATACAACTGCCTTCCTGCTCTGGAGCTGCCCCAGTTATAGGTCTGGTCTCCTTTGATGTCCGGACCCTCGCGCTTGGAGGTCGGGAGGTCCGGGATGAGGGAGTCCAGACACCCAGCAGGGGGGTGGAGCCAGCACCCGGGGAGGCCGGGGGCGATCGATACTTGGCGGAGGAGAGCCATTGACACTCCTTCTCCTATTGACCTGCCAAGTGGTCTCTTCACCTCCTGGGTGGATGGTGGTGCCTCGATGTCTGGGCCTGGCCAGGCCCAGGGTTGGGGTCGAGCCGAGGCCACGCGGCCTTGTGATGTAGTGTCCAAAGATGGCGGCTGGGCCGTGGCAGTGGTGCTGACGGGGGCCCGGGCCAGCCGATACTGGGGTGTTCGGGAGCTGGAGTCCCGTTGGGGACGGGTTGTGGGTTGCCTCGGTGGGTTGCCTGGATGGTTCTTGTTGGGAATACAGGGAGAGCAGGGATCCGGGCCCCGTCATGCGGGGAGGGAGCGGGCCTTCCAGGAGGCCTGTCCAACACCGAGGAATCGGCTTTTTCATGCAGAAATCAGGATAGGGGAGGCTAGCCTAGAAATCGGTAGTCTCTTGCCTAAACCAGGAGGGTTGGCATGTATGCCTACGAGCCACTTGAGGCTCGCAAAGAGCTGGTGGACCCCCCAAGCTCAAATGTCTTCTACTCCAGAAGCAATGGCACATCACCAAGGACCCCTCCGACAGAGTCACACACAAACAGCATAGACATCACAGCACAGCACATAACACCAAGTACATCTTCAAAATCATCAAGGAATTCTCCAGCACGACTGCACAGAAAGCATAGTACGTCCCTCCCAACAACTCTGCGATTCATTATCCGACTACTTAAACAGCAAGCCTGCCAACACCAACAACAACTTTAACACCAAACCCATCTCGGTCAGCCTCAACAACCTCATCCAAGCAGCGAATCCCAGCCCAGCCAAAACTACCTGGTTTCCTCTTCATATCCAGAACAACGTGACCATCATGTCCTCCATCCACTCCGGGGCATCCACTGGCCCATGTCCTCAACCTTGGATCCAACATAATCAGCCCTGAACTCACCAGCTTCACCAACCTCCTCAATGCTTCCATCTCCATAGCATCCTTCCCAGATGAATGGATATTTCAAAGAACAGTGGTCCTCAGCTTAGAAACCAGTACACAAAAATTAATTTATAGACCACAATGAGTGCTATAAGTTTGATTCCAATATCCAGCCAGACATGGAATATTTATTTGATAAATGTAGAAGAATTTATAAAGAATAGAACACACACGAGTAAAGGGGGCACAGTCCTGTAACCAGTATGAGGGAAAGAAAAATTAAAGGAAAAGGTAGAAAGCAAATTAGATTTTCAGGCAATAATTTTTTGGAGCAGAACGTGGCTTACATCTTAATACATAGTACTGCAAGCTCAAGACGACAGTGACAGCAATATAATAACACAATGGTACAATTTGCGACATTGTATATAGAAAGTCGACGTTTCGATCCCTTGCCCCTATACTAGCGGGATCATCATCAGGAACAATAATAATTGCCTGGTTATGAAATTAGATATTAACGCCTATTAAGATAAGGAGAGAAAGGGAAAGGAAGATTCAAGTGAATCACTTGTGATATGATTAACAACTTTGCATGCAGCAATTGGTTAAGCAACCATATATTTACATATTTACAATCGTGTAACAAAAGTTTTTCAACACAGGTTGACAGCCATAGTATTCGGATGGGGGTCATGGCCCGCGCTTCCGTCTCTACTAGGTGGAAACCACACAGAGAGAGACCGTGGAAGTCAGGGCGGTCAGTTGAACCTTGGTGCTAGTGAATACAGTTATAGATAAGTGCTCAATAGAGGTCAAATTATCAATATTTAGATATTTAAAATGTTATTTGCAATGCAATAAGTTTCACCCTGGTAGTTAGGGTGCAGAACCGGCACTTCCGTCTCTACTAATTAGTTCGAGGAGAGACGATGGAAGTCAGGGCGGTCTGTACCCAAATTGACAAAGTCAGTAGTATCAATAGTTAGTTTATTCATAGAACGTGGTAAAAGGTCAGTTGGTGTTCTGGTATTGACAGGTATGGGAGGTTGGTGAACGTTTAATAATAAGACTGTGGTGATATAGGGAGTAAGAAACGGCGCAGTGATGAAAAACACGTGGGTGACATGATAGGAACTACAAAGCCGATAGTGCAAAGTGAAAGGAGCGACGGACGTGGTGGGGAATTCATGACTCAATTGGCCACGTTTTACAAGGTCTCCGCGTCCTGCGCTGTTAGCGGTGCCTAGGGAATAAAAGAAAACTGTAGATGGTCCATATCCAATGGCTGGTGAGAGAGCTAATGTGATGAACAGTAGTTACCTGCTTGCAGAGTGAGGGCAGGTATCGTGTGAGGGGGTATGTTCGTAAGCAGCTAAGCCCAGGAATCGGCCATAAATTGCTTCAGCTCATGATGGGGTCGTAAGTGGATCTACAGGGAATCAAATGCAATGCATGGTTGAGTTATCGCTAATTGCCCAACATTTCTGGCATATGCACAGGTATGGAGGATGCCTTACCTCCGTGGAGTCTCTTCGGGCAGTGTACGCGGTGGTCACAATTTCGGTTGTGCTCAATGGCAGGGACAGTCCCGATCGATGTCGGTGCGCGCAAGTGCAAAATCAGCGAGTAGTATCGCGTGCCAAAATTACGGCGGGACGTGAAGTTAAAAAGTGACATTGAATAAAATATATACATTTGCATTATTGCTAACCACATTCAAATGTTGGTTACATTGTAATGCTTTGGTTTGCACCAACAACCACGGTGTTCTTTGTACGTGGACATGTATGTACAATGTCCACTGGCATAGCTGTACTATGATTGTCACTTCGTAGGAGTTTCAGATTGCACTCAGTCTATTCAAAGCAAGGATGTCCAGTCTTCTGTTCTGTTTAATCCTTGTCTTAAATAGGATTATTGATTTAAGTTCAGCCCTGTTCAATAGTTGTGCCATGTTGCCGCCTCTTGGTGGTAGTTTCAATGTTTGTAAGACGATTCATCTGATGTCGTCCTCGCTGTGATTCGCTTCCGGGGCGGGATAGTGTCACAAGAAAGAGATGCGTATTCAGGAGAAATCCATGGTCAGTTGGATAAAAAAGAACACTACTTAAGATTAGCTTCCAATCCTACTAAGGAAATCCAAGGCTTGATTTCTAAAGTCACTACTCTGGTCCTCACAGATGGTTTCTTGACTAAAAAGGAATTCAATTTTTTGAATGTAAAATGCCCACGGACCCCAGTAATATACGCACTCCCCAAAATCCACAAAAACACAGCATGTCCCCCGGGCCGCCCAATTGTGTCGGCCTGTGGCTCCATCTTGGAACCACTAGGGGCTTATTTGGATTATATCATTAAGGAATTTGTTCCAACGCCTAAATGTTATGTAAGGGATTCTACGGCCATGATTAATTTCATTGAACAACACCCTTACGACCCATCAGTAGATACACTGTGTACCATGGACATGGAGTCCTTGTACACAAATATCCCCCAAACAGCAGCTCTATTGGTGATACAAAGGATTTTAGACTCATGCCCTCACGCAGTTCCTACTTCTTTCATCTCACAACTTTTGGAAATCAGCCTGACGCGAAACTTTTTTACATTTAACAACCAGTTTTACCAGCAAATTAAAGGTACATCAATGGGCGCAATTTTTGGTCCAAATCAAGCAAAATATTCCATGTCCGGCTGTACATTGGAATCAAACTTATAGCACTCATTGTGGTCAATAAATGAATTTTTGTGTACTGGTTTCTAAGCTGAGGACCACTGTTCTTTGAAATAACTATTTACCCGGGGTCCGCAGTGATCCTATCGGGTTCCCTTGTTTTGTTTAATTGCCAGATGAATGGAAGCACGCAGATATCAGACTCCTAAATAAGCCCTCAGCCGATCTCAGCGTCCTCAAAAACTACTGGCCGATCTCACTGCTTCCATACCCAGCGAAAGTGTTCGAGAAAACCATCAACCGACAGTTCACGGATTTCCAGAGTACTTGTAAAGCGTGATACTTATCTGTGTGGGTTTCAAGGCGCTAAGGGGAGGGGGTGCCGCTACTGCTCGAAGAGCCAGGTCTTGAGGAGTCTTCTGAAGGTGAGTAGGTCTTGGGTCTGCCGTAGGTGGGTAGGGAGGGTGTTCCAGGTCTTGGTGGCAAGGTAGAAGAAGGATCTGCCACCAGAGGTTGTTCATGGGATGCGGGGGACAGTGGCGAGGGCGACGCTGGTGGAGCGGAGCTGGCGGGTGGGGGTGTAGAAGTGGAGTCTGCTGTTCAGGTAGGCTGGTCCTACGTTGTGGAGTGCTTTGTGTGCGTGGGTGAGGAGCTTGAATGTGATCCTCTTGTCTATGAGGAGCCAGTGTAGGTCTCTCAGGTGGGGGGTGATGTGGCTGCGGCGGGGGACGTTGATAATCGGTCGGGAGGAGGCATTTTCAATGCGTTGTAGTCGTCGTAGGTGTTTGGCTGGGATACCTGCATAGAGTGCGTTGCCGGAATCCAGTCTGCTGCTGACGAGGGCCTGTGTCACCGTTCATTTTGTTTCGGTCGGGATCCACTTGTAGATCCTGCGGAGCATGCAGAGGGTGTTGTAGCAGGAGGAGGAGACAGCGTTGACCTGTTTAGACATGGAGAGGAAGGAGTCGAGGATGAATCCTAGGTTGTGTGCATGGTCAGTGAGTGTCGGTGCTGTTCCCAGTGTAGTCAGCCACCAGGAGTCGTCCCATGCTGAGGGGGTGGGTCCGAGGATGAGAACCTCCGTCTTGTCCGAGTTCAGCTTCAGACAGCTGTTCCTCATCCAGTCGGCGACGGACTTCATTCCCTCATGGAGATTGGTTTTGGCGGTGTGCGGGTCCTTGGTGAGGGCGAGGATGAGCTGGGTGTCATCAGCGTAGGAGATGATGTTTAGGTCGTGTCGGCAGGCCACTTGTGCGAGGGTGGCCATGTAGACATTGAACAGCATCGGGCTGAGCCCTGGGGGACGCCGCAGATGATGTTGGTGGCCTCGGATCAGAAGGGCGGGAGGCGGACACTCTGGGTTCTGCCGGAGAGGAAGGACGTGGTCCAGTCAAGGGCCTTCTCTTGGATTCCGGCTTCTAGGAGGCGTGTCTTTAGAGTGCGATGGCAGACCGTGTCAAAGGCAGCTGACAGGTCCAGGAGGATGAGGGCTCATGTTTTGCCGTTGTCTAGTTGGTGCCTGATGTTGTCTGTGGCGGAGATGAGGGCTTTCTCAGTGCTGTGGTTTTGTCTGAACCCGGACTGGGACGGGTCCTAGATGTTGTTGTCTTCCAGGTGGCGGGCCAGTTGCATGTTGACGATTTTCTTGATGACCTTCGCCGGGAATGGGAGCAGGGAGATTGGCTGGAAGTTCTTGAGGTCCTTGGGGTCCGCCTTGGGCTTCTTGAGTAGGGCGTTGATTTCGGTGTGCTTCCAGTTTTCAGGGAATGTCGCTGTTTCCAAGGAGATGTTAATGACCTTCCGTAGTTGGCGCGCGATGGCAGCGTCTGCTTTGTTGAATACGTGGTGTGGGCACGGGTTTGACAGAGATCCTGATTGGATGGAGTTCATGATCTTGTGTGTCTCGTCGTTGATGTTGGACCAGGATGTCAGGCGTTTGGCGCTGGTGGTGTTCACAGGGGAGGTTGGGTCTGGCGTAGTCGGGGCAGTCATAGTGTTGAAGCTGTCATGGATGTCAGCGATCTTGCGGTAGAAGAAGATGGCTAGTGAGTTGCACAGTTCTTGTGAGGGCGATATGTTGTTGGCGTTGGCGAGTTCCTTTACGATGCTGAAGAGCTCTTTGCTGTTGTGTGCTTTGTTATCCAGGCGGTCTTTGTAGGAGGATCTCTTGGCTAATCTAATGAGGTGGTGATGTCTGCGGGTGGCGTCCTTGTGGGCTGAGTGGTTGTCCGGTGTGGGTTCGTGGAGCCATATCTTCTCCAGTTTCCGGCAGGCACGTTTGGAGGTCTGCAGCTCATCAGTGAACCAGGTGGCTCTCTTGATGGCTTGGTTGTTGGAGGTCCTTGAGTGGGGTGAGGGTGTTGGTGCAGTCGTCGATCCACTGTCTGATGTTGCGGGCTGCGGTGTCTGGGTTGGTGGGGTTTATGGGCGGGTTTTGGGTGAGGGTGGTGATCAGCTGGTCTTTGGTGACTTTGCTCCAGCAGCGGCGAGGCAGTTGTTGGGTGCGGTGGTGCGTGGTTGGTTTGTTGAAGGTTAATGGATGCAGTGGTGGTCGGTTCAGTGGAGTTCGGTGGTGTGGTTGGAAGCGACTTGGGTGCCTGTGGAGAAGATGGGGTCCAGCGTGTGGCCCGCGGCGTGGTGGGTGCGGTGACGAGAGAATGAAAGGGAAACATTATGAGCAGGGGAAAAAGGCAGGGAGACTACTGGCAGGAGGCGGCCATGGCCATAACACCATCCAGACAGATGGAGGGGAGACCCTTACACGTCCACAGGATATTGTGAAAAAATTAGCTCTGTTCTATAAGTCCCTCTACACCCCAGGGGTACTGGCTGCAGGGGAAGAATGGACATTTTTTTAAAAAAAGCTACTCTCTTCTGCCTCTCGGACAAGGGCAGTGAGCTCCTCGACGGAGAAACAAGTAAGGAGGAGATTGCACACAGAATAGCTAACCTACTCTATCACAAAGCCTTGGTTGAAGATGGCTTCCCATCAGAGTTTTATCGCTGGGCAGGGGAAGGAGTAGCTGACACGCTGCATGCAGCATTTCAGGAGACGGATCACAAATCCTATTTAGGCCCCCTCTCTAATAGAGCAGAAATTTGCGTTCTACCCAAGCGTGGGGAAAATCCCCTACTGTGCAACAGCTACTGCCCTATCTCACTACTGAACTGTGATATAAAAATCCTGGGCAGTATTTTGGCATTCCGCCTCCGTAATGTTATCTCCTCGCTGCTCCACCACACGCCAGTTGGATTTGTAACTGGCGGATCCTCCAGAAATCACCTGAGCACCCTAGCCCACATGCTCTTGTCCGCCAAAGATCTTCAGACAGATGCACTGCCACTCTCACTCGATGCAAAAAAAACATTAAATTACATTGAGTGTGACTACGTTTTTAAAGCAATGGAGAGCTTCAGACTAGGTGACCAATTCCTAGCCAAAGTGCTACTGCTATACGTTAATCCCACAGCACAGGTAAACTTTGGGGGCTTTGTATCAGATCCATTTAGAATTCGTAGGGAGACACACCATTGAAGCGCCCTCTCCCCACTCATCTTCTTCCTGACCATGGTACTTCTGGCAGCTACCATATGTAAAACGGATGATGTTACGGGCATATGCCTCTCAAAGAGAGACTCCAAATCTATCTTTATGCAGGTGACATTTTGCTCACCCTCATGGACCTGTGCTTCTCCCTGTTTTCCCTGGTCCACATTATAAATGATTTCTCACCCTTTTCTTGTTACAAAATCAATTGGGACAAAAAGAGAAGCACTACCCATTTCTGACTGCACAACAAAGGGGCCATACTTGAATTATCTATCCATTGGCAATCCTCGCGCCTAAAATACCTGGGTGTCTTGGTGAACAAAGGGACGGAGTGGATGGTAGCAAACAACCCAAATCCTCTGCTCACTCAGATGCAACTTGACTTTGAAAAGTGGAAGGTACTGAGGCTCTCTATGTGGGGAAGGGTACAAGCTGTGGGTATGGCAAACCTCCCGCGTTTTATTTGTACCCATTGAATGTTCCCCCTCCAAGCACCTCTAGCCACACTACGCTTAATAGAATCCAGAGTATAATCCCTCATATGGGGTGCTTCAATGCCCCACATGGCAGCGTTGACACCGAAGGGTCATCGCTCCTGTGGAGGACTGAGCCTCCCGTTGGTAGAGCACTTTGCCCTCGCCCTGCAGCTCTCCCAATTGACGTACATACTACCAGGGGCATCTGACGGTACACATAGAAAGGTGGAAAGGTGCCTGTTGTCCACAGAGATGGGCCTCTCTGCCCTCTTTGGGACAGGGACAAGCCACCAGGATCCTGCTAACCCGGTCTTGTCTGCCAAACATAAGGCCTGGCATCGGAACATTGCATGACAAATCCCTGATTAGGGGAAATGCTGGCATATGCATAAAAGGGCAGACACTGTCCGGGCCAATATGGAAGGCAGCGGGCATCCATACTCTAGATTAGCTCCTCCTTGATGGCAACCTTAAGACATTCACACAGTTACAGGAGGAATTTGGCCTCCTCATACCACAGTCTACAAAATGTATCCAATTACAGCACTGCCTGAGGAAGTGCCTAGGCCCGCTTCCTTGGTCATTGCCGGCCTCACCCTTGGTATCATACCTGCAAACAAGGGGAAAACACAAAGCAGTGACATCTGGACTGTGTGGGGTATTCACATCCCAACTCTTCTCCCAACCCCTGTTGAAAACCCTCTGCACAAAATGGCAAGCCCGTCTTTTGGTTCCTTATGAGGAAGAAGACTAGGCAGAGCTCCTAGAAGACCTGGACCAAGGCACTTGTGAGGCAAGATTGAAATTTTGCTTATTTAAAATATTACATGACTGGTACTGGTCACCAGCGAAACTACGCAGAGCAGGCCTAATCCAGCATGCTAACTGGTGGAGATGTACGAATACACAATGCGACACAACCCATATAATATGTGAATGCCCATCAGTACAACCCTTCTAGTCCTATGTGGGCTGTGCCCTGACTACTACTATGCCCCTACACTTACCGCTTGCCCCCGTTGTCATCCTTCTGCATGACTTGCGGCTCTCCCCAGAGCTTTCTAAACCACAACGCCGCCTTCTGCACACGGGACTAGCCACAGCAAAGAATATGTATCCTGCGACAATGTAGGTCCCCATCCCCACCATCTCAAGAGGCCTGGCTAACGGCCATGATCAACACTGCCTCCACTGAGCGAGTTATTTACAATCTCCAGGGTCAATCTGACCTGATCATCAACGTATGGGAATCATACTTGCGGGCGGAGGGCAGCAACAGGAGAACCTTACAAGTGAGATCTAAGTCCTGGCTACGGCAAAGATGCCAGACGATGACGAGTGTTCAGCGACAGCCCTCATCCTCTCTCTTCACACACAGCCTAGACACATACAGCCTGCCCCTTGCTACTCACACTCCATCTCCAGCCACACTGCTTTCCCGATATACATCCAATCATCCACTCATCCATCCATCCACAAACCTATTTATAAGGAGAGCATTATGGTCTCCTTTCTCCCCAAACAAACACCCCCTAAACTTTTCTACCCCCTTTTACTCTAATACCCCCACTCTCTAATCTGTGACCATGCTCCTCTCATAACCTCTCTCTGTTTTTCCCCTCACCCCGTGGCCTTCTTTCTTCTCCCACCTCCCCCCTCACCCACTCCCCTTTCCTCCCTCCTACCCCCTCTTTCTCTTTCTCTAACCCTGACACAGCAGCTCCATCGACGGCCAGCTCCACAGACCATTAGCGCATGACCCGTAAGGCCCACTCAGGTATTGACAAGCATTCCCAGCATATTACTCCTTATAACCAGAGGCCACTATGGCCCAAGCTCAATAATTGTAACTACAGCCCTTCGGACCTCTTACAACCTCATCACAGCAGCAGGATCATACCCCTCCACACTCGGATAGAGTATGAATACTAACAGAGAATCTCCCGCCTGCATGCTTCCCCGGATACAGGCACTCACCCTCCCTCACCTACTCACCTACTCACTAGGCATCGGCGGAAAATCCGTTCCGCTCGCGGATTTTGCGGATTTTCGGGAAATCCGCAATCCGCGAGATTTGCGAATCTCCCGCAAAATCCGCAAATCCGCGAGCAGCGGATTTTGCTCGCACTGCTCGCACTGTTCGCGTGAGTTCGCGTGAGTTCGCGCCCCGCGAATAAGTGCAAAATTGCAGAAATACGATCTTAGCAAAACTGAAAGTAACTACTTACCAGGTTCAAAAGTTCAGGCTCATCATTAGTAGCCATTTCCTGTAGTGCTTCCTGAGGGGCCCCTCCAGAGTTCAGTTGCCAGTTGAAACTATTATGTGACCCTGCTCTGAACCTCAGAATAGTTACACATATGCCACAAAGGTCCTGAATTACAGCTAAGGGAGACAAGCAGGAGCCAGGCTGGAAGTTAAAATCCATTAATCATCCCCTAATTCATTATTGTCAGTTGGGGCAGGGCAGGTGTTGTAACTAATTTTGCAACAATGAAAGCACTTAGCAAGTGCAAAAGATCACTAATCAGGGCGCACTAAGGAAGCAGGTGCCAGCTAAAAAAATATTCTGTGACACATTAATCAGCCCCAAATTAATTCAGGTCACTTGAGGCAGGGAAGGTGTGCTTTGCTTTGCCGAAAATAATGTACACTGGACAACCAGAGGGTGTGGTGATGAAACAGAGGGTGGCATGGGTGGGCCAGAGGGTGGCATGAGTAGTCAGAGAGTGGCAGTGGTGACAGAGAGTGGCAGTGATGAAGAAGAGTGTCCCAAACAGGCTGGACACGTAGAAACAACAAGTTCGCGAAACTTGCGACCCGACAGGTAAGTTCGCAATTTGCGAAAGTGTACAAAACCCTCGCGAACTGGCAGAAACACGGGCGAACACAAAAAAAAAAAATCCGCAAATTTGCGGGAATTCGCGGATTTTGCGGATTGCGAATCCGCAAATCCGCAAAATTCGCGAACGCGAGATCCGCAAAATTCGCTCATGCTTACTACTCACCCCTCCCTCTACCTCACACCTTTTACACTCCCCTTATGGCTAATGCTTGTGAGAAGCACACACTAGACAAGTTGTCATTAAGCCATTTTCTCCAGACATTGTATTTGTGCGACCAATGATGCTGCTGCCATCTTGATGCGACAACTTAAAACTGTTAAGAAAGAAATAAAACACAAAATAAAAAAAGAATTACATTGGTGCTGCACCTTTGACACTGTGCGATTGGGAATATTATTTAATCCTCCTCTGAGCTAGGTTCTGTAGAAGAGCATTTCGGCTGAGATTATCCTAGAACACTGAGCCTGAGATGCAGCCCTGTTGACTCTACCCTTCATCCTGCAAATGACAGGAGCATGCTCTACATCAGATTGGCATCCTGATATATTTTTCACAAGTATGGGGGTTGGGTTTACCCAAAATATCTGGCGGAGGGTACTCCCACTAAGCTCTTGATAGTATAGGTAATATTAGACTAGGTGTATAAATGTAATCGTAATTGTATTGTAATGTTTGCCCTTCTTATAATTTTCACCATTCTTGTAATGCTGGTCACAATGCTTTGATTCCTCTTACTGCTAACTGCAGCTCACTCTTAACCACATCACCAAACCATTGGTTTGTGAGTGGTATACTGTGGAGAAACATGGTGCCATGTTCCTGGGCTTCCTTCCAAAGTCCCAAAGGCATTGGACACACCTCTTGTGCTTTGGAGAAATGTTCGTGAGTCGATCCTCCATCAGCTAGCAAACTGTGCATTTCTATGAGCGACCTCGCCAGGTACGTATTCGAGGCCCTCCTCCATCGGCAGGCTCCTGCCTGTGCCTCATCCCTGGTGGTCTAGTGGAAGAGCCCCCTGCTCTTCTGCTATCCCACTCTGTTTGTTCCCTCTTTTTGCCTTCTTCCTCTAAGCCTCATTACTCTGTGTTTTGCCATTTTTCTGGTTGCCTCATTTCTCTGTGTTTTGCCTTATTCCTGTTTGTCTCGTTGGTCTGTGTTTTGCTTTATTCCCATTTGCTTTTTGTTTCTGTTTTTTGCCAGTTTTCCTTGCCTCTTTCTCCTTTCCCTTCTCTTTGCCTTTTTTCTCCTTTCTCTTATGTTCCCTGCCACTGCAGACCCCGCCACCCCTCCCCCCCTCCCCCCCTTCATGTCGGTCCCACCTCCCAGCTGATCGCCCTCCCCAATCCCTACTTAATGGGGGCCCATCTGCACCCGTCCACAACTGGTCTGTGACCAGCGCCAGGGACCCTGGTCCCCTGTCACCCTGCTGCTACGACTTCAGAACTATCCACGCAGTCAACCCCAGATGCGACAACAATTGCCACCTTTTGATGCCGGGCAACACCCAATGCCTGATCTCCTGCCGACACTGCAGCCACACCCTCACCCACATCCGGACCACGGCAGCTACCCCCAACTCACTGGATGCCACTGCACACAATACACTGATATGCATCCTCCTCAACATGCACTTCCTGCACAGACACATCGTAGAAATCTGGAACCTTCTCAACAATCACATGCCCGAAGTCACCTTCCTCACAGAGACCTGGACAAATGCCAGCTCCGTACCCGACATCTCAACCACCATCCCAACAAATACAAGACCCTGACAAAAGACCACCCCAACCGCCCAGGAAGAGGCCATGTCATTGTCCACAGAAGCTCCCTCTCACTGAAACCGCAAACTTGGACGATGCCTCACCCCCCCCCATGGAACACATCCAATTCCATATTCAGCCCAACCCCAGAGCGATCCTCAGCGGAACACTGGCCTACAGACCTCCAGGAACTCACACCCCCTACACCAATGTCATCGCCTATCACATTCCACCACACGCCTTCACCTCTATGGACTACATACTACTCGGAGACCTGAACTTCCACCTGGACAACTACAGCGATCCCAACAAGACCGCCCCCCTGGAGAACCTCACCAACACAGGACTGAAGCAACTTGTCTCCACCACCAGCACACTACATAGAAACCAGAAGCATCATAGACAACTCTCAATCTGGATCCCACAGCAACTACAGCACCGAGACAACCCTCCTCACCACCAGAAGACATCTGTGCCCTCCTTGACCAAGACCACATGGCCCCCCTCATCCTCCTGGACCTATCAGCAGCCTTCAACATCGTCTCCCACTGTACACTAGCAACCAGAATCCACGACGCGGCATCCAAGGCAAACACTTAGACTGGATATGATCTTTCCTCAACCACTGAACATAGAGAATAATTCTCCCGCCCTTCCTTTCAGAACTAACAGAGATCAGATGAAGAGTACCCCATGGATCTTCCCTCAACATTTACATGGCCCTCCTTGCAACCATCATTATAAATCACAGGCTCATCATCGTCTCCTACGCCGATGACACCCATCTCACCCTCTCCCTCACCAGGCAACCCAACATCACCAGACGCAACTTCCAAGAAGGGTAGAAAGCTGTTGCGACCTGAATGAGCAACAGCTGCCTGAAGCTCAACTCTGAGAAAAAAGATGTCCTCATCCTCGGCTCCACCCCCTCAGCATGGGACAACACCTGGTGGCCCCCATGCCCTTGGAAACACACCCATGCCAACGGACCATGCACACAACCTAGGCATCATACTCGACTCTTCACTCACAATGAATTGCCAGATAAACGTTGTATCCTCCGCATGTTTCAACACCTTCCGCATACTTTGCAAGACATTCAAGTTGATTGCCCCTGACTCCATGAAAAACATCACCCACGCACTCATCACCAGCAGACTGGATTTCAGCAATGCCCTCTACACAGGTTTGAAGAATTAGCAAAATGATAGAACTTGAACATAATAACCAAGGAGTCGTTTTCATCCGTGAACTTTTCTTGAATACAATCTGGAATTTACTTTGCAATGCCTATAAATGTCCTCTAGGCTCTAAAGGTTTCCAGCATGTTGGATTAAACAGCAAGCTTTTCTAAGGTAGACTAATTGTAGATATTTTCTGGTTGTCTTCAGGGATAGGATCACATATTTTCCAAAAATGTGTTTTTGATCCACTGATACTGGCTCAGTAAGTAACCAATTTCACCTTTTGCAGTTAGGTAAGTGACAATTATCTCAAAGTGAGCTTAGAAATTGTCTATTGTGTGATTCGATCTTGTAGTTGTTATGGGAAACATGTTGAGGTAGACAATCCCAGAGTTCATGTACTTTACCCCCTTAAAGTGCCCTTCACAGTTCTGAGGCCTTCTGTGCCTGCTTGTTAGAAGGCCAGATGTCTTATCTCTCAATTGATCCTTTCAAAATCATTCCTTGAATGTGTTTTTGTTTTCTTCCTTCTTGTTTTTCATTCCGCCATTTTTCTTCCCTCTTTTCCATATTTCTGTCTTCAATTCCTATGCTCACCCTTAACCCTTAACGTTAACCAGATTATATGAGTCTGAACCCATGACTTATACCCAGAAATATAAATGGTTAACAAATGCAAAAAAGAAAATGAACCAAAGAGTTTGAGAACTTTGCGGAGAAGATGGAAACACCCACAAATAAACATTGCTGGCAGCCGTAATGGTAACGCGCATGCAATAAAAAATTAACTATGTAGCCAGCTATGTTGTGCCCTTGTGAAAAAATCTGGTAACAGTGAGAACAACTATCAAGAAAAGAGCCAATGAACATGTACATGCAAACATTATTGTTTTACCACAATCAGATAAGAAAGCAATGAAAGATGCACAATAAACCTAGTATAAATAAATTCTATGTCAGGACAGGAGGCTCCGATTATGCTTTCTCATTTCTTTAATGAAATGCTCAGCAGCCAATAAAAACAACCAAAAAACTACATTTCCCATGAACACCAGGGAATAACCATAGAGAGTAGTGTATAAAAGGTCCCAACATTAGTCTGTCTTCCTCTTTCTTTGCTGCTCCGCAGCCAGTTAAGTGCATATTTTCTCTTCTAAGCATATTGTTACTTTGTTGACTTTGTTGTTTTTCTTACCTGTTGTGCTTTGCGCATTGAGGTACACGTGTTTGGGGCTTTGTCTCTGTAGTACTTACGTGTTTCTTCTCAGCTGTTGTTCGGTTTTTCCTTCCGTTTGGAGCGTGTGGCCACCTCCGTTTGTTCCGTGCGCTATCTCGCGCTCGTGTACTTTTGTGGAGTGGGAGCAGGGGGTTCCGTTTTCCTTAGGGGAGCGCGAGCGCTCTCGAGACGGTGTTTGGTGACAGGTGACAGTTGTGCATGCGCACTGTCCTATTTCCGGTCTCGGGGTTTCTCCTCAGAACTGGTTGAGTGACGACGTTCTTGGCGTTCTGCCCACGACCTGTCTCCAAACTTTAACCCCATCAGACACCGAGGTCTCTTGAGGACTTGGGTTGCAACATTGTGGCATAGGCTCTGCCTAGAGTGTTTGGTGCTGTGCAGGCTTTGGCTCCCTCCACGCTTGAATACTTTCTTGAAGTTCGGACCCGGTCCTACTTCGTTCGAAGCCTGCTTTGGGGTCTACACACTCCCCCTTGACTGGTGTTTTGAAACTCTGGATTCTAGTCGTTTTGTGGACCAATTACTTTTCTACCTGGTAGAATGGCTGAATATTATGACGCTGATGACGACTACTGCTATGATGTCGAGGAGGAGGACTCCTTGGAACAGAATTTGGTGGAGCAGTTGGATAGAGGGGTCCAACAATCGGTTAACAAGGCACTGGTGCGTGCAATTAACCCCTTGAAGTGTCACCTGAATCTTTACGCACAACAGCAGGGTTGGCTGCCTGCTGCCAAGAAATCGGCTAAGTCGCCGGTTAATCCTAATAAGGCGGATTTTCAACGCCTGGCGAAGAGTTTGGCGGCGACTCCTTCCGCTTCTTCTGCTCTACATGAGTCGGAGTCGGATAATGCCCACTCTTCTGCGTCTTTAGATCATACTTCACCGCCTCCTCGGAAGAGGGTTTGTAAGGAACATTTTGTAGACGCCCCTGAGCGCCCTCCGGTGCTTAATTTCGACCCGGCGGATATTGTCCACCCGAACTCTTCATCGTGGGCCCCTTCACCTGCAGTGGCTGCATATATTGAGACTCATATTCGACAACCTTTTGAGGCCTCAGTTCGAGCGCGGTTGCGCTCCGAGTGCCCGAGACCGGACTTGGCGGACCATTTAGCCGACACTCGGAGGTTGACCCCATGATGGTCACGTACTTAAAAAAGTATGCAAAAGACCCTACAAAAGGCCTGGATAGATCTTGGCGGTCCTGTCAAGACAAGATGCTCGACTTGTTGGCTCCTCTCACCAAGATCCTGGACCTTGGTTACAAGGCTGACGAGGCTTCTGCTCTAGTGAATCCGAAGGAATTGATCGAATGGGCCCAACGGGCAATTTGTTATCTGGGCAATGCTAATTGCGCGATGTCGGCTGAACGTCGCAGATCCATCCTCTTAAAACTGGATCCGAAACTTTCGGAATTAGCCACTTCTGAGTCTGGTCCTGAAGCTCAGGGACTGTTATTCGGTCAGCCGTTCCTGAGGGAACTCACTCGTTTTGTCTCCACGTTCAGCGGGATTGACAAGGCGCAGGCCTCCTTGAGACGGGCCATGCGCCCGGTTTTTGCTAAGGCCGGACGAGGTAGGGGTTGCTCGTTCGGCCGAGGCTCTACGAACCAGTCCCAGAGGGGCAATTCCTCTCAGCAGAGAGGCTCCTATGATTCCGGCTATTCCACCCGAGCCAACTTCTACCCCTCGAGAAAAGGAAAAGGCCAGTACGGAAAGGGCCGATCTGGTGGTCAGCAAGCACAGTACCATGATGCCTCCTCTACAGGTGAGCCTGATTCCTGCATGCGATGTAATGTTGGGGGGTCGCATTCAATTTCTCCTGAAAAACTGGCGCATGATCTCCAGCGATGCTTGGGTTCTGCAAACTGTTCAAGGGTTCAGAATAGAGTTTTATCATCCAGTGCATCAAACCCGTCCTCCCCCTTGTTTGTTTTTTCCTCTAAAGGACCAGGCTTGTCTTTCCGAGGAGATAGCCACCCTCCTCAAGAAAGGGACGATTGTTCCCACGACCCGTCATCCCATGGGGTTTGCCAGTTCAGTCTTTCTGGTCGAGAAGAAAGGAGGCGGCTCGCGCCTTGTTCTCAATCTGAAAGACTTCAACGGGGTGGTAGTCTATCATCATTTCAAGATGGAGGGCATCCATCTGTTGAGGGATCTCTTACGAGAGGGGGACTGGATGGTCCGTCTGGATCTCAAGGATGCATACCTCTCGATTCCGATTTTCAAACCTCATCGCCGTTTTCTCCAGTTTCTCTGGCAGGGAGTTTGGTACGAGTATCAAGTTCTCCCGTTCGGTCTATCGTCAGCACCATGGTGCTTCACGAAACTGTTGAGACCAGTTGTGGAACATCTTCGATCTCGGGGTGTACGGTTGATTATTTATCTGGACGATATTCTCCTTATGGCGGATTGTCCTCTTCAACTTCTGCGTCATCTGGATTGGTCCATCGATCTGTTACAGTCTCTAGGTTTTCTGATCAATGTTCAGAAGTCGGTTTTGGTTCCTACCCAGTCTATAGACTTCCTGGGTTTCCAGATAGATTCGGTGGCTTGTCAACTTCTCTTGCCCAAGCAAAAGATGCGTTACATCAAGAGAGAGTTGACGTCTGTTATTTCCAGACCGACTGTGTCGTTGAGGTCGTTGGCACGTGTAGTGGGTCTGCTGGCGTCGTCCATTCAAGCGATATTTCCAGGTCCTCTGCATTACAGGGCAATGCAAAGACTGAAAATTCTGCATCTCCGGAAAGGCCTCGGATACTCCGACCAGATCCCTCTTACGGAGGAGGTCCGTTGGGAAATGCAGTGGTGGTTGGACCACATGGAGGCCTGGAATGGTCGAGCCCTCTTCGGGGCGTCCCCGGATCTAGTGATAGAATCCGATGCCAGTCGGTGGGGTTGGGGAGCCCGCTGCGGGTCTGTCTCGACCGGGGGTCGTTGGTCTCCTCAGGAGTTGACTCTGCATATCAACTGTCTGGAACTCCTGGCGGGTTCTTTTGCGATCAAGTGTTTCTCCCCCCTACAACCGAGTTGTTGTGTCCTTCTCCGGATGGACAATGTATCGGCAGTCCGCTATATGAACAAACTGGGCGGGACCAGGTCCAAAGTGTTGGCGGAGATCGCCAAAGATTTCTGGCACTTTTGTCTGCAGAGGAATATCACTGTTATTGCGGAGTATCTTCCGGGATGCCACAATCAGATAGCGGACTGGCACTCCAGACATCTCCGGGATTACAGCGATTGGAGGCTTCACCCTCGAGTCTTCCGTGCTCTCCAACGGCGTTGGGGTCCTTGTCAGTTAGATCTGTTTGCCTCTCGCCTCAATGCGCAACTTCCGCGCTTTTACAGTTGGAGGCCGGACCCTCAGGCTCTGGCCACGGATGCTTTTCTCCAACAGTGGCCATCGACCCTTTGTTATGCTTTTCCTCCGTTTCTAATGATTCCCAGGGTATTGGCTTACTCCAAACGGTTTCAGACGGATCTGATTCTGATTGCCCCTCTCTGGAGGGCTCAAGCATGGTTTCCGGTACTTCTGGAAATGTGTTCCGCTCCGCCGTTTCTCCTTCCCCCATTGTGGAATCTCTTGTTGGATCCTCTCGGAGATCCTCATCCCCTGATTCTCTCAGGCTCCCTGCATCTACTCGCGTGGAAGATCTCGTGGATCGTTGGACGATCCCAGGCATTTCAAGCGACGCTTCCAAATTCCTTCGTGAGGCATGGGCTCCCAATACTCACAAACGATATAAGGGGTCTTGGAAGCGATGGTGCGATTGGTGTGCTCAACAACAAGTTAATCCCGTTTCAGCAGATGTCAGTTTAATTGTTAACTTCCTGGCCTCTTTAGCCACCTCTGGTCTGGCTTACTCGACTATCAATGGCTTCCGCTCGGCTATTTCAGCGGGTCATGACCACATCGATGGTAAACCTGCGGGTGAACATCCTTTTGTTTCCAGGGTTCTCAAAGGGATTCGTTTTGCGAAACCTCCCAATCCTAAGTATGTTACCTTATGGGATGTTTCGGTTGTTCTCCGATTCTTGGAAGCTTGGCCTTCGAATTCTTTGCTATCTCGCAAGCAGTTATCTGCGAAATTCACGATGTTACTCTGTTTGGTTTCTTGTAAGCGCGTGTCAGATGTCCACGCTTTAGATCTTGCGGGTCGCAGTTTTACTCCTGAGGGGGTTTCTTTTCGTCTTTCCAGGCGTACAAAATCTAATACGCCTTCTATTACTTACCCTTCTTTTCCTTCTCGTCCCAACCTTTGCGTTGTGCAGTGCCTAAAGGATTACGAGGTGAGTACCGCTTCTTTGCGATCAGACATGCAGGGTCAACTGCTGATTGCTTTACAAAAGCCTTTTCGCCCCGTCACTCCAGCTACTTTGGCGCGCTGGGTGCGGTGGCTTATGTCTGAAGCAGGTATTGATGTTTCTGTGTTTGGCGCGCACTCTGCACGCGGGGCTATGACATCCAAAGCCTATGTTACTTTGTTTGATATAATGAAAGCTGCAGATTGGTCATCTGATTCTGTATTTAAAACGTTTTATTTCAAACCGATTGATTGTGTTGCTTCTGTAGTGGTGGATCAGCTTTAAAAAAGCTTAATCGGAGCCTCCTGTCCTGACATAGAATTCAAAATTTGCAAACATTCGTGACAAGAATTTTCAATTCTATTAAGGACTAGGAGGCGAGGATTATCCCACCCATGTTTCATATTTGTATGCTAATGTATTATGACTGTATACATGCATTTGCAAATATTTCACTCCTTGTTCCCTCCCTGAATGACTCTTGAGAGTATTATTACTTTGGATATTATGGCTCTGTATCTTGTTTCAGGTTCAGACCAGAAGTGATGTTGTTTCTTCCTTATCGGGATCTGGTTCTCCTCCTGGCTTCTGGACCCATGGCTCTTCGGCTGCCTACTTCAGGATTCTGTGGATGAAGGCGGCTTGTTTGGAATTGTTGTTCCTGTTGTATTTGGGATTTTACTTTAACTTGGACGTGTTTCCACAAAGAAAGAGGAAGACAGACTAATGTTGGGACCTTTTATACACTACTCTCTATGGTTATTCCCTGGTGTTCATGGGAAATGTAGTTTTTTGGTTGTTTTTATTGGCTGCTGAGCATTTCATTAAAGAAATGAGAAAGCATAATCCTCGCCTCCTAGTCCTTAATAGAATTGAAAATTCTTGTCACGAATGTTTGCAAATTTTGAATTGTCAGAGGTGTGTCTGTCACAAGGATAATGACAGACTGGGGTAACTGGATCCAAAGAGAACTACTTTGTGCTGAAGCAAAGCCAGAAGTCTTGAAGTGATCAGTAGGACATTCTCGAAGGGTACACAGCCCAGGAGACGATTCCACAAACACAAAAAAAAACATTGCTGAAGTAGACAGGAGGAGTGAAACGATCTCCATACCGCGATGCATGTGCTGAGAATCAAACCTTTAAAATGTAGATTTCATCCCCAAATGTAGAATGAAATTGTGTCTACTGGTAAATCACTGCAGAGATGTGGAGCGAAAAGATCCTAAAACCACGAAGCTGGAAAAGAATGGCACCTTGAGAATAACTTTATTCGTTGATTACAACGTGGTTGGCAAACATAGGAGGATTAAACGCAGAAACAGCAGGAAACCACATAGTGCAGAAACTCCATTCCTAAAATGGCGGCACGCAGCCTACGCTGCACCGAGTGGCTCTCGGCACGTTAGTGCTGGACACAAGTAAGTGAGCAGCTTTGGTGCTGCCAAGCTTCTACAGACATCAGAAAGACCACGGAGCTCCTCCTTGATTTTATGTATGCGTTTTTATATAGCGCGGACTTTACCCGAAGGTGTCAGAGCGCTTCACAATAGTAACAGAACTGATACATGAGAACATTACAAGTGAACAAATTACAGAAGCAAATGCTAAGTTACATGAGGCAAAAGTGACAAACGTGAGCAATAAAATACAAGAGGTAGAAAACAGTGAATTACAGGAAGAAAAAGTGACACGTGTGCAGGTTACAAAAGTGTATAAAGTACAAGTAGAGGTAAAATACTGCAATACATGGCAGACACTCAAACACATAGAACAAACGTTACATAGGCAATGATGGCACTTGTGCAAGTATTGAAAGCAAACAAAATGTAAGAGGTAGCAAACAGTGTGTTACAAGAGAAAAGTGACGTGTGCATGTTACCAAAGAGTACCAAACACAGGTAAAAGGGTAATACTACAATAAATGTCAGACTCTTAAACCACAAGAACACACTGGGAAGACACTTCCATAGTCAAGGAGAATATAATTTTCTATAATAAAAGGTCTTCCTTCAGATTAAAGAGAGGGCATGAATTACATTTGGAAGTGTCTTTGAAGGAGGAGAACTTTGAGGTCAGTTTTGAAGGCCTGGGAGGAGGAGGTGGTTCGGAGCTGGGGCGGAAGTGAGTTCCAGATTCTCACTGTGTTGCCTGAAAAGGATTGGGCCATCGATCTTTCCTTCTTGAAAGTGGGAGGTTCAAGCAGTAAATTTTCCGGATTTTGTGATGGTCTAGAGCCTCCAGAGAGATTCAGTTTATTCGCCAGGTAGCGAGGAGAGGAGGAGTGCAAGGCTTTGTGGGTGATGCAGGCAGTCTTGTAGATAGATCTTGCCTCGATGGAAAGCCAGCGGAGGGTGGATAACATGGGTGTGATGTGGTCACTTCTTTTGGCCCCATAAATGAAACGAGCTGCTGAATGGAGAACAGATTTAAGGGGGGACAGTTGGGATTTGCGGAGGCCAGTAAGAAGAGAATTGCAGTAGTCCAGTCTGGAGAGAACCAGTGATTGGATCAGGGTTTTTAGGTCATGCTCTGGGAAGAAGCGACGAATCCCCCATAGAAGGCACAGTTGGTATCGAGCAGACTTTGCAATTGAATTAATGTGGGAGAGTAGATTGAGTTTTGTGTCGAGTATGACACCAAGGGATTTTGCGCTGTCGACAATGATGGGTTTATTGTACAGTAGATTCATCTTGAGGTTCTATAAATTACGAATTCGTTCGTGCTCAGCCTCCATTTTGTAGTCGCCGCCATTTTATGTTGCCCTCACTCAGGGACCGCGGCGAACGGATGTTTTTGTCGTTTCTGCATTTACGTGTCAGGTGGCTTCTTTGCCTATGTTTACTAACAAGTGTCAGGGTCTGGCCAAGCACACTAATTCCTGTCTGAGCTGATTAATCCCCGTCCGGACTATTTGTTGGTTCACACCATTCTTTCCTCCGAGTTATCGTATCTGCTGTCCTTCGCTACAAGTCTCATGCATTCTCCTGTTTCACGACTGTCCTTCTACAACATGCAGCTGTGTTTACTCTACTTGTAAATCGAATTGTGTGGATTCACTTGTAATTTACTCAAGGGGTCGAGTGACAAACATAACCGGGAAACTTGAGTTCCTTTAGACTTAAAGCATTGTTTATAACGTTTGCCTATGTCTCATGCTCTTGTGTGATTGCATTTTGCATTGTATTGTACCGTATATAAACCTGTGCGCCACGGAGTTAAGTGGCAGTCTCTTTTTAACCTTGTTTCACCAACGACTTCTAAGACCACTGTACTAGTTGCAGCTAATAAATACTATATACTACGGCAGACTAAGAGTTCGAGTCTCTGTTTCTGACAAGGCAGGTGAATCCAGGGGATTTCAGGCGTACCCTGCGCCGCCGAACCTTAAGGCTACGGTTATCCAACTGGCGCCCCACGTGGGGCGACTTCAGCGGTAGCAGTTGAGCCCGAGAGTCGTGAGGAGCCCCGCAAGAAAATTCCGGAGGAAGCACACCAAGTGATCAACCCCTGTATGTTGGAAGTGGACCGAAGGTCTTTGACAGCGCGGCTACTCCTCTCCGACGGCTGCTGATGACTGCTGCCCTGACTGTCGCCCTGCCTTGGACCCTTCTGATGATGTTTGGTAAAGCGAGACGATAGTCGGACCTTCGCTGGTGTGGGACGATACTTAGTTAAGTATTTGGTGGGTCGCTCCCACAAATTTTGTTTTGTTTTTTGTTTTTTTTTATTCAGGTATTGCAATACCCGAAGCCAAGGGGTAAGTACGTTTGTACTGTTTCATTGATTTACACCCATTGTTGTTTGTGAGCAGTCTAGAGAAGTAACGATGCCTGGACTGAGTAAGTTCAAGAGAATTTGTTGTTTAGGTTGTACGAGGGATTCCCAGTTGGAGGAACATGTCCGATCCCCCCAGCTGGAACTCCCACTTATGAGCTCTATTCGAAACATGGTATTGGTCCCATTACCTTTAACGAGACATGGGTCCAATACACGAAAAATAGTGGAGTTTTGAGATGGCCCCAAAATGGTAGTTTTGATCCCGCCATACTAGATAATTTGGAAACGATTCTGTTTAGAAGAAAAGCTCGGCCGGCAATGTTTGACTCTTTTCGCCTTTGGCGTAAGGAAGCCAAACAGAAGGAATTAAACAAGCAAAAAAGGATAAGAAAGCGCAAAACATGTCAATTATAGAGGCTGCTCAGCAGTTTAAAAATTATGAAGAAGACGGTCCGAATAAGATACTAGAGAGACAACATCGCATGGCGATAGATAGATGCTATCTGATGCTGCCTACTTCCTCGTCAGATAAAAGTAAGGAATTGGAGAAAAATTCCCTAATGTCTTGTTTATTGAATTCACCGCCGCCCTATGCCCAAAATCCTAATGCACCTCAGTTACCCCCTCCTATTGCTCAACCAATGGTTGCTCAATTGCCGATTGTTCAGCAACCGGCTCAACCTATTAATGCTTCCTTGCCTGCCTCTGCTCCGTCTTTACAGCCTGTAATTCAGCCCCCACCTCCTCTTCAATCCCCGGCTCTTGTTCCTCAGTCGGCTATGTTCCAGTCCCCGTTGCCTTCTATGTCTGTAACGCCTCCTGTTCTCTTAAGGGATTCAACTACCTCACACAGGAGACTAGCAGATGCTGTTTCGAATTCCTTTTCTCCTCTTCTTGGGTCTTTGAACTTGTCTCCAGCTTTCTCTAGATGACAATCTCGTTGTCAACTTCTTCTCACGGATGAGAAAGTAGTTTTGGGTTCCCTAGCTCCTAAATGGATTGAGAATGGACTAGAATATAGTACAGGGGACATTATGAGTTCCTTTCATCAATGGGTAGAGCCCACACAAAGATATGTTTTTAATGTCATGTGTCAGACTATTATTAAAGGTTGGGAAGATATGGAGTTGGATACAGTTCCTTCGGAGTTATTAAAATTGCAAGCTGATTTTGATAAAGGTTTTATTGTAGGACCACGAGTTGAAGAGGCGGTGAATAAACTAGTTGCGTTCCAAACCATGTTTTTGTCCTTGTCTTTCTCCAAGGCTGATCCTGCCAAAAACGAAGGCATTAGGAATTATCCCATGCGTGAAGTTCCTCCAGTATGGAGGGAAGCGGTGAATGGTCCGCCTCCTGTCCCTGCTCATTTCCAGCGTATATGGGTTCATGAACCCTGGAAAAGGTCTGAAGTATTGGCGCTTAAACAAACTCTTCCGGACCCTCTTAAAAATCCGGCTGGATATTACAAGGAATTATCTCAAACAGTTGAGGCCTGTATTATGAATTTGGCCAATATTGATATGTTATTTGGAAATGTTGTTCCGCAAGCATTATGGGCACGGATTCGTAGGGAGAATCATGTTGGTGAATTAGGTGGTGAATGGGCTGTTATTAGAGCCGCTGACGCAAATCAAGTGCGTGGTGCGAAGCCTGAGGATCTGATTACGGCCCTACCAGGCAGAATAATCGAATTGATAAAAACTATGATGCCCGCGGTGCGAGGTAATTGGGATAAGCTGGCTGCATGCAAGCAAAAGAAAGACAAAAGCGTCTCGGATTTCTTCACTCATTTTGAAGAGACGTTTATTGATCATAGTGGTCAGGATTTAAGTGTAGAGGGTGGTCAGCGATTGTTTGTGGATAAGTTTGTATACAACTTGCTTCCCGAATTGTCAAATTAACTAAAGAGTTCTGAAAGTGCATGGGCTATCTCTTCCCCTGCTAAAATACTGGCTACTGCACAGTATTATGAGAATAGAGATAAGGAGTTGAAGGAGAAACAAGAGAAGAAAAATAAAGATTTGAAAACGAAGGTTCTTTTACAGCAAGCTTATCCTCCGCTTTCTGCACAGCCTCGGTTTTCTCAACCCCCGCAGTTTCAGAAAGTAGAAACCTGAGTATTTCACAACACGTCTTTCGTTGGGTCCTAATCAATGTGCGAATTGGTGGGAAGAGGGACATTTCAAGAATAGTTGTCCGGTTTTATTACAGCGTAATAATGGGATGTCTGCTCCACGGGGTCGTGGTACTTTCCAGACAAGATCTAGAGGTAGAGGACGAGGTGTGTCCTCTCAGGAGCAGCGTTCTTTTCCTCCATCTATTATGAATTGCTTTGACCAGCAGAGAGTTCAGTCTACGCAGTATTATAATGAAGATTATTGTGAAGAAAGGGCTAACGATTTTCAGATCGAATAGGACAGCCATTACCGAAGTGAGGGAGTTGTGTCAATTCCAGTAGATCAAAATGGGCCAAATGTCACTATCAATACTATGGGTGTTTCAGAACCGTTTCTTTTGGATACTGGTGAAATGAGAAGTTCTATTATGCATTCTAAACTCCCTGGGGCACCTTTTTCTGGCTTAATAAATACTTCTGTAGGATTTTCTGGTGCCCCAGTTCGTAATCCGGTTTCTTGTCCCTTGCCCGTTTCGATTGGTCCCTATGATTTGAATGCTCCACTTATTCTGACAACTGGTTGCGGCGAGAACCTGCTGGGTCTGGATTTGTTGAAAAGACTACATGCAACATTGTATTGTTCCCCTTCTGGTGTGCATCTTACGTTGGGGAAGAAACTGACGTCTTCCATGTATTTGTCTCGAGACCAGTTCCCACCTGAGTTGCTTTCTCTTCCTGAAAGTCTTTGGGCTACAGGCCAGAATGACGAGGGTTGTCTTGCGATCCAACCGTATGTTGTCACAGTTAAAGAGAATGTGAGAATGCCACGCATTCCCCAATACCGTATCTCTACTGATGCAGAGAGAGTACTTTTGGTTATTGTCGATGATTTTATTCAGAAGGGTGTGGTTGAAGAAACGAGAGGCAATGTTTGTAACAGCCCTGTTCTTCCGATCCTTAAGAGAACTGATCCTTCACAGCCTCCTGTTTATCGATTTGTTATTGACCTTAGAGAGGTCAATAGAATTGTTGTGCCACAGTTTCCTGTTGTTCCGGATATTACAGCTTTGTTGACGATGATTCCTGCTTCGGCAACTTGGTTCTCAGTCATAGACCTTAAGAATGCTTTCTTCAGCATTCCTATTGCTGAAGAATGTAGGGACATCTTTGGTTTCTCTTTAGGTGGCCGAAGTTTTAGATTTAAAAGAGCACCTCAAGGCAATTGCGAAAGTCCCTCCATCTATAGCAAGGCTCTTAAGTCACAACTTGATGCTTTCTCTTTGCCTCCAGGTGCTACGCTTATTCAGTATGTGGATGATTTTCTGGTGGCTGCTGATACGGAAGATGTGTGTAAGAAGGTGACTGTTGCGCTGTTGCATCATTTGTCTGCTCTACATCATTAGGTGTCTCCCTCTAAGCTGCAATATGCCCGCCAAGACGTTACCTATTTAGGTCATCTCTTGTCGAAGGAGGGAAGGCGATTGACCCCAGAACGTATTCATGCTATTTCACAGATGTCTGTACCTACCACGCAGAGAGAAGCGCGTGCCTTTTTGGGTATCACTTCCTACTGTAGACAATGGATTCCCAATTTTTCACTTTTGGCTAAACTACTGTAGGCACTAACGTTGAAAGATATGCCACATCAGCTCCCTTGGACGGATGAATGTCAGAAAAGCTTTGTTGACCTACGTACTGCTCTGTGTTCTGCTCCAGTGTTGGGTACCCCAGATTATAGTAAGTCCTTTACACTGTACGTTCACGAGAGAGAGGGTTGCGCATTGTCAGTTTTGACACAGCAATTTGGAGATAAGCAAAGGCCATATGCTTATTTCTCAGCTACACTAGACTCAGTAGCTAAAGCTTTGCCCAGTTGTCTCAGAGCTATGGCAGCTGCGGCGATTTCTATTAGACAGTATGCTGGATTAGTGTTGAAAAACACACTCATTGTTATGGTTCATGTTGAATAGGACAAGAACACAGCACCTTACGAGTGCTCGTTTGTCTGGATATGAGCAGACACTTCTAGCGAGTCATGTACATATCAAAAGATGTAACACGTTAAATCCAGCTACACTGTTGCCACTCCCAGATGAGAAAGACGCTCAGGAAAAACATGATTGTTTTCTTCGAACGTAAGAAGAAACGAAGGGTAGGATTGATTTAAAGGACACTCCGCTCAAAGACCCAGATGGGATCCTATGGGTGGACGGTTCTTGTTTCAAGCTTCCAAATGGGGAGACTACTTCTGCTTATGCTGGCACCACCTTATGCACAATTGTTGAGACGGCACGTATTGGACATAATTCAGCCCAAGCAGCTGAATTGACAGCCTTGACTAGAGCGTGTGTGTTGTCAAAGGGAAAGAGAGTGAATGAGTACACAGATATTCAGTATGCTTTTGGCGTTGCACATAGTTTTGGTAAGTTATGGAGGCAAAGAGGATTATTTACCTCTCACGGGACAAAGATCCAGCATGGTCAGTTAGTGACTGATCTTCTTGAGTCACTTACCTTACCTGCACAAATGGCGATCATAAAGTGCAGCGCACATAAGAAAGTCACAAATGATGTGGGTCATGGAAATGAATTTGCAGACGAGGTAGCAAGAACTACAGCTAGAGACACCGCTAGTCGAATGTATGTGGCAGGTCCTGCAAACTGGGTTAGGGAAATTGGAATGTGTGAAGACACGATTGAGAGTGTGAAAACGATTCAGGGAGAGGCTACTGAGAAGGAATTGAGAACGTGGAAAGAAAGTACGGGAATGTTAGACTCAACGGGTTGTTGGACGGAATTGTTGGAACATCAGCGATGGTTATTACCGGACGCTTATGTGTTGCCGGTTGTGACTATAGCTCATGGTCCAGCTCACATTAGTGCGAAAGGCATTTGTAAACTTTTGGCTCCTGTGTGGCAGAATGAAGGAATTCCGAAATGTGCAGAGAATGTGGTTAAGCATTGTATTGTTTGTCTAATGCATAACCCAGGAAAGGGTACCCCAACTCCGTCAGGTCATTTTTCTCCCCCGTCATATCTTTTTGAGGTGTTGCAGATCGATTATATTCATATGGATCAATGCAACAACCTTAAGTATGTTCTGGTGGTGGTATATGCCTTTTCCCGCTGGATAGAGGCCTACCCCTTGAAAGATAACACTGCTCTGTCAACTACTATCGTGTTGCTTAAAGAGTTCTTCCCCGGTTTGGTTTGCCGCAAATTGTCTGGAGTGACAATGGAAGTGAATTTGTGGGTCAAATTATGCAGAAAGTGTGTTCTGGTCTTGGTATTAGACAGAAGTTTCATGTGGCAAATCATCCACAGTCAGCGGGTTTGGTTGAGTGTTATAATGGTACACTCAAGCTTAAACTGTTAATGTTAATGTTAAAAAGTATTTATTGAGCGCGCTGCCACCAGTTGGTTTACTGGCGCTAAAGTAGACAGAGAATGAATCCTGAAGGCGGGAGGGGAAGGCGATCAGTGATACGCTTGTTTAAAAAGCCATGTTTTCAAGGCTTTCCTAAAAGACAAGAGGTCTGGGCATGATCTGATCTCAAAGGGGAAGGTGTTCCAAAGGCGAGATGCAAGAACCGCAAATCTGCAGCCACCAGTACGTTTGCGTTTGAAGGCAGGTGTCTGGAGGAGAGCTTGGTGCACAGAGCGCAGATTGCGGGAGGGGGTGTACCTGGTGAGGATATGGTCTATGAATTTATGGCTTTTACAATGGAGGGATTTAAAGATCATGCAGCCAGTTTTAAAAGAGCAACGTTAGGCCAGGGGGAGCCAGTGAAGGTCCCTAAGCAGAGGAGAGGCTGAGTGCCATCTGGGTTGCGCAGTGATTAACCTGGCAGCGTAATTCTGGACCATCTGGAGGCGCTTTAAGAGATAAAGGGGAAGGCCTAGGTATATTGAATTTGCATAATCCAGGTGGGACAAAACCGTGGTAATCACCACCTGGGTCATGGCTGCAGGAGTGAAGAAACGTCGCACCTTCCGGATTTTCCTGAGCTGGAAGAAACACTTGGAGACCACTTGACCCACTTGAGTTTTTAAGGAGAGGTCGCTGTTCAGGGTCTCTCCAAGTGTCTTTGCAGCAGGGGTAGGGGTAGGGGCTTTGCCCATATCGGATGGCCAGTAGTGGGGGCCCCAGAATTTGGCACTGTCCCCTGTAAGCACCAGCTCGGTTTTTCCAGGGTTTAATTTTAAGTGATTTTGGTTCATCCAGGTTTGGATGAACCGCATGGTAGACTGAAAATGAGAGATGGAGAGTGTGGAGTTGTCGATCGTAAAGAGCAGTTGCAGGTCGTCTGCGTAATTAAATACAGACACCTCCATGTCTCTTAAGGCCTGGATTAACGGGAGAATGTAGATGTTGAACAGGTGGGGTGACAGCGATGAGCCCTGAGGAACTCCAAAGGTGATGGAACGTTTAGGGCCAACCAGGGTACCCAGACGGACCGACTGGGAACGATTCTCCAAAAAGGACTTCAGCCAATCTGCCGCTAGGCCCCTGATGCCAGCCTGATTGACACGGTCGATCAGTATGTCATGGTCGACCGTGTCAAAAGCGGCCGACAGATCTAGGAGCATCAGGGCCTGAGGGGAGTGTCTGTCAGCGCAATCACGGAGCGAGTCAAGGACCGCGACAACCACTGCCTCAGTTGAGTGGGCAGGGCAAAAACCAGCCTGATGGGAGTCTAGACAATTTGAGCTCTCCAAAAAGTTGGATAGATGTTTTGCGACATGGGCTTCTAAGGCTTTAGCCAAAAAAGCGAGCAAGGAAATTGGCCGGTAGTTTGCCATGCAGGAGGGGTCCGCCCTAGGTTTCTTTAGAAGTGGGATGACTGTTGCCTCCTTAAATGCACGGGGTACTAGGCCGGAAGTGAGAGAAGTGTTCAGTAAGGTAAGGGCCGGCGTAGGAACGGAGGACAGACAGTCTTTGAGAATGTAAGGGGGGCATTTATCAGAGGGTGCCCCGGACTTGACTCTTGTCAATAACGCTAGGAATTTTTCAGAGGTCATGGTAGGAAACCTGTTTAGTGTAACCTCGATGGTAGGGGAATGGTGAGCAGAGGGGGTAACGCTAGAGGAACTGGGGATGCTCGCTTTGATGTCCACAATTTTATCAATGAAGTATGTCTTGAGGGCATCGCAAAAGGTCTGGGTTGGAGCCACATTAGGGCGTACGCTGTCTAAATCAGTCAGCTCATTTAAGATTGAGAAGGTATCCTTGGGTTTGTTGGTAGAGTTTAGGATACGGGAGGAAAAATAGGGAGATTTGGCGACCAAAATGGCCTTCATGTATACCTTCCTGGCCGTGATGAACTCAGATTTTAGGTCAGGGGATTAGCAGCGGCGCCACTTTCGCTCAAGTTGGCGCAGAGATAGTTTTTTTGCTTTTAGGTCTTGGGAGAACCAACACAGAGCATCAGCTCGCCAGGCCAGTTTGATATCTTTGAAGGGTGCGTGAATGTCCCTAGCATTTTGAAGCCAGCCCACTAGGTTGGACTCGGCAGAATTAATATCAGGGTGTGGGAGAGGAATCATATTGTTTAGTGTATTTATGAATTCTGGTTTGTCAAGTGTTTTCCATTTCCTTGCCCTGCAGCAAGTTAGCGCAGTGGGTGATTTGAGCGCAGACCAAGTAAGTTCGAATTTGAGAAGAAAATGGTCTGACCAGAGGCAGGGAATAGTGAGTGGGGATGTGTTGAGTGGAAAATTGGACCAGATGTGATCTAGAATATGACCTTTACAGTGGGTAGGCAAAAGAACTTGTTGGGAGAGGTTCAGGTTTGTGAGGAGCTCAGTGAGCTCACAGGATTGAGGACCTCCTAAGGGGTCATTGAACCAGTAATTAAAATCACCTGCCAAAAGGTTCTGAGAGTGTTCCATGGCTAAGTTGGCGGTTTGTTCGCTAAACAAAAAAGCGAAGGATGGCATTGATTTAGGAGGTCTATACAGAAGTACGCACAACATAGTAGTGTTAGGGGTTTCGAACTTTAAGACAAGATTGTCAATGTCTGGTATGTTAATGGAGGTAAGGGTGGTTGTTTTTAAAGAAGAGTGGATGATTGCTGCCACCCCCCCACCAGACCTGCCATCGGCATGATCTGCATGAATGATGTATTAGTTTGGGGGAAGTGCAGCTAAAATATCTGGGGCAGAGTCTGGAGTCAGCCAGGTCTCCGTTAATAAAAGGACATCAGGGTGCTCTGTGATCAAAAAAAGAAAGATATCCAGTTGATGTTTGACAAGAGAGCGGGTATTTAAGTAGAAGAATGTCAGGGAGTGAGGTTGGGGAGTAGGCTTGGGCCGAGTGAGACGGGTATTGTACGGTGTGGAAAGCAATTCACCAGGGTAGTCCACCAAGATCCCTAAATTGTTAACTTTATTGTGGCTAACTCTTGATATGTGACCATGTCCGCTGTCGTAGGATAAAAGGGCAGAGCAAGAGTAAGGGCAAAACCGGGCAGCATGCCTCGCCCCGGGGCCCAGTTGGGCGCGGACGGGCGCAGACGGGCTTGCCTTAGGCGCGCCTTCGGCGCGCAAACGGTGCGCCCGCTGCGCGACCGGAAGATACACATTTTTGTACAGGGAGGGAGATCCCGGCGGGGGGCGTGGCCTCTCAAAAAGGGGCGTGGCCTGTGTCCTTGGCGGGAATGGCGGCACTGGGTTTTGTACTGCAAACAGCGCTTAAATCCACTGTGCAGTTTTGCTCCAAAGCGTGTGAGACCTGAACAGGGTAAAGGAGATGGGTGCAGGAAGGATTTAAACAGGTAATTTAGTGACACTCAAATAGTTAAAATATCGTGCAAAACCTACTCCCGGCTTCCGCCTCAGGAGAAATTACTGTCTGTATGGCGCTTGTAATCAGCGGCCTTTAGTAGTGATGGCCGACGGGGGGCGTGGCCTCTCGAAAAAGGGGCGTGGCCTGTGTCTGCGGCGGGAATGGCGCCACTGGGTTTTGTACTGCAAATAGCGCTTAAATCCGCTGTGCGGTTTTGCTCCAAAGCGTGTGAGCCCTGAACAGGGTAAAGGAAATGGGTGCAGGAAGGATTTAAACAGGTAATTTAGTGACACTCAAATAGTTAAAATATTGTGCAAAACCTACTCCCGGCTTCTGCCTCAGGATAAATTACTGGCTAAGATTCAAGCCAGTACCGGTCTTGCTTGGCCAGATGCCTTGCCCCTAGCTCTTTTGTCAACCAGAACTACTGTGCACTCTCGTATGGGACTTAGCCAATATGAAGTGGTATTCGGAAGCCCAGCTAATATTCGGGGTGTCCCTCATCCTAAGAAATACTCTGACATACCATATCCTCTGTTAATTGATTATTTGCATGACTTGACTACTAAATTAAGTAATATTCGTCAACAGGTACAAAGGGCTTTGCCAGAGGCCTCCACAGACCCAGGTCACACTATTTTGCCCGGTGACTGGGTCTGCGTCAAAAATTTTCAACGGACCAAGAACCTGGAGCCTCGTTGGTCTACGCCTATGCAAGTTTTGCTTGTCACCCGCACAGCTGTGAAGGTGGTCGGCAAGCGAAACTGGGTGCATGGCGTGCACTGTAAGAAGGTGCCATTGCCATTACCCTTCGACCAGTGGATTCGTAGTGGTGTAAGGGAATCGGACACTGCAGCGGTTCCTTGTTTTGGGCCTTTCAGTGATGCTCAAATTTATGGAACTCAGTCTGAGAAAGCAGATGACGATATTCTTCAAGCCGCTCTGCCTGCGCATCTTCGAATAGACACTACGAATCCAAAAACTCTGTTTAAGGACCAGACAGTGCCGAACAAAACGCGCTACAACCTGTGGCCGAGAGCTGGCCAGAGGAACTGAACACTTTTTGAACACCTTTTTCTTATTGCTCAGAGATCTCTTTTTTGTATAATATTTAGTATTAGATGTGCCATCTGTCTCCATCGCAGGGTCACGGTAGGAGACTCACACTGTAACCTGGTTTTTGTTCTTTTAGTAAGTAGCTAGTGCCTCAGGATATACAGAAGTACGTAGCTGAGTGATTGAGGAAGATTGCCGTGAGCGACATTTTTTTTTTGATAAAGATGGATGGTACAACAACCATAGGTAGGGAAAATAGGAAGAAGGAAAAGAGATTGAAATATTGTAAATTATTGCGTAGTCGATTTGGCGTAACTTTGTGTATGTTTATGTTTTTGTGTTATTTATTAGCCTGCATAGGTTGGATTGTACATGTTCTACACCCAAGAAATGTTGCTAACTCTACAACTTCTTTGCCCTCTCGTCTATCTGTCTTTTCACATAAAATGCATGCTCTACCCCCTCTTGAACAGATAAGGAGAGCTGAATATATGAATAATACGTTTATCCAGTTGTTGCACCAACACCAGTTGGCTATTAATATGACTGACTGTTGGGTGTGCGGTCTTATGCCACACAATACGCGAAAGGGGATGCCATATTTGGTTCTTCCCTTCTCATATGAAGGTTCCGCTTGGGCTTACCTGACTATGCTTTCGGCCGTATACCACAACAGACTTAGAAGCCCTGTAAAGACTTCTGGGAATGGATTGGATTTCAGCCACAGCTCTTTGATAAAAGGTATAGTGGTGATGGCTAAGATTGTAGAGAAGAGTAAGATTCCGTTGGATTAGAAGAGAGCTTATGATGGATGGAATGTTACCCACTATGTTTCTAGCCTTGGTGACAAGACTAGAAAGGGTGAGTCTTCTCCTGTATGGACTGTACCCCATCAAGGTAATTTTTGTCTCCAAGTCAACAGTAAGAAAACTGACATCAAGCAGAGTTGTTTGCACAACTACATTTTCTTGTCCCCTGATTTCCCTCCGTTGGTTCTGTCTCAAGGAACATATTTTGTTTGTGAAGATAGAGCTTACACATGGCTCCCTTCCAACTTTTCTGGAACCTGTTATATAGCTTTCCTTCTTCCCCCTACATATACAGCTCCGTCAGACCACCACAGAGTTAGATATAGCCGAGGTATATTTGATGTCAAGGACACGGCAGAACAAGAGGGAGGAGATTTCCTTAAAGGATTCCTTCCCTTCTGGGGCCCGATGGTCAACAGCAGAAACATCAGGCAATTGGTTCGTGTGGTTGAGACCACTATTAATATTGTTTCTGCAGGTGCGATAGGTAACATTACAGCAGAGCTTCAGGCTGACCGTCTTATGACTTTGCAAAATCGAATTGCGCTAGATGTGATCTTAGCAGACCGAGGAGGCTTCCGTAGATTGATCGGGTCTAGCTGCTGCATTTATATTCCAGACGATGCTCCGGCAATATACCAAGCCATTTCCAAATTGCATACCATCTCCGAGTCAATTCATCAAGACGAAGGGGATTGGTCGTTTATGGGATGGTTTGGGGGAATATAGTCAACTTGGGGATGGAAGATTTTAACGTTCCTTGGAGCAATTTTGCCATCATATTGGCTTGTTGTCTGTGTGTTCAATGTGGTCCAGCAGTGTGTGGCCTGCTGGCTACTTTATGCGTTCCACGTCCTGCAACTCAGAGGACAGAGAATATTAGGATGATGGTGCAGCAGCAGCTTGAGGATTTTATGAACATCAATGCTGATTCCGACTCAGATTAGTATGAGTTTAGTTTTGTTTTTGCCTGAGTAATGGCAAAAGGAGGGTCTGAGGCTCTATAAATTACGAATTTGTTCGTGCTCAGCCTCCATTTTGTAGTCGCTGCCATTTTATGTTGCCCTCACTCAGGCAGCACGGCGAACGCGATGTTTTTGTCGTTTCTGCATTTACGTGTCAGGTGGCTTCTTTGCCTATGTTTACTAACAAGTGTCAGGGTCTGGCCGAGTACACTAATTCCTGTCTGAGCTGATTAATCCCCATGTGGACTATTTGTTGGTTCACACCATTCTTTCCTCCAAGTTATCTTATCTGCTGTCCTTCGCTACATGTCTCATGCATTCTCCTGTTTCACGACTGTCCTTCTACAACATGCAGCTGTGTTTTCTCTACTTGTAAATCGAATTGTGTGGATTCACTTCTAATTTACTCAAGGGGTCGAGTGACAAACATAACCAGGAAACTTGAGTTGCTCTAGACTTAAAGCATTGTTTATAACGTTTGCCTATGTCTCATGCTCTTGTGTGATTGCATTTTGCATTGTATTGTACCATATATAAACCTGTGTACCACAGAGTTAAGTGGCAGTCTCTTTTGATCCTCGTTTCACCAACGACTTCTAAGACTACTGTACTAGCTGCAGCTAATCAATACTATCTACTACGCCAGACGAAGAGTCCGAGTCTCTGTTTCTGACAAGGCAGGTGAATCCAGGGGATTTCAGGTGTACCCTGCGCCGCAAAGCCTTAAGGCTACGGTTCTCCAACCTGGTCCATCCATGATTGAACCGGGGGAGGAGAAAGTGAGGAGAAGAGGAGGAGGAATTCAGTTTTGGAGGGATTCAGAATCAGTTGATGTGTTGACATCCAGTTTTGAATGGAGTCCACAGTAGAGCTTAGGACGGAGAGATCGTGAGTGTAGGCAACCTTGAGGTAGATTTGAGTGTCTGCGTAGAGATGATAGTGGACCCCGGATTTACTTAGGAGATTTCCCAGTGGTTCTAAATACAGATTAAACAATGTACGTGCAAGTGTGGAGCCTTGAGGAACACCTTGACCTACCGCCAAAGGAGATGAAAGACTTCCGCTATTTTGATCATTTGGGATCTATCAGAGAGGAAGGAACAAAACCATTTAAGCACAGTGCCCTCCAAGCCTATTCTCTGTTGAAGAGTGTTGAGGAGGGTGCTGTGATTGGCAGTGTCAAAGGCTGCAGAAAGGTCAAGGAGAATTAGGAGACAAGACCCTCCCGAATCGAGTATCCGCAGCGCGTCATCAATTACTTGCAGCAGAACTGTTTCAGTGCTGCAGTTTTGGATGAAGCGGTACACAAGGGGGTGGTGATGGACGGAGCATCTGAATGATTTGCATAAAGCCAGACTGAAAATTGTCAAGAAGATCATTGTCCTGGATATGACGGGAGAGTTGTTTCGCTACACATCTTTCTGTGATCTTCGCAAGAAAGGGTAGGTTAGTGATGGGGTGGCAGTGGCTGAGGTCATTCGCATCAGCAGTGGTTTTTTTAAGCAGATGGGTTACCTGTCCCGTTTTGAAGGGAACAGGAAGGGAGCCTTGACAGAGGGAGAGGTTGACCAGAGTGGTCCAATAGGGAAGAGAATGGGTATAGAAGTCAATGGCAATGGCATAAGGATGGGGTCCAGATAATGGTTGGAGGGCTTTGTTTCGAGGATGCACTTGAGGAGGACATCTTCAGAGATGGGGTCGAAGTTCTGCCAAATGGCTAGTGATTTGCGCTCCTCTGGAGGGGTAGGATGAGCGACCTGATCAACAAGTGATTTCACTTTTTCGTCAAAGAATACAGCGAAATCTGCTGCTTTCTTTGTAGAATCCTCCAACTTAAAGGTTGGGGGAGAACAGTTAGTATTCTTGATGACATCAAATAGTTTTTTGGGTCTATTTTTGGACGAGTCAAGGAGGGTTCTGAAGTGTGATGCTTTCCCAAGGAAGATCTGCTTGTGGTACTTGGATCTGGCTGAACGAAGCGTGTCCAAATTATTGGTGGAGGACGCTTGCGTCCATTGTTTCTCCAGGAGTCTTAGGTGCTTCTTTTCTTTATAGAGGGATTTGTTGAACCAAGGTGCTGAGGGAATGGGCCTTTTCTTTTTGCTTTGGATAGGAGCGAGGTTATTGATTTCGACTGCAAGGACTAAGAGGCATTGGGAGGTGAGTTCGTCAGCATCTACGTTCGGGTCTAGCTTTGGAAGTGACAGCAAAGCTGATTCACAGAGGGAAACGGTGTCAATATTTTTAGTGTCACTGAACCAGGAGGTAGCCCTCTTAGGTTGGCCAAGAGTTATAGAGTGTGCTAGGTGAAGAGAGAATTTGATGAGGAGGTTGTCAGACCAGTCTACATGAATAGGGGAAGCGATAGAAAGCATGCTTTAGATATAACAAGGTCTAGGATTGAGCCCTTAGACCAGAGGTCTTCAAACTTTTTGATGCTGAGACCCCTTGTAAAACCTTTTTGGGCCTAAGAACCCCCTTCTGACAAAAGTTTCTAGAAACTGGTACTCCTCATCATCAACTTTTGACAACCATAAATGCGCCTGTTAGACCTCATCATATCCATCCATCATTCATCCACCCACACTTTCATACATCCATCTATCCTTTCATCCTTCCATCCCTACCTCCATCCTTCAACCATCCACCCTTTCATCCTTCCATCCATACATCCATCCTTTACCCATCCACCATTCCATCCATCCACCCATCATTCATCCACCCACCTTTTCACACATCCATCCATCATTCATCCATGCAACCTTTTATCCATCCATACATCCATCCACCCTTTCATCCATCCATCCTTCATCCATCCACCCTTTCATCCTTCCATCCATCCGCCCTTTCATCCATTCATCCACCCTTTCATCCTTACATCCATACATCTATCCTTCATCCATCCACCCTTTCATCCTTCCATCCATACATCTATCCTTTACCCATCCACCCTTCCATCCATCCACCCATAATTCTCAACCCACCTTTTCACACATCCCTCCATCATTCATCCATGCAACCTGTTATCCAAACATACATACATCCACCCTTTCATCTTTCCATCCATACATCCATCCTTCCTCCATCCACCCTTTCATCCATACAGGCATCCACCCACCCTTTCATCCAGCCATCCACCCATCATTCACCCCCCACCTTTTCACACATCCATCCATGCATCATTCACCCATGCAACCTTTTATCCATTCATACATCCATCCACTCTTTCTTCCATCCATCCATCCATCCTTAATCCGTCCACCTTTTCATCCTTCCATCCATCCACCTTTTCATCCATTCATCCACCCTTTCATCCATCCATCCACCCTTTCATCCATCATCCATCCTTCATTCATCCACCCTTTCATCCTTACATCCATACATCTATCCCTCATCCATCTATCCTTCACCCATCCACCCTTTCATCCTTCCATCCATACATCCATCCTTCATCGATCCACCCTTGCATCCTTCCATCCATACATCCATCCTTTACCCATCCATCCTTCCATCCATCCATCCATCCATCCATCCATCCATCATTCATCCACCCACCTTTTCACACATCCATCATTCATCCATGCAACCTTTTATCCATCCATACATCCATCCACCCTTTCATCCTCCCATCCATACATCTATCCTTCATCCATCCACCCTTTCATCCATCCATCCGTCCACCCTTTCATCCATCCATCCACCCTTTCATCCATCCATCCACCCACCCTTTCATCCATCCACCCATCATTCATCCCCCACCTTTTCACACATCCATCCATGCATCATGCATCCATGCAACCTTTCATCCATCCATACATCCATCCTTCATCCACCCTTTCATTCTTCCATCCATCCATCCTTTAGCCGTCCACCCTTTCATCCATCCACCCATCATTCATCCCCCCACCTTTTCACACATCCATCCATGCATCATTCATCCATACAACCTTTTATCCATACATCCACCCTTTCATCCATCCATCCTTCATCCGTCCACCCTTTCATCCTTCCATCCATCTACACTTTCATCCATTCATCCATCCTTCATCAATACACCCTTTCATCCTTACATCCATAAATCTATCCTTTATCCCTTTATCCTTCACCCATTCACCCTTTCATCCTTCCATCCATACATCCATCCTTCATCCATCCACCCTTTCATCCATCCATTCACCCATCATTCATCCACTCATCTTTTTACACATCCATCCATCCATCATTCATCCATGCAACCTTTTATCCATCCATAAATCCTTCATTCATCTACCCTTCCATCCTTCCATCCATCCACCCTTTCATCCTTCCATCCATCCACCCTTTCATCCATCCATCCACCCATTATTCATCCGCCCACCGTTTCACATATCCATCCATCCTTCATCCTTATATCCGTCCATCCACCCATCATTCATCCACCCACCTTTTCTGTGCCTCTCTCATGGGGGGGAGGAGGGGTGTCAGTATCTCAGCTTCTCTTCCTTCTTTCCCTGGAAGGGCATCTCTGTGCCTCCCTGCTGGAGGCGGGAGGGGGGACGTGTCAGGGACCCACAGCTCCAGGCGCGCAACATCCATTATACTCAAAGGGCTACACTACAGTGGCTGAAACCGTTTCAGGGACACACACACACAGCCACACCCGAGTACTTGACATGTCTTTAAAAGACCTTCTACTTGTTAGTGAGCCTTTGATGTTTTTCACACCTCGGTGTGAATTAGGCCTCCGCCACGCCACCGATCAGCCCAACGCCAGGAATTGCATGCCCCTGACAGAATCTGCGACCCCCCTCCAAGGACTCCACAACCCCCCTGGGGGTCGCGCCCCACAGATTGAAGACCTCTGCCTTAGACTGTGTTGATTCTGTGCAGTGTTGGATAAGATCGTTTGTAGAGAGGAAGTTGGCCAGCAAATTCGCGGAAAAGTCTTGTGGAGAGCCCCAGTGGAGATTGAAGTCACCCACGAAGGTCTGATTGTCACTTTGCGAGTATTGGTCGCTGATGAAGTCAGTGAGCTCCTCCATAAACAAAGGGCCGCTGCCAGGTGGGCGGTAAATGACATGGAATCTGAGGGGTGAGCGGTGGTGTAGTTGAAGCTCAAGAGATAGGCATTCAAAATTGCGGAAGGAGCTGATAGAAAAAGCCTTAAGTTGAAAAGAGTTTCTAAAGATGACTGCAACACCTCCCCCAACTTTGACAGTTCTGTCATTCCTAAAAATAGAATAGCCTGTGGGTAATAGGAGATCAAACATAGAGTGAGAGGTATCATTGAACCAGGTCTCTGTTAGGAAGAGCCTGTCAATATTGTGAAGGGTGATGGTATCAGATATTTCGAGTTTGTTTTTTATTGCAGATCTGCAGTTGTGGAGCAGACAGCGCAGCTCTGTCAAATCTGTTTTGGTGATGGGAGCACTTGGGCTAAGAAGGGTGATAGGAATATTATATGTATATTGGGGTGCACGGGAGGGTTTAGGTGGATGCTTGGTTCTGACAGAAGAGATGGTCGGAATAGTGTAGATAGTTGGGTTACTCGGAGATGCACGTTGAAGAAGGGTGGCGTTCAAGGGCTTGTGTGAGTTAACGAAGGTTGCAGACAACAGGTTATGCTTGGCTATGGTGGGGCGAGGTGCATCTCGTGGGAGGTGAGAGTTTTCCAAAAGAGTTGAGGTGAACGGGAAAGTGGAAATCTTGGAGCTTAAAAGTGAAATGGTAGCTACAAGCTGGGAGATGGTGGTGATAAGAGAGCCTAGCTTATTTTCAAGAGAGAGTAGGGCAGAGCACGGAAGGTTGGGTGTCTCGATGGCAACAGGAGGGGGTGAAATTGATGGTGGAAGGCAGGGAGAGGTGGGGGGACAGGAGGAGAGTTAGGGTATAGAGTTCATAGGTGGGGAAAGGTGGAGGTTAAGAGCGGGAGTTGGTGTATCAGAGGTGAAGGGAGAGTTGTCTTTGTTAGCGTTGCATGAAGGAAAGGAATTAAGGACATATTTAGGGGGAGATGGGTGTGGATCAAGGCAGTGGGGTAGAAAGAGAGGGGAGGACTGTGTGGTGTCAAAGGAATGTAGGAGGTTTGGTAGGAAAAGAGGGGAGGTGGTTTGAGAGGTTGGCTAGGAAAGGTGGCTGTGAGGGAACGGGCATCTGGCAGAGTGAGGGGGGGTTGGGGGAAGGGGAAGTTGAATAAAGGAAATGGTTCTGCTGGGCACGATGGAGGTAAATGGAAAGGGTTACTAAGGGGGGAAAGGGGGTAGCACAGCATTGCTGGAGGAGTGGGGGAAGGTGAGAGATGCAATGGGATTATGGAGAAATCGGGGTAAGAAGCGAGGGGAGGAGGAGGTAGAGAAGAGGGGGAGAGGGAGGAATGAGGGGAGCATAAGGAAGGGTAACTGGGGAGAAGGTTGGAGGAGAGGTGGACTAAAAAATGGAGTTGCAGGTAGGAATAGCGGGGAGGAGATGAGATTGGAGTACCGGGACGGTGCAGGTTGGATGTGGAGCGCATTAGCTAGTGGTAAGGCTGAAGTGAGGAAGGGGGGTCATACTGTGTAGTGGGAGGAAAGGGAGAGGAGGGCACAGGGGAGGGGGAGGGAAGAGGGCCGATCTGTGCCTCCCGAGGCCGCAGCCTATTGGAGTGTAGTGGGGTCAGGGGAGGAAAAAGAGAGTAATGGGTAGAGCTAGATGGAGAGTCAGGGGAAAACCCGGTCGCAGAGGAAGGGAGTAGGGAGGGGAAGAGGTGGTCAAAGAGAGAGAGACAAGTGTCTTTACCTTGTATCTTGAAAGTCCCGTTGTTATAGATTGAGATGGTGAGGGAGCCGTTGAAATACGCAGAGGGGAACATTTTTAGTTGGGTCCAATGAGGGATAGAGGAGGTGACGTTAAGGGAATTATATAAGCTGGTGGACCAAGAGGGGGTGTCGTGAGTGAAGAAAATGAAATCGTTTATGAGCCTCCCAAAATGACCATTGTAAAATTGATCAACAAAAAGGGAATCAGGGAAACGTTCAATAGTATTATGCTTCAATCATTTTACTCAAGCTTTAGTCTGGCCGGGAGGATAAATGATTTTGTAGCAATTAAATCCAGCCTTAGCTCGAGTAGTGGCCATGTTGGGAAAATGAGGAGGAGAAGTGCGGGGAATATGAGAAGGGTGTTACCAGGAAAGCAGTGGTGAAGACAGTATAAGGACAAAAAGGGGGCACCCATTCCAGACGTCGGTTGGGGAAATCTGAACTAATGTGCCGTCCGTGAAGTGAGGTAGGTATTTGTTGGGCCCTTCATCTAGGTATACATGATACCACCTGGCACTAGATAATATTTACAGGGGAATTGTTTACATATGATAGGACCAACTGGACCACTGTCAAAACCATCACAAAGCACAATTAGTCAAAGTAAAACAGATCACAAAGGAACACCCAGTGACCACTGGTGATCACTGTACCTAGCATCAGCCTGTAGCAGAAGCACATTCGGCACCAACTGCATTGTACGTCCATAATCTCAACAGACTACTATTGCACCCTAATCTCCTGAGAATCGCTAACATTAGGGGCAAAGAGCATAGGGTGGAGCACAATCTGACAAGCAAAAACAAAATATGCACGACAACCTCGTCATCATAAGGCCACCTTTAGAGGTACTCAGAACAGGGTGCGTAAATCATACAACTTGAAAAGTATTTCCTAGCACCACATATATGTAAAAGGGCCTGGCTTTGTACAATCCTCACAGTCTTTCTGGCCATCTGGCCATCTCAGAGGGGGACTCAAATGCCCTGAGTCCATAATGTCAAGGCTGCTGCCAATGCAGCGAGAGTCCTAACTCGATCAGAACTGTCCCCACGGATAAAGTGGCCTAAACGGTGCAGCTGGCACTACTTGCTGTACAGCAGTAAAAGGCCTAAACGGTGCGGCTAGTACTACTAGCTGCACAGCTGTAAAAGGCCTAAACGATGCAGCTGGCACTACTTGCTGCACAGCTGTAAAAGGCCTAAACGATGCAGCTGGCACTACCTGCTGCACAGCTGTTAATGGCCTGAACAGTGCAGCAGGCTCTTCTTGCTGCGCTGAGGTGAGCGTGAGCCTTCCTGCCCGCCTGTGGCGCTCAGCAATTATCTGGCTCAAACACCGCTTCGTAGGGCAGAAGGCGTCGGACCCCCACAGCGTTGTGGAGAGGGTGAGGGGGAAGGCGTCAGTCCCGCATGGAGGGGCACCCACATCAGACAGTTGCTGCCGAAGCGTCTAGGTGGCCGCCATTTTTGAGAGGGCCTTTACGGTGTATCGGCAGAAATCAAAAAGTCTCACTGAATTTGGAGACCACCTCTTTTCGCTTATACCCGTAGTGCCAACCTCAAAGAAATTTTGACAAGCAAACACCAGGAGAAAGCACCATCTAAAGGCACAAGGTCATGTAAAAACTGTGGGAACTGCAATAATATCATCACAGGAACTACGGTTAACCACCCAATGAGAGGCAACGCCATTAAACTGTTTGTAGATGCCACATGCGACTCAACTAACGTCGTATATATGATCAAATGTCCTTGCGGAAAATGCTACATAGGAAAGACTGAAAGAAAGATCAAAACTCGTATTATCGAGCATAAATCCAACATCAGACTCCAGAACACTAAATCTAATGTGGCTGTACATTTCAACGAAAACAGACATAATGTTTCCCAATTAAAGTTTTTGATTCTGGAACAAGTGCGTAAAATTGAAGGAATGGACAATAACAAGCACTTACTTCAGAGGGAAATGGCTTGGATTTATCGTATGCAGACAATGAAACCAGCCGGTCTTAATGATCGCCTGGAGTTTTCATGTTTTGTTTAAAGTAATTGTCATTGCTTCCCCAAATGCGATTATTCTTGATAACCTTTTTGTTATTTTGTATCCTTTGGTTTATTCTCGCCAGTTTGGTATCCTTTCCAAGATGGCCACTACTTTTTTCACCCCCACGATAGTCCTTCTTCGATTTCTATCCCTACTAAACTAACTACACTCCCTGTCCCATACCGATACCGGCGTTTGAAGCTCGCGACCACTTGATCTACAGTGAGTAACTGAATCGTTGTAGCTCTAAGATTCTTTGTCTAATCCTTACTTTATAGCCACTTTAACAATCGCAGTCTTTAACATCTTTAACCGCTGTCAAACGCTGCACGCGTGGACTTAAACTCACTCGTATTTTTATTATTTTTCTTCCGCGTTTACCGCTGGGCACATTTAAACTTTCTTCCGCGTTTACCTTTTGGGCACATCTAAACTTTTCACAGTTAAACCCGCTACTACACGCTTTTAGAATGAACCGGCACGTTGGTCTAATTCACGTTGACTTTAGTTCTTTCACCCACTCCGTTTATTCCATTCGTTTTCACTTCCTGTCACTCGGTTTTCACTAATTTCACCCACTCCATGTCTGATTAATTCGATCAGCACTCACTAACCACTGACACTCATACCTTTGTTTTATTGTTGTTCTGATTGCTATGTCTGGTTTAATTACAGAGGCTCCCTGATGAAGGGCTTGTTTTGCCCGAAATGCATTGGAGCATTGGGATAATTTTCTTTGGATGCATTTACCGAATTAAAATTTGAATGACTTTAATTGAAGATGAATGATTAAAATTCTCTTTTGAACTATATTTGGAGTCTCATTTCCACGAGAACCTAAGGAGTGCCCGACATTCAGGAATGTCACTATGGTCACATGGTGACACATGATTCATTGTTAGATAGACGTGTTAAGGACGGACACGTTACCTGTTCGGAGCACCCGATCCTCTAAAAACATTGGAGAACACCACGTTCTTATAACTCTGTGTTAATCAGCTGTGCCCCTCCTACTTTTGAGCATTATTGAACTTAGGAGCTGAACAGCCGTCCCCTGCAAGAGCCCAGCAGATGCAAGCTGCCCGCGGACGCTGCCCTTCCTCCTCCTCCTCCTCGACGCGCTGAGAGAGAGATGCTGTCTTTTCTCCTGCAAAGAAATCCAGCTCCGGCGTTTCCAAGCCACTCTTGTGAGTGACTGGGATATCGAGTTCCCTGAATGAGATACCAGACCTCCATCATTCTATTCCAGAGGTATGGTGTTGACTAAACCCTTAGAAGAGAATTCTTGAAGCAAACCTTAGCAAAACCAACTTAACTTAAAGCTGATTACTTACTCCCCTCCCAAGTATTAGGCTTAGGTCAGGTACACTGGGGTAGGCGTAGTTAAAAGCACCAGTTGAGTATTTTAGCCTAATGTATATATGAATGTATATATATGTTTTATCCATTTTAAACCATTATATGGCTAAGAAACCATATCAATGCTGTTTACAGTATTATTTCGCAATACTCATCTTACTGTATGTACTTTTTATAATAACAAGTCTTGCAATTGTGGCAATTCATTTCTTGTGTACGAGAAGAAAGACTGTTCAATAAATGTTACCCTTTATTGAAAACGCCCGTCTCTCTATTCTCTACATATTGTGAAAGTAATCTGCACTATAACTGACTGAGTAAAATAACTGTCTATTGTTCACACAACTCTAGAGATTGACTCTTATCTGAGGAGCAAAGTTGTCATGTTGCACGGTTGTTGGAAAACTGAATCCCTTCTTGTCTGTACCAGGGAAGCTGATCACTTCCTATTCAGAGAAGAAAGTTTCCAGTGACCTCTGAGCTAGTTGGTAAGACACCCAATTAAGTTTAGCATAGTCAGTAGAGGCCTGGAAGATCCGCACTTCTACGTCGATACTACTGTTTATGTTATTCCAATGCGCAGGGCCTATTGGGAAAAAAGGAACTACACTACAATTACATGGAACATAGGAGACAGGGAAAGGATGAGACAGAGGAGATCCAAGGGATAGTTAACTTGTGAATACATATAAAAGGTGTTTTCTACAAGGTTCAGAAGACAAAAACAGCTGGTATCATGCTGAATAAAGTAAGAAATGCCAAATCAGTGCCACGATGCCATCGTAGCTGAAACAACGGTGGAAGGGTAAGGCTCCTTTTACCACATTGTCACTTTTTTGCTCTCTAATGCCATTCACTCCTAGTAAAGAAAGTGGAGGTAGTCTGGGAAAATTCTAGGTTGGGGTTACCTATGTACACTAGAAAGAGTAAGGGTCTGTAAAACTCTATGAAAAGTCCTAGGAACACATGGTAGGGTGAGGGCAAAAGGGTGGCATGAGGCAGGGAGATCTGCCCTTGTGCTGTTAGGACAGCAACTTATGTGTGTATCTCACCCTTAAATTTGCTGGTTGCCAGACTGTTTAGGGTCTGACCCATGACCTGACTGGGGCTTTACTGACTGGTGCTTGTCTGTCTTTTGGAGCCTTCAGGAGCTTGAGAGAGGCCATAGGTGTGAACCCCTGCTCAAAGGTTTGGTTTTCTTTGTCCCACCAGAAGTAGATGTATTTAAAAAATGTGCAGTTTCCCCTCTTTTTGACAGCCTTGAGTGCTCTTCCACTGCCTTGCTTGTTCATTGGGTGTTTTGCTCAGGTGTTTCCTTGCATTCAAACTGGTACTCTTGTTAGCAGTTGTAACTAGTGCCTTTTTGTCACTTCTTTACTCATTTGACACCATTTATGGTTATGGGCTTTGCATTAATAATGAGCCTTCCTTGATTATCCACTCGTTTTGATGTAAACACCATTAGCATCCCATTCGTTATATGGCCAGGCTGGTGCTGTGCAGTTGCCTGTATGTTTATTCTTAATATTATACTACAACATGCAATAACTCTATTAAAGGCCATCTCTAATTTCCTTATTACAGACAGCTTGTGCCAACAATAGTCACCTGTGATAAAGAAGTAGTCAGTCATTTGGGGAGAGGAAGGAGGAAGGAGGGGCTTTTTGGGGCACAGGGGTGGTATTGAGTGGGGGGTCAGGCTGGGACATGGGCAATGTGGGGAGGGAATGGGGGAGAAAAATTCAATCCATGATGATAAAAATATGACATCTGTGAGTAGCTCTATTGAGGTTAAAGTTATGATGTATATACTGTTAGAATACCGTATAAGACAGGGTGGATAAAATGAGGGATTCTGGGTTAAGGGTCCGTTCGTTTAATGTTTGTGGTCTGAACAACAATAGTAGAAGATTACGGGTTTCAGCAGATTTGCAGTTAATGAATCCTGATATTGTATGTATACAGGAAACACATATACCCTGGGGCTGACGTATGGTGATGAAGGAATTGGGATATAGTTTTGTAGTGGCATCCCATCAGACTGACACGAATAGGGGTGTGGCTACAATGGTTAGACATGGACTGGGGGTGATTGGGAAGACTAAGGCTAATAATTCTGGGAGGTGGGCTATTGCAGAATGGGCCATAGATGTTAAGAAGGTTGTCATATGAACAGTGTATGGCTCAAATGTTAATGAATGAATGAATGAATGAGAAATATTTGTAGAGCGCACGATGGCCAAGACGGCTTCCTGGCGCTGGGAGCTCTGAAGAACCGAACAGACAGGGCCAGGGGAGTTAGCGGGGGTAGGCCAGGGCAAACAGAAAAGTTTTCAGCGCTTTACGGAAATGAGAAAAAATTGGGATCGAACGCATAGAAAGAGGAAGGGAGTTCCAGAACCGGGGAGCAAGAACAGAAAAACGGGTTCCACCAGTGCGAGATTTGTAAAAGCGGGGAACAGTGAGGAGGGCAGAAGATGATGAACGGAGAGTGCGGGCAGGGATGTGACGGGAAATCAAAGAATTGATGAAAGCCGGTGCAGAGTGATCAAGGGCCCGGTAAACAAGGCACCCTAGTTTAAACAGAGATCTCTGCAAAATGGGCAGCCAGTGAAGGGATTTGAGGACGGGAGAGATGTGATGGGTTTTGGGCAAGTGGAAAATAAGACGGGCGGCCTGATTCTGGATAGCTTGTAAGCGGCGGGTTTCATAGGCAGGGATGCCAGCGAACAAGCTATTGCCATAATCAAGGCGGGAAGTGATAAGGGCAGAAATAATAATTTTAAGGGAGTCAAGAGAAAAAAAACGAGAGATTTTCCGGATCATTCGGAGGGAGAGAAAACAGGAGGACACCACGGCGCTGACCTGGCCATGCATGGACAGGTCCTGTCTGACCTTGATGCCCAAAGTTTTAACAGAGGGAACGGGGGTGGGAGGGGGGCCAAGGATGGGAGGCCAGAAAGCAGGGGACCAGGGACTGGAAGAGCCGCCAACCAGGACAAGCTCGGTCTTATCTGGGTTGAGCTTGAGGTGGTTGGCGCTCATCCATCCAGAAATAAAGACCATGGTGGAGTGAAAAAAGGATAGAGAATGAGAAGAAGAGGAAAGATCAAAGACGAGCTGGAGGTCGTCAGCGTAGTTATACACCGAGACCCCCAGCTCAAGAAGAGAAGAGATAAGAGGGTGAATATAGAGATTGAAAAGAAGGGGAGAGAGAGAGGAACCTTGGGGGACCCCACAGGGCACCGGGAGGGGAGAAGCAGAAAAGCCGGGAAGGTGGACAGCTTGAGTACGCCCTGTCAAGAAGGAGGTGATCCAGGAGAAGGCAGAACCTCGTATGCCCGCTGCGCTGACCCGGTCCAAAAGAATGTTATGATCGACCGTGTCAAACGCAGCGGACAAGTCGAGGAGGATCAAAGCTTGGGGCAGTTGACGTCGGCCTTGGCCTTAAGCTCGTCGAGGACGGCTAACACCACGGTTTCGGTCGAATGACCCGAGCGGAAACCAGCTTGGTGAGAGGCCAGGAGCTGGTTCCGTTCAACATAACCAGAGAGACAGGAAGTAACGTAGGATTCAAGAATTTTAGCAAGATAAGGCAGAAGAGAAATAGGTCTGAAGTTAGAGGGAAGAGAAGAGTCGAGACCAGGCTTTTTAAGAATGGGAGAGACAATAGCAGATTTAAATGAAGAAGGGACCAATCCAGTGGAGAGAGAGGCATTGAGAAGGGAGAGAGGGGTATCAGGACAGGAAGAAAAAAGGGTTTTGAGAATACGGGCAGGGGCACAGTCAGTGGGGGAACCAGACTTGATTTTGGTGAGCAGGGCTAGGAAAGAGTCCAAAGGGAGGGGGGGAAAAGAGGAGAAGGAGGATTTGGGCGCAGAGGGAACAGAGTGAGGAGGAGTAAAAGGAGTGACCAAGATGTTAGATTTAATTTTTACAATCTTCTCGATAAAGAAGTTGTTAAGAGAAGAGCAGAGGGCTTGGGAGGGAGTGAAGTGAGGGCAAGCACGATCAGAGGTGGCCAAGTTGATTACCAGAGAGAAAATTTCTTTAGCTTTGTTGGCCGAGAGCGCCACTTGTTCAGAGAAGTACTTGGTCTTAGTGGCCAAAATGGCCTGCTTGTACTCCTTAAGAAGGATTTTGTATTTGGCCTTGTGATCAGGGCAGTAGCTACGGCGTCAAAGGCGCTCTGAGCGTCTAAGCTCCAGTTTAAGAGTCTTGAGCTCCGGGCTAAACCAACGGTGAGCCTCGTGAGGGCGGATGGATTTAACTAGCTTGAGGGGGGCTACTAAGTCACATGCAGAAGAGAGCCAGTTACCAACTGCAGCGGCCTGTGAGTCAAGGGGAATACCAGTAAGGTCTGGGGAAGAAGAAGCAAGGGAGTGAGAGAGGGAGGCCAAGTCAGCACGATTCCAGCTACGGGAGAAGACATTCTTGGGGCGAAGGGGCTTGTGAGGGGAGCCAGTGGTGATAGAGAAGGAGATGAGGGAATGATCAGACCAAGTACATGGGAGGATACTGGGGGGAGAGACTATGTCCTGGGAAGACCAGACTTGGTCCAGGATGTGTCCGAATTTGTGGGTAGGAACCAGGACGTGAGACTTAAAGTTGAGACAGAGGAGAGTGGCCGTGAAGTCCTTAGATGCTGAGTCCTCCCTGGGATCGCCAGGCCAGTAGTTGAAGTCCCCAAGCAAGAGGACAGAGGAGTTATTAACCACCAGCGTGGCGAGAAGTTCCTGCAGGGAAGCCACGAACAGAGGCATGTTCAGGAGAGGGCGGTAGACAAGGACAACGGTGAGAGGTGCCGGCAGATTGGAGGAGCGAGCGACCAGGAAGTCCACTCCAGCGATGGGTGCTTGGGGGAGAAGCTGGAATTGAATAGTGGATCGGACAATCATGGCAACACCTCCCCCGACCTTGTCCGCGGGGCGGTCAGCCCGAAGGACATAATAGGAATGGGGAAGGATGGCAAGAATGTCGGGGAGGGAAGCCTCCGAAAACCATGTTTCCTTTAGGAACAGAAAATCAGGGGAGTCTGTAGTAAGAAGATTAAACAGGTCAAGTTGGTGTTTGCCTGCCGAACGAGTGTTGAGAAGATAAGCAGAAGCAGTGTGAGTGGGAGATGAGGGTCCAATGGAGAGGGGATCGATGTCTGGCGTAGGGAGGGGACGGATTGAGTGAGGAGACACAGCACGGTCTGAGCGGGGAGCATAGATGTCTAAAGCAACAAGATGCTGCATGAGGGTGTGGGGGAGAGGCGCATCAATGGTGTAGGAGAGGAGTTGAGCAGGCGTGTATGACAGCAGGGAAGCAGGGGGTGTGGCCCCTGGTCCCGGCCCGTCGCGGACGGGCGCAGACGGGCTTAACTTAGGCGCAACTTCGGCGCGCCTTCGTCGCGCCCGCTGCGCTCGTCCGCTGCGCGGCCGGGATAATAGTGCCATAAGTAGGAGACCGGGAGTAGCAGGGTGTGGCAGGGGGTGGAGGGACAGAGGAGCTGCCCCGCCAACCAGGGAGCAGCCCAAGATGGTCGCCACGCCCGTCCCCGCCCTCGTGACCTGCCCGTCAGAGGGGGAGGGAACGCTCAGCGTGGGGCGCTCTGGCGGCGGCAGAGAAGAGAATCCCAAAAGGATGAGGGGTGCGCGATGACCTCAGCGCAGCCCCTGAGCAATGAGGCAAGTGATTCAAAGTGTCCAGGCACTGTTTTAAAAGTAAAGTTGCGCCGCGCCTCGGCAGCGTTGTTGCTCCCGGCGAAGCCTCGGGAGGTCTGGCAGTTCGATAGAGCTGAGGCGGGACTGCGCCCGTCAGGAAGAAATTGCCAGGGGGGGAGGGACAGAGGAGCTGCCCCGCCAACCAGGGAGCAGCCCAAGATGGTCGCCACGCCCGTCCCCGCCCTCGTGACCTGCCCGTCAGAGGGGGAGGGAACGCTCAGCGTGGGGCGCTCTGGCGGCGGCAGAGAAGAGAATCCCAAAAGGATGAGGGGTGCGCGATGACCTCAGCGCAGCCCCTGAGCAATGAGGCAAGTGATTAAAAGTGTCCAGGCACTGTTTTAAAAGTAAAGTTGCGCCGTGCCTCGGCAGCGTTGTTGCTCCCGGAAGCAGAAATATTAGCAGGACTAAATGTTGAGTTAGCTGCGTGGGACACTCCATTGATCTTATGAGGAGTTTTCAATGTACATGTGGAAGGGCAGGAGTGGGATCCTAATATGAAAAAGTACTCAGGTCAGAAACCTAAGGCTTTTAAAGCGCTACAGCGACTTATCTTGGATCATGGATTAGTTGACACTTGGGTAACCCTAAATTATTTTGATCCAGGATATACTTTCTATTCGCACCCGCGTCATAAGCTAGTAAGACTTGATTATTTTTTTATACCAAGACAATATATGGTGGGAGAAAAAATGCAGATATGGCCCAGGTTAAACGCAGATCATGGTCCACTGTTACTAGATGTCAATTTAGGTGTTCAAAAGAGGGTGCACAGACCCTTTACATTTAATATTTAGCTCTTGTTGGATAGTTTAATTGTTGAAAACATGAAAGCTTGGTGTCTACAATTTTTAGAAATTAATAGAGGATCAGCCTCAACAGCTATGATATGGGATGCAATGAAGGCCGGACTGCGAGGAGAGACAATTAGTTACGGATGGGTTAAAAGGAAGCAACATCAAGATATGATGCAAGGACTTTTAGATGATCTTAGAAATGCGGAACAGGAACTTATTCATAAAATATGTTTAGCAAAAAGTAGATAGTTATGGCATCTCTGTTATGGTTGCTTGTGCTATAGCTCATTTCAGGAAAGATGGTATCTATCCGTGTTTCAACACAGTATTTTTAAAATCTGTCTTACATGGAGCCAATCCTAATATCTTTTGAGCTACAAGAAAAAATGGGAAATGGGGTTTACAGCACAATTGCACCTATCCTATGTAATGCCTTGTTAATTGCGTGGTGACACGGATCGGAGATTCCTTTCCCTAAATCCCCTAAAACAAGAAACTTGTTCTAGCAAACAGTTTTTTAGCAATTGATCCAGCACACACGTGAATATTTCAAAAATCCGTTACACTAAAGAGTATTCAACACAAATTCAAAATTGTTCATTGAATTAAGTAGCAGAGTCCTTAGGTGTTTTTTTGAAGTTTAAGTCTTTATTCATTTCTTCAATCCAGTAGCCAACGCGTTTCGTCCTCCACGGACTTCTTCAGGGCAGTAGGAGTGAACTCCTCTCAATTTTTAATCTGTTAACTTTAATTTCCTCCAGGGCACGCTCCAGGTTAAAACAAATTTGTTCGTTTATTTTATAAGAAGACACTCCAATTGCATTAGTTTTTGTATAGTAGGGGTCAGATAGCCCAGAAGTAACAATTTGAAAATGATGTATCAGGCCGGCTCCATCGCGTGGCGTCTTCTCGTGTGGTAGCCTCAACAGCTATGATATGGGATGCAATGAAGGCCGGACTGCGAGGAGAGACAATTAGTTACGGATGGGTTAAAAGGAAGCAACATCAAGATATGATGCAAGGACTTTTAGATGATCTTAGAAATGCGGAACAGGAACTTATTCATAAAATATGTTTAGCAAAAAGTAGATAGTTATGGCATCTCTGTTATGGTTGCTTGTGCTATAGCTCATTTCAGGAAAGATGGTATTTATCCGTGTTTCAACACAGTATTTTTAAAATCTGTCTTACATGGAGCCAATCCTAATATCTTTTGGCATAAACCACAAATTGCTTTTTGTGTTTTTTATTGTGCAATACCGATTCTGTGTTTCATCTTGTCTTCCATGAACATAAAATAATCTAGGGATTTAAGTGGTCTCTGTAAAGGGGGATGGTGGGACTGTGTACTGTTAAGGAATACATTATCTGCTCCTTTACATTTTATGGATACAGCAAGTCACCTCTAGCTTCCATGACCTGATAAAGAAGCTCTTCCTTGACTTGTAATGTCCTTATAATGTACGGCAGGGAGTACTTTATCCAGCATATTACTTGTACTTCTATTTCTCACATACCCTCACCATCACCCCACCAAGCACTGGCTCCCATAACATGCTAATTTCACTTTGGTGATCCTCAAAAATTTCCAGAATAGCCTGAAAACAAAAACAACGCCTTGCTAACAAAAACCCCTACAGAGTGTAGCCTGCTAAACATATGGGTAAGTACGTCAGCACTCCAATTAGGACTATTGAAATACTATGACACCCATTGCTAACGAGTATGTAAACAACCCCCAGGTACTATGAATTGTCCTGATTGCTTATTAGTGATCGTCATTAATCCAAGCCCAACCTTCCTCGCCACAACCTTTGCACAGTCCTACACCTTTGAGAGACTTCTCCAACAATACATGGCTTCAGCCACAGGGGGCACCAGACATCTGAACATTGTTCATGTGTGTGCGTGACACCGGGGTGTGACCTTTAACACAAACTGAAAGAGGAACCATCCCTGTCCAGAGGTGGCCATTCTTAGCATTCTTAGCGTGACAAAGCGTGACACATCAAAGACAGCTGTGGCAGATCGGTGACCGCCTCAGAGGACAGTGACACCACAATGACACCTCAGGCACTTTAGTTACATGGGAACTGAGGGAGGCTGCAATGCAAGAACTGCTGAGAATGTCACAGCATCGGCCCGCAGGCTCCCAAAATAAACACGGCCCTGGATTCAGCCACAGGAGGCAGCAAACATCTGCACACTGTTCGTGTGAGTGCGTGACTTCAGGGTGTGAACTTTAACACAAACTGAAGGAGAAATCATCTCTGCCCAGAGGTGGCCATTCTTAGCATTCTTATCATATCAAAAGAAAACAAAGTGAGTCCTGTGACATTCTTAGCATTTGAAAGCTTTGCAAATCAAAGACAGGCTCTGACACAGTCGGTTATCGCCTTAGAGTGCTACAGCGTGGCTTCAAAAATGATTTCTAATCATTACTCACCATTTCCCTGAAACCTTTAAACACACAAATAATGCACCAGTGGGACCCATAACACTGCGCATTTATTCTGTTCACTTACACTTGGCTTCAGAGCTTCTGCTGAATCGCAATGGAGAAATGCTGTAACATTTGGTGGAGCGTCTAAAACCTATTTATTATTTACACTAAAAGTTCAAAACATTTTACCATGGTTTTATCTTAAACACCTTTATTCAGACACGCCACCATAATAGCAATGGATCTGCTAGAACGAAAATTAGGCGTAGGAAAACACAAAGACCAGCTTTTAATTCTTAATTTCTCTAATTTTTATTCAAAGCAATCTTTTAGTAATGTCCGACATTAAGCATTTATTAATTCTTTATTCAGTAAATCTTAAACTTTATTTCAAAATGATAATTTTATTACGAGCTCAGAAAAATCGCCTGTTATAGAATTCAGTTAAAGTTTAGCAAAGAACAGATAGTTCCAATTCAATCTCTACTAACATCCCAGACTAACACCCTCATCTTATCCTAACAGTCCTGCAAAGCAAAAAATAAGAAAAACGTTAGAATTCTTACATCCAAACGGGCAGCATCTCCGATAGAAATTGGAAAGACGACCCCTTCTAAGCAAAATCAGGGGGTTTTATACACTATTTTTCTAGCTTAATCTATCTAAAAAGTAACTAACATCACCAACTCGAGTTCTGATTGGACAAATTTAAGGTAGATGAGCACTTCCTCATCATTACAATATAGTTTCACCATGATTCAGCGAGAAAAATAAAGGGGCTTTCTTTAGGATAGTTTGTGGCCTAGGCGCTTCTTTTACTCGAAACATAGGAAAATGTTCCCAGGGTTTGAGCATTACATCGTCCATGCTTGACGCCCATCCTAGGTTCCTGGGCAAGGTGTCCTTGAACCTCCCATCCAAGCAAAGTCAGCTCACTCGCGCTGGCAGAAGATGTACATGCACAGACCAATACTCGCTCGCAGTGACTCAAAGCAGCCATTTTCAGACTAGGCCTCACAGGCCACATATTGGAAGTATTATAGAAACAAACACAAATTCATGTTAATTATGGTAATGAAACCCTTCTGTTTACCTCCCACCATTCTAATATTTCCCTATTAGTTGTTACCTATCAAATAAGCCACATATAAGCATTTATACTTACATAATCGACCCTCTTTCCACACAAAACGTGTAAAAAAAGCACATTTAAATAGCGTTTTGTTTATAACTAAACAGCACATTAATTCACAACACAATACCATTACATATTAGCTAGTATTATTGCAACATGCAAGCATTATTAATATTTCTCACGTGTAATAATAAAAAATAATGTGTGCAACTTATTCTATGGTTGGTTATTTTCACAATTTATGGAACAATAACACACCCAGGCAAAAGCAACTATGCTGGCAGAGTTCAATTAACAACAAATTAGTAAAAAATAATAATAATCAGGCACAAAATTAGCATTTGGGGATTTAATTGGATAAAATTGATAAAAGAGGTCATGAGGATAATCAATGACATAGACACAAGTAACAAATAACAATAAAAAGTTATTTCACAAAACATGCAATTAGTAAATATTACGTTATGGGACATTAACTTCGAGAGGGGTACACAAAATTTTGTGTTTGCCACCTCGCTCCATCAATTCCATCATCTGTTGATTCTATCACCAAATAACTCCCAACATTTTGGACAATTTATCAGACCATGTTTCAAACCCTTTTGTTAATATTATCTAGACTTTTGTTTCTTTCTCTTTCGAGTCTTTGAAAAACTTCTCTTTTATTTCTTCTATTTCTATCTCGTTCTTTTCTCCCAGTCTTGCCTGTTTTTCTTCATTCCTTCTCTTTATTGACTTTCTAAAATCTCTTTTACCTTTGTATATACAGCATACCCTTATCATAAAAATTACTATCACTAAGATTGTTATCGGAATTACTATTTCACCTATAATTGAATTACCTATTTCTTGAAAACAATGCTTAATTGCAGAAAAACTTTTACCCAACTTTTCAAGAACACCTTCAACCTCCAGTGGTTCAATTTCTTTATGCAAATCTGTAATATTTATAATATACTTTTCAATATTCTGACTTTTATCTGGAATATAAGTATAGCAATGTTGTACTTTCAAAATTCCACAGACTCCTCCCTCTTTTGCTAAAATTATATCAAGGGCAAGTTGATTTTGCATAACCATAGTTCTCATAGCAAGCATTTCAGTATTAACCATCAGGAATCCTCCTGCTGTGTCAGTTGATAATCGATCAACTACTGTGGACAATTTTCTAATTCTATTTGCATTGAACATAATCCCCACTGCTAGTATCAGTGCTCCAAATACATCACCTATTATTTCTAACACACTTTCTCGTCTTTTTCGACTTAAAACATTACCTGTTTCATGCTTTCCATTAGTACCTCTATCTACATGGAAAATTTTAGGAAAGACCAAACCCACATAACATGTCCCATACCAATGGTCAGGAAGTCTATAATAAGCTCTATTCCCACAAATGAAATAAATTCCAGGAAAAACAGGATCATTACCTCCTTTAAATCCCCAACCCCCTAAAATTCTATATGTATCTTCACATTGACTTGCACCCACAAAATAATTGTCATACATTGTGTTATCTCTTCTAATACACAATTTTCCCAACATTGGTGCATCTATATTGATTGCTACATTCACATTTTTGTCTTCAATATTCTCATCATCAAATGTATAATATTTTGACTTTGCATGTCTCATTTTCTCATTTCTTTTGTAAGCAATTCTCCTTTCCTCAACCATATTTAAGAAAGATTTCTATTCAACTCTCATTTTACATGTCAAATTATGAGTAAATGCATACTCAAGCATTAACTCATCTGCTTCTAAAAAATATTCTCCCATTACTTCTGCACGTTTTGCTTTATTCAATATATTATCAATTTTTAATTTTGCGAATAGTTCATCCACATTGGAATAATGATATTCCAATTTCCCAGTTCTATAAAACAGACTTGAAATTACACTACAAATTATTCCATATGTAAGAGGAAGGTGGTGATAGGACACCCCTTCTGACACTGATGCGGGCAATTTTACACAAACATAACAGTCATCAACATTCTTTGTTTTAATGTACTCTAGCAATAATTTTGAAAAAGTGTTTTTAGTAAAATGGCTAATGGACTTATCTTGATGCAACTCTGGCTTGTACACAGGAGTTTCAGGTATCTTTTCTTTCTCAGCTTGCTTACTTGAACTTACATTCGCTTTTAATTTTGTTAAATTACTTTAGTCACAATAGCTAATATTATCCATTATACAATTAACAATCATATGCATAGTGTAAAGCATCTGCACCATTTTCTAAAAATCGAAAATTTCGTCTTATGGTTAGCCATTACCATTTTCCCTAACACTGTTTCTTCGACCTTAGGTCACCTATAAATTTCACACCACTCAGCACTCTAACAAGTTTTCTTCCACCTTGTGTCAATTTCTGTTCTAAATTATACTATGTTTAGGTTTTCTAACAAGTTTCCTTCGACCTTGTGTCAACTCTGACCTCTTCTATATTTACAAGAACCGTCTCACAGGGCTTCAGAATTTTAACTTTAATATCATGTACTTTGAGCACCTATCTCTTTTCTCTTAGTTGACCTTTTTACTCACTTTTCCCAATTGATTTTGGGTCATACAGATTTTCTTGACTACTATTTACTTCAACAATTGGTGGCAGGACAATATATGTCCATTCAGGTGATTTGTACTTCTGATTTGGACTTCTTATTCTCTTTGGCCTTTTGATAGTCTCTATTTTCTTTCCCAGTGTTTCCTTTTGACTGGTAATCTCGTTCACTTGATCTTCTTGCTCTTTTGTCGAGTTTACTATTTTGAATCTCAATCCTACAGCTTCTTTAGGCCAATTGTCTCCTTTGCAGACTTTTTTAGTCTTTGGCTCTACTGTGTTATGCTCCACTCTACAAGCTCTTTATCTTGTGCTTTTTCTTAATGGAGTCTCATCTGCACTATCATCAGTTTCACTTTCTGGGCATTCTACTGAATCATTGATTATGATCTTCACAATGTCTTTGTCTTCTTCAGATTTTTTTTCCACTGTTACTCTGTTAGGAACACCTTCATTACTGGTACTTGGAATCTCATCTTTGTCATGAGTTATTTCCTCTTACCCTGTTTCAGGATTTCCGTTCCTGCTTCCAGAGTCTTCAGCTTGCTTTTCAGTTATCTCTTTTTCAACAGTTTTCTCTTCACTTTCTTTTGCGTGTTTTCTGTAGGAGAGTAGGGTCTGCTATCCTGTGGTCCCCCCAAATTTTTGCTTTTTGCTTCACTGGTTCATGACTTAATGTGGCTGTGGGCCTGCTAATCAGACCCACAGCCTGCTGTTCTCTCTCTAAGTTAATACCAATGCACTCTAGGTGCATTACCAATTGGGACTGGTTCATCTTATTGGCCCCTGTTACAGTGTACCCTAGGTACCCAGGGCATAGGTGTTTCCAAGGCCTACCAGGGGCTGCAGCATGTATTGTGTCACCCCTGGCCTCCATATTTGACACAACTGGCTGATCACTCAGCTGGGGTAAGTCGGTGTAATCACCCCTTACTTAGGTATAGTATGCCTATATCTAACTTAAAATGGACACATATGTTCCTATCAGCCACTCCTATGGAGGGCCTCATCAATCCTGGAGGCAGAGTGCTTGGAAATATGTGAGATGGTGCTCTAGCATGAGCTGAGCCTGTCTGCAGCTTTCGGAACCACGTCCTTTAGCTGTTCCATGATACTCCCATACCATATACTCTTAAGTGCATTATGAACCTCGCGGTTCAATGCTATCTTTGGTTTGGCTTTATCAAAACATGTCAAGTAAGATGTCATACGAATTGGAATACTACCCCCTCGCCAGTTCTGGCAACAGGGGTAGCATTCCACCCTTCTAGAGGAACACGACATGTACCTAACCTGAAACCCGGGTAAAGGTAAACATGAGCCTCAGCATCACAAAATGGATGCTGCCACCACAGACACAAGTCTGACCTCCTGCTGCTGGGAGTCCTTCCAGCTTGGGAGGCTTGGACAAAGGGTTTCCGGTCAGGGGAGGTGCTAGCAACACCCCAGACAGGATTTTGTGTAGTGGGTTTGGGAGGGCTGAATAGAATGAGACATGCCTGGGGCACACAATGTGTCCCTGTGCATATGCCAGTTCAAACCGGTGCTGGGGCTTCCCAGCCCCAGTCCCAGCACAAAGCTGGACAAAGGAAAGGGGGTATAACCACCCCCCTTCCTGGTTCCACCCAGAGGAGGGACCTAGCAGGTAATCCGGCCCCTAGATTTGGAATTAGAGTAGGAGCTGTTTCCCAAGACTTCAGATCATCCTGAACTCGACTTGAAACTAAGAAGAAAACTGGACTTCGACATTCTGCTGCACAGAAGACTTAAGAGAATCTCCCTTGTGGCCAAGGAGTGACCACCCTGTGAATACAGGCACCACCCAGCAACTCAACGTCTGCTTTTCCGCGGCCTCCCGCTAAAGCCCGAGCCCAGAGCCCGACGAGACCTGAATTCCCAGACATCTCAGAGCCTGATCCACAGTCCCTGGAAAGAAGAGACACGTGGAGGCACCGAGAGACCTGGGACCGGCCATCTTGAAAGACCCCTGAGAAGCTGACTGCGCAGCACCTGAGGTATCCTCAAGGCTGTGCTTTGGGGTTTGAGAATCCCCATCACCGAGCAGCATCTGCACCGAAGGTCAGCTCCCCAGCATCTCCACGATCTGCGTGGGGCCCTTTTGCATTTTGCCACTTGACGCGTCATCCTGGTCGCTGGCCCATTGGCTGGTGGCCATCTTGACAACGGAATCTACAATCAACACTGCTGGTCTAGTTGATCCAGATTGGCCCTCGCTCCTGTAAAAAGGAGCAGCCCCTCTGACCTTGCTGGTCCGAGAAATAAGCTTTCTTCAGATCCTGCTAGGCTTGCATTTGCCAAGGCCTGTTTGCTTCAATCAAGTCGCCGACACCGCCATCAGCTAGAGCCTTTGTGGGACAGCTTGTGATCGACTCCTGGACGACCTCAACCTCTTTGTGTCCACGTGGCTGCGGAGACAAGCTGCACCTCTTCGCCTGTTTGCTCCAGACAACGCCTGGTTCCTTCCTGGTTCCTCGGCAGTCACTGGCTAGTGACTTATGAACATTGTCCCCTCTGCTTTCAGGTCTTCACATCTTCTATCCACTCTTGGATCACACGGACACTTCCCTCCTGGACGCCTGCAGCATCTTCATCTCCAGGCACCATCGAACTGCGTGACGAAACTCGACACACTTTGGCACCTATGCACCCGCTTCCTGTGGGTGAGGTAACTCATGAACGCCAGTGCTCCTGTACTGGTTTACACCTCTAGTGTCTAAGTCTAAAGTTTGGTAATTCTAGTCCAGTCAGAAGACTCCTAAAACAGTAACTTTATAACTTTTACGCACCATTGACTTTGCATTGGTGCATGCGTGTTCTTTAAGCCGAGTCCCGCAGGCTTCTCCCGACTTCATCACTGTTAGTCCCGAGTAGTCCCAGCGATTCCCCAGGCCCTTGGCCTGACCACTGTTCGATTAGTGATACTTATAGCACTATTTTAGTATATGGTTTGAGTGGCCACCGGGGCCTATCCATATTGTGCAACTTTTGTATATTTAAACTGTGTTTTGTTTTAACGCATTTGCTTCTGTGCTCATAAAGAGTATAGGGGATACTTGTAGTAAATAAATATATGTATATTTACAATATATATCTGTGTGGTGTCCTTTCATTTGATATTCATGGAGAGTGTATATGGCAAAAGAACTTGCTTCACATGCCTTACAGAGTTTAGCCTAAGACTGCTTGGTCCATGCTACCTCTAGGATAGCTGGTCTATAAGGTTGACTTAAAACCAATCATCATGAGGGTTGCTTGGCATGGTACAAAGTGATCACTAGACCTAGTGAGCATCATATACCAGGCCAACTTCTCACATTTACTAGTGCTTGTCTTTACAGATTCTCGATCTTCAGGTTGATCTTCTGAATCCGGTATTTCAACAATCTCCCTTTCATCTTCACCTTCGAACGCAGAACTGGCTTCTGATACTTCCAGATGTCGACATTCTTGTCGATCCTCAGTATCTGGATTCTTCACCGGTTCACCTTCAGAATCAGAGTCAGTTGTACTTTCACTGTCATATGTGTATTTAGGTTCAGGCACACGGATGGTGTGACTAGCATGAACTCACCTTTTCAATCCAGCACACTTGACTGCAGTGGTGCTAACCAAGATAACTTGACATGGTTTTTGCCACCTTGGTACCAAACAATTTCTTCTGCGATGAACTTTCACTCTTACCCAGTCCCCAGGGACTAGATCATGAGCTGGGTTTTTCTCTTTGGAATTTGATTCAGTTCCCACCTGGTGGAGCACAGAAGTTACCACATCAGATAGATTTTTGCAGTAATCCAGTATGATGTCATCATTAATAGTCAATAACTTATTAACTGGTACATAGGCCTGTCTCATCACCCTGCCCATCAGAATCTCATGTGGACTTAATCCAGTTTTCCTGTCAGGTATGCTTCTCAGTGTCATCAAAACAAGTGGCAAAGCATCAGGCCACTTCATTTTTGTTGCCAAACACATTTTAGCAATTCTATTTTCAATTGTTCCATTTACCTGCTCAACTACCCCTGAAGCCTCAGGTCTATATGCACAATGCAGCTTCTGGCGAATGTCCAGAGCTTCACAAATCATCTGCATCAATTTGTTTTGAAAATGCGGGCCTCTATCTCATTCAATGGTCACCGGAAATCCAAAACATGGTATTATCTCACGCAAGAACAGTTTAGCAACAGTGATTCCATCATTCCTCCGCGTTGGAAAAGCTTCCACCCATCGAGAGAACAAGCAGATTATCACAAGAACATATCTGAGTCTGTTGCATCGAGGTAGTTCAACAAAATCCTTCTGAACTCTTGTAAATGGGCCACCCTCCCGTCCTATGGTTCCCAAGCTTACAACAGTTTTTCTGTTTGGATTAAATTGCTGAAAGACTAAACAACTCTGGCACAAACTTTCAGCAATCATTCTAAACTTAGGATTATACCAAGTCTGCCTAAAGAGAAGTATCATGGCGTCTCTACCTATGTGGGCTTGACCATGGTACATTCGGGCCATATCTGAGATCATGCTATCAGGCATTACTGGTCTTTCATCTTTGTAAACCCACATTTCATCTTCCTCCCTTTGTCTGTATCCTGATTTTAACTAAATATCTTTTTCCTCTGTTCCTGCCTCTTCCTGCATCTGTTTTACTTCCTGCCAGGTTTCCATTACAGTGGTTAGCATTAAGGGACTTGGAACATGTTCTTCAGTTTTTCCCCGATTTATTGAAATTTGGTTCTTTACGCAGTGCTTTGCAATTTCATCTGCATAAATATTTCCTCGGGTGATATAATCTTCACCTTTTTTATGAGCAGAACATTTCACCACAGCCAATTTTTCAGGTAACTGTATCACATTTATCAATGTCCTCACAAACTCTGCATTTCGAATAGGTGTTCCTGCAGAGGTCAAATAACCTCTTTAGGACCAAAGCTGTCCATAATCATGAACAACTCCATAACCATATTGACTATCAGTCACTATGGTTACTTTCACCTCTTTTCCCAATTCAAATGCTCGTATCAAAGCAATCAACTCTGCTATCTGAGCAGAATGAATTCCTTTCAAACAAGATGCTTCCAACACTTCTGCTACTCTACAAACAGCATATGCAGCACTCAGAACACCATTCTCTGTTCTTAAACATGATCCATCCACAAACATTACAACATCTGATTCAAGCAAAGGTTCATCTTTAATATCTGGACGAGGTTTTGTACAGTACTCTAAAACATTCAGACACTTGTGATCCAGCTCACCGTTCACTTCTGCTTCAATAGTCTCAGGTAACAATGTTGATGGGTTGACATTCACACATCTGGCAATTGTCACGTTTTCAGCTCCCAGAATTACTTTTTCATAATGGGTCATTCTGCTGTTAGTTAGGTACTGTGTTTTTGCTCTTGTGAGGATAATTTCCACTGAATGAGGTACATACACCCTCACAAATAACACTGACAAGGCACACCCTTCTCGCTCACTGCAGTACAGTTCAAATTATTTTTTGTAATCAGGCATTCCCAAAGCCGGTGCTTCACACAACTTAGTTTTTAATTGTTCAAATGCTTCCATCTCTGTTTTAGTCAGAACAATAGGGTCTCTAAAATCTGCTTTTGTCAATCTCTGCAATGGTTTTGCAATCAATGAAAATCGTCTTATCCACTGTCTGCAATAACCTTCCATTCCCAGAAACATTCTCACCTGTCTTTGTGTTTTAGGTGGCTGTATTCCTTGTATCATTTTAATTCTCTCAATGGTGACCTGTCTGATTCCTTTAGCAATCTTGTGACCTAAATATTGTACTTCTTTCTGACAGAACTGTAATTTTGATGGAGACACTTTATGTCCCTCGTCAGCCGAATGATTCAACAATGCTACTGTGTAAGTTACACAAGCATCCTTTGTCTTTGACGCTACTAATAGATCATCAATATACTGCACTAACACAGATTCACCAGTCATGCTCAAGCTTTCTAGTGACTTCTTTAGCAACTGATTAAAAATCGATGGACTCTCAGTGTACCCTTGTGGAATTCTACACCATGCTAGGATACGATCTTGGAGTCGAAACGCAAAAATTGGTTGGCTTTCTGGATGCAATGGAACAGTAAAGAACGCATTGCATAGGTCAATCACTGTGTACCATTCTGCATCATGAGGAATCTGATACAATATCCCTGTTGGATTTGGAACAATCGGTCAACATGGGACAACAATTTTATTAACCTTTCTCAGGTCCTGCACAATTCTAAATGTTCGATTTGGCTTTTTCAATCCCATAATCGGTGAATTACAAGGACTGCTCTCAATTTCTCTTAACATTCCTTGCTCAATCATTTTGTCAATTACTGGAGTAATTCCTTCAATTACTTCTGCAGTCATTTTATATTGAGGTATATTCGGGTAACTTACACCTTCTTTTATGGTCACTTTCACAGGATCAACACCCTTCATCAAACCTATATCTTTTCCAGTGAAATCCCACATGCTTTCTTTCACTGCCTCTTTCAATTCAAATGGAATTTTCTCTTTATCAAAAACAGGGACAGTTTATCCTGTTCTGCTTCAATCATGAGCATTGTCAATTTATACAAACTGTCTTCATCTGGGGTCTGCAATTCTATGCCATCTGGTGAACAATATATGGCCCAGTTCATTTTACACAGTATATCCCTACCTAACAAATTAACAGGACTGCTGTTGCACACCACAAACCAATGCATATCTTTATATGTCCCAATCTCTATTTCAACTGGTTTTGTCAAGGGAGTATTTGTCTATTAGCTACACCTACAACCTGGATTGTTTCACCCGAGAGAGGAAGATTTTGAATTTCCACTGATCTAACAGTGGAACGGGTAGCACCAGTGTCCACTAGAAAAGTTATTTCCACATCATTCACTTTTCCACTCACAAATGGACTGACTGATCTACCTCAAGAGTGGCTCCAAGCATACACTCTTCTTCCTCCCTCAGGCACCGTCAGAAACTTTCATCCGGCTCACTGCCATCCTCTTCTTGCAACCAATACTGAGGACACGCATTTACTCTCTGCGTTCTTTTTACATGCTCACCTCCATTGAATCCTGTCTCTGCACTTTATCTCTGCTGTTTCTCACTGTATGGCAGTGGCGGTTGCGGCACCTGACTTTGCTGGTTTGCTATCTGCTGTTGTTGCGGTTGCTGTTGATTTACCTCAAACTGCACCTGCGAATTCAATGATGTAGGCTCTGTGTTAACTCTTGGCGGACATTTACACTCTTTCTTCCAATGCCCTAACTTGCCGCAATTAAAACAAGGGAGTTTGTTTTTCAATTCATCTATGCTTCCCACTAATTTTGGTTTTCCTTTAAAATGTCCTTGATTGTCCCTGCATTCTTATTTTCCGTTTGCGCCACTTGCTGCTCTGCAACTTTCACTTATGCCCACATGGCTTTTTCTTTCAACTTCTTTTGTTTAGCTATTTCTTCACTGCAATACTTTGCCTGTCTCAGTACCTTATCAACTGAGCTCGTTTGCCAATCCATCATGCTATGTTTAATCATGTCTGAAATTTCTGGTCTTAATCCATATACAAATCTGTATATGAAGTGGCTCATGTCCTTCTCATTTAATTCTTCATAGTCACTATACTGTTTGAAAACTAACAACAATCTTTCATAAAAAGAATGTACAGATTATTTCGGTTCTTGAGTGGTTCTGTCTATTTTTACCCAATCAGTTTCCTTTGGAGGTATTTTGTTTTTCAACCATACTATTACTTGTTCATATTTCCTCATCACATCTGGTGATGGTGGTCCTGTTACCTTGTCCCTTGCAAATCCTTCTCTTGGCCAATCTACAGCAATTTTTCATTCTGTCAACAAATCTGCTGGCACTACTATATCAAACAATCCATCCAGATCAATCCATAAAACCTTTGACCCTTTTAAAAATCTATCAACCTGTCGGTACCATTCTACTGGTTTCTCTCTCAATCTCGGGAAATCATTTGTGAATGATAATATATCCTGTCTAGTCCAAGGAACATGTACATATCCTCCCCAAGGTATTTCTCTCATGGGGCACTCAGTTATTACTGCTTCCTTTTCACTGATCGGAAAAGCTAAAGTGGATTTATCACTGTTTTCTTCTCTTTTCTTTGCCCATTTGAGACTCCACTTACTCAGATCTCCCCATCTGCGCAACAACACAATTAATTCTTTTATCTGACCTATTCTCCCAGCTTTATTCATATTTTCAATGTCTTTCTCTACAAAATCCACTCTGTACGATTTTTGTAATGTTTTGAATTTTGGAAATCCCACTCCTAATTCACTAGCTAAATCTTCTAGTTGGTCAAGCATAGTTTATCTTCTCCATGTGATACTTTTGCATATAAACATAATTTCATCATCCTGGTATGTTTTCAATCTATCCGTTCCAATTGTTCCGATTATTAATTCTTCCATACCTACTTTTAGTTTTGCTACATCTAATACTTTTGGTTCATTTTCTTTCAATTATAAAGTCTTAATACAGTCACTCACTTTCTTTTCTGATGGTCCTACAGGAGTGTGTATCAAATCTAATTTATCTAAACTTTTCTCTGGAGTTACAGAGTCAGATTCTGCACCAATCGGGTAACTATATAATGAACTTTGGTTAAGAGTCAATTCAGGCGGATTTACATTAACAGTCCTATTTATTTCTGACAAAGCAGGATGAATATTTCCTCTCACTTTCTGTAAACCTTCTTGTAACAGAATTGTCAAACTTGGTTCTTTTATTCTTTGATTTTCAAATACTGGTATTACCGGCCCTATCGTCACAGGGACAGTCACTGCTTCCATGTTTTTAGTAAGGCATGAAACAATTCATGTGCAGAGCGTTCATAATCAGAAATACTCGGTTGCACATCACTTCGAATTTCACTACTTTGTACAATTTTGTGTGAATCATTCATCTGTACAGGAGTACCTGCAATTCTTGATTCCACAACAGGAGTGTTTGGAACACATCTAACTTCTACCCTGTCCGGCACATCTTTTAAATTTGAATATTGTCTTGGGGTTTCACTAATTCTCTCAATTGCGGATGGGGCACTTGGAGTAGTCCATAAAGAACTTTGCTGATGTGGGGGTGGTCTCCTATTTAATATTTCTTCTAAAACAGCATCCTCCGATTCACTATCACCATAACTCTGGTTCGCTGTTTCTACATTCTTCTTCTTTTCTGTACATTTCCGACCCTCATATTCATCCGCTAATCTAACTGGATACATGCCATCGCACACACTACAATTTCTCCAACTTCGCATTCTAGTCTCATGTGTCTCTCCCCACAGATCTCCACCTCTAACTCTTGGTCTAAGATGCCTACTCAACCTCTCACTCTCTAGTTGATGCATCTCATCTTCCCATTCAACCAAAGATTCAAACAGAGTTGGTCTAGGTCTCGGTTCAAGATTCATCATTTTGTCTCTCAAATTTCTCAAAATTGCCAAATGAAACGATTCTCCTTCTGGAAAGGCTAACACACAATCATCCTTAGTATAATGTACCCAATTCTCCAACCAAGCACACGTATGATAACCATATTTTGTCAACATAGAAGAAGCAGGTGTTTTCGGCGAAGGAAGTATTTTTCCCTCTCTCGTAACTACCTCTTTGTCCTTTACAAACACGTTTTTCAGGCTTTTAAACCATAAAGGTTTCTTCTTGTCATCATCATAGTAGTAGTATATCCTTTTCAGTAAACTTTCCTTCTTTCAAAAGATCGCGTACTATTCTATTGCTTATTGCGTAACACCAACCTATCACAGCACGGTTTGCACTAATGCACCAGTAAGAACACGATACGTCACTATAGTGCTTAACCAATAGCTTTTGCTGCTTTCCGTGATGATCCTATCAGCTCCCACTCTGTCTTGGTCACGCGGACCAATCCCAGCGCCACACTTTTGACGTCATCCGCGCTCCGGCTTCTGCAGCGCCGACTGACCCCTCCTTTACTGGGTTTTTTCAGAAAGCCGTATTCACAAGATATTTTACTAAATCAGTTAGTAACTTACACAAAACAATTCCACTAATCTGTTTCGCTAATAAAGTGATAGATTTCTCAATCACACAAGTATTCTGTACCCGGAGTAGACAATGCTTATCTCCTCAGAATTTTTAAACTCGCTGATAAAGCAACACTACTGGCTTTACCCTTCTGTCAGGCAATAACAAACTCGCTTCTCTAGTGAAGCACGTACAGAGATCTTTTTCACCTCCTTAGAGACAATCCCAGAGTTTCACTTGAACGCATATTGCAATTCCATTTACGCTCGTTCATACAGAAATCCCTTTCTCAAATATACATGAACTATGGGTTACCAGTAGGCAGCACTCCTGTCTAACCCACTAAAGAATTCCTCTATCGTTAGCCAAAGAGAGACGTCACTCCCTTTACCCTTCAATCAAGCTCAGGTTAAGACCTACTAATTTCTTCAGCGATAAGTTTTAGTCAGAATACGCAATGATCCCTATGCTTGAAAGCTGATATTTCATAGACTGCCTTTGCTATACATTTATCCTTTCACACATAAGGTCCCTAAACAGTGATATGCAACGATACCAAAACAGTATTCAGCAATACTCCTTTTTGAAACAGCCTAATGCACTGTGCAACTTTACCTTGCCACACTTCCTCCGTCTGCAGACAGAGGCACTAGCTTCGCGCACACTTGGAAGCTTTTCCTGAACTACATATAACGTAATACAAACTCAACAAATGTTAGTCATAATTCTGTATATCAAACTCTATACATAATCCTAGCTATTTTCTTTAGCAACCACTACCCTGCTACCAAGTTATTACTGCTACATAGCGGCTCCCAAAAATATTTCCAAACATTAATCACCATTTCCCTGAAACCTTTAAACACACAAATCATGCACCAGTGGGGCCCATAACACTGCGCATTTATTCTGTTCACTTACACTTGGCTTCAGAGCTTCTTGTGAATCGCAATGGAGAAATGCTGTAACATTTGGTGGAGCGTCTAAAACCTATTTATTATTTACACTAAAAGTTCAAAACATTTTACCATGGTTTTATCTTAAACACCTTCATTCAGACACACCACCATAATGGCAATGGATCTGCTAGAACGAAAATTAGGCGTAGGAAGAAACAAAGACCAGGTTTTAATTCTCAAATTTTTATTCAAAGCAATCTTTTAGTAATGTCCGACATTAAGCATTTATTAATTCTTTATTCAGTAAATCTTAAACTTTATTTCAAATTGATCATTTTATTAAGAGCTCAGAAAAATCGCCTGTTATAGAATTCAGTTAAAGTTTAGCAAAGAACAGATAGTTCCAAATCAATCTCTCCTAACATCCCTGACTAACACCCTCATCTTATGCTAACAGTCCTGCAAAGCAAACAAATAAGAACAAGCATTTGCAATGCAATAGGTCTCGCATTTACTTGAGTTTGAGCTATTAGCATTGTAAATGACAATGCCTTTTATTATGTTTTGGTTTTTAAAACAGTTAAATGAAAGGCATTGTCATTTACAATACTAATTGCTTAAACTCGCTTAAATGCGAGACCTATTGCATTTGTACCTGTGAGAACACAAAGGTAAAAAATACACGCAGATATAGACACACACACTGAGACAGATGTGCACCGAGAGACAGAAACACGCACATAGAGAAGCACACACAGACACGGATACATCTTGCTGCTGTTTTCACGCTGGGTCTGCCGTGCCTTTGAACTCTTCCCCGCATCCTTGGAAAACTGCTCGCGGAACCCGCTGCGCGGGTCCCGCTTCGTGTGTGGCTGCCTCTGAAGGATATTATTGGAACATTGCCTCTGGGTGCTTGGACGTGCAGGGCTGCGAGCGTGTTGCGAGCGCAGGACTACAAGTCCCAGGAGCGCCCGCAACCCCCAATTGTCACCAGCTGGGACGCTCTCCCTGCAGGCTCCTCCCTGGTTCACCATCGTGGTAAAAGTCACCTTCTCAGGTTCACCGGCGGATTTCTCCATCTTGCTGCTGTTTTCATGCTGGGTCTGCCGTGCCTTTGTACTCTTCCCCGCATCCTTGGAAAACTGCTCGCGGAACCCGCTGCGCGGGTCCCGCTTCGTGTGTGGCTGCCTCTGAAGGATATTATTGGAACATTGCCTCTGGGTGCTTGGACGTGCAGGGCTGCGAGCGTGTTGCGGGCGCAGGACTACAAGTCCCAGGAGCGCCCGCAACCCCCAATTGTCACCAGCTGGGACGCTCTTCCTGCAGGCTCCTTCTCTTACATCCTAATTAGTACATCTACGGCTGGCGATTCCTGCTGTGCGGGAGCGACCGGGAGAAGCCCGGGACAAGGGCGGACCGTCTGCGGCCGTCAGAGGCTGAAGTAGGCTGGGCTGGGCCTGGTCCCTTTGAAATTTGTTATAATTACATTTGTTTACTCCAGCCCACTTGCCCCACTTGGTCTCACTTGGTGTGTATGCTCTGGTAGGCTATTACTGTGCTTGTGCCTTTAGGTAAATTCTGTTGTACCTCTCCCATCTTAAACATGACGGCAAAAAAACTCCGTTCTGGTCATGTCCTAGTGGGGAGATCTGGTTCTAAAACTAAATCGAACCCCTTACGTAATAAAATTACTTCCTCCCTGCAATTGAAAGGCCAATGCCAGCTATTTAGCTTATGGGAGAGAGGAAAGGACAAGGCTTCGGAGGCCCCTCCAACCACGGAAGTGTTAGAGGGTAAAGTGCCTGAGCTAGCTAATATCACTACTAAGGATAACTCTATCCTGGTTGCGGTTCCTGCCCCGCTCCTTCTTGGATCCCCCTCCCCAGAAACAGTGGGGGGTTTCCCTTTGGTGACCATCGATTCGCAGAGAAATTTGGAGCTTCCAAAAGGGGCTTTGGGCTGTAATGTTATAAAATCTTACAATGCGATCTCTCCCCAATTTCCTCATTTCGTAGTACCTAACACCATAGAGAATCCAATTATTTCACTAGATATGCCTTCTAATTCTGTTATTTCGGAGGGTGATTTTACATTACCCGATATTGACTTGATAGCTCAAAAAGGGTCGATGAGACTCCCTCAGGACATTGCCAGGGCCAGGGCTAATTCTAACACTACTGAAGCTATTCTAATCTCTAGTCCTTGTCCTCTTAGTAGTACCCCTTCTAATAAATTTGATTTTTCTTTAGCTCAGTTAAATTTCACTTCTTGCTCTGGCCCCAATTTGAACAATATGCCTGTGAGCCCTCCAAGTACTAATAATAAGCTAATTTCCAATTCCTTGTCCTCTTTGGAATCATTATTATCATCTATTCTCCGTTTACTGGAAAAATTTGTTGGAGGTTCGGATTGCATCCTTGATACGGTAACCCAAATCCTAAGAGTGCTCTTACATAATAATAGTGGGTCCGTTCTCGGGTGCCTTCCAGTGCCCGACAATTTCTTGGAGATCCCTAATAAGAGATCTCCGAATGAAATGGTAACACTAAATCCAGTTCAAACGCTTTCATATCCCTCTCCCGAAGGACAGAAAATAAATAAATTAGTAGTCACATTGGCGGATCCTACGGTTGACAATGTGGTTTCAGCTGGAGCCAATTGTGTTGTCACTCACGACGATGAGATAGAAGCTCTGCCTGTCTCTCCTGTCATTCAAAATTTGGAAGCTCCCCCTCTATTCCCTATATTCTTTCTACAGGCAAAAAAAGAGGAAGAGGTACCTATAGCTTCCCCAGGTAATGCTGAAAAGGTAGTCCCGATAAAGCAAAAAAAGAATAGAATAAGTATGGGCGAATTTTGCGAATTTTGCGAATCTGGCGTTCGCGAATTTAGCGAATTTGCGAACTCGCAATCCGCAAAATCCGCGAATTCCCGCAAATTTGCGGATTTTTTTTGTGTTTTCGCAAGTGTTTCTGCCAGTTCGCGAGGATTTGGTACTAGTTCGCAATTGCGAACTTACTTGTCGGCTCGCAACGGTCGCGACTATGTTGTTTCTACGTCTGGTTCATCATCACAGCCTCCCAGCACCCTCTGTTTCACCACTGCCACCCTCTCTTTGACCCATGCCACCCTCTGTTACATCAATGCCACCCTCTGGTTCATCATCACTGTAGAAGATGGAGGGGAAAAGCAAGCCCACTTGCCCTGCTTGAACTGACATGAATTAATTTGGGGTTAGTTTATTAACAACACCTGCCCTGCCCCAACTGACATTAATGAATTAGGGGCTAATTAATGTGTCACTGAATTTGAAGTTCCAGCCTGGCACCTGCTTGTCTGCTCCCTTAGCTGTAAATCAGGACCTTTGTGGCATACAGTTAAGGTCAGAGCAGGGTCACACAATAGTTGCAAGCAGGCAACCGAATTCTGGAGGGCCCCCTCAGGAAGCACTACAGGGAATCGTTAAAAATCATGAGGTTGACCTTTTGCACCTGCTCATTGCTTTTGCAAAAATCGATTTTCGGTTTTATCGCGTTATTCGCGAGGTGCGGCGTCGTGCGAAACCGACCGCGGAAGCCGCCAATTCGTGCGAATGAGCTTTATATTTTTTTGCGGCTTGTTATTTCGCGAGTTTTTTTGCAGTATTAGCGAGCCGCTTGCAGCGCAACACGCGAATTTACCCCAAGGTCGAGTACGGGCGCGGCCATTTTGTTTGCGTGACGTATTTCTGTTTCCGCCCGCTATGTATAATCTCGCGAAATAAGCGCATTGCGGGTACAAGTTCGCACGAGATCGCGAGGAAAATCTCGTGCGAACTTACTTTTGCGCTCGTGAACGGGCGGCCATCTTGTTTTTCATTCATTTCCTGTGTCTGGGCATGGTGTTTAATCCTCTTGCTATCTTTGCCATCCTTTGCTTGTTTTCAGGTTTTTTTTAACGATTTTGCTTCTTATCTATCCCTCTCTTTTCCTAGCTGTATATTTTTGTCTTTTCTGCTATTTTTCTTTACTTTTAAACTACTTTTTTAAACTCTTTTCTTTTCTTCTTCCCTATCCTATTCCTTCTTAATTTTCTACTTCCTACCTTACCTGCCCAGACCATGGTGAAGCCAGGCGCCGTGAAGCTGCCCAGGCACTTGAGGGCCGCAGCGGCGGCGGGGAGGAGGAGTCCTGGACCCCGTGCCAGGACAGCATGCGGTCGATTGAGGGGGGAGCAGGTGACGTGACAGGAGATCTTCAGCCCGGAAGAAGTGGGCGCGCTGGTCTACTTCGTCCAGCGCCGCCTGCCCAGGACCATCGCGGGAGGCGGCAGGATTGCGGCCGGCGGCTACAACATCCGGGAGCGCCGGAAGCGGTGGGAGAAGGTGTGTTGGGCCATGTCCCACTTCTACGGGGTCCAGCGCACCTACAGCCAGGCCACCCACCGCTGGACGGACCTCCTGGACCGGGAGCGCGACCTGCTGGACCAGCTCGGCTTGGAGATCCCCGGGCTTGGTGAGTAATAGTAGCTATTTCATCACTCACTACTATGTTTTCTCCTGCTCTGTGTTGTTGTATTGCAAATATTTGTTTTTTACATGGAGCAAGCCAATAATGCCGCTGATGACGATTACATTGTAGTTAAATTATATTTCAAAATCTTCTGTGCATTTCAGGTGCACTGCTCTCCTTCTCATTGGCGTTGCTACTATGCTTATTTGTTTTCTATTTTGTGGTCTCATTGGCCTGAGTAACTATTATGTATGAGTGTACATTACAGAACTGCGTAATGCTAGACACTAGGGGGCAGATTACATTTACAAGCCCCTTGCGCCACGTTTACGTTGCCTTGCGTGACGCAACAGCGACGTAAACGTGGCGCATCCCTGCGAGTCATTTACAGCATGACGCATCTAGGGAGATGCGTCACGTTATAAAGCCATGGGCCTGCACCACAATGGGTGCGTTCCTAGTACGCAGGGTGGGCGGTCCAGCGGCTGTGTGCCTCGCAAAAGTGCCTGCGTGAAATCTACAAGATTTAACGCAGGCACTTCTGCGACGCTGCTACGTCAATTCAATTCCTTATGCCTGCTTGAAGCAGGCGTAAGGACTGACACAGCATGTTAAGTATTGGGTGGCCCTGAGCATTACTGGAGTTGCATTGCGTTGGCGACGTGACTCCAGCGATGCGCCGCTCTTACGTGACGAGATGCGTCACGCAAGTGCCTACCCTTGCGCCAGGGCGCGCCTCATTGTAAATGAGGCGCATCTGCCATGTCGCAAGGGTAGTTTTGCTTGACGCATTTGATCTGGCACATCTCTGGAGATGCGCCAGAACGAGTAAGTAAGTATGCCCCTAAGGGGCAGAATTGCAATTACCGTTGCATCCCTGTAAAGTAGCAGGGATGCGCCATTAATTGTGCGGCCCGCTACCACCACCAAACATGGTGCGCCGTATTTGCAATGCGGCGCACCATGGGCCCAAAACGTCACCAAAGCTTTACTGCTGGAGTTGCGTCGCAGCTCCAGCAATGCTCTGGGGTACCCTATCTCCCCAATGCTGGGTCAAGCCGTACGTCTGCTTGAAGCAGGTGCAGGGTTTGTGTGACGCATCATTGTCCTAAAGGTGACTGATTGAAATTTTGTAGATTTCCCTCAGCCACTTTTAGGATGTGTTCCAGCGCAGGAATGCCCTCCCTTGCGCCGGAACGCCCCCTGATGGCGCATGGCTTTATAACGGGATGCATCTCCCAAATGCGTCACGTTGTTATAATATTATACGCCCCACCATGGCGCCTCTTTTGTTTAGCTGCTGCGTCACAAAAGTCATGCAAGAACGCTATTTAAATGACTGGTTATGTAGCAGGCAACTGTTAGTGTTGTCACTGATCTGACTGAAATCACAATGGAGTTTGTCTGTCACTTTGCGTCTTGCCTGCGGACTGCTGCCTGCCAGTCCTAGGTGAACCTTTCAGTACTTTGTTTAGTGAGTTACGTGACTTTCGAAGTCGCAGGTCCGCAAATCAATGAAAACTAACCCTAATCAATATAATTTTGCGGAAATATTTTGTTATTGTTGTTTTGAAATGTTTGTTTGGTTGACATTGACAAGCAACAATCATCCATGTTTTCTGTTCTTTCTTTCATGTTGTACGTCAGCTCCCCCCAGGGGCGAGGGGAGGACACAGGAGCAGCAGGCGGCGGATGCTGTTGAACAGGGCCAGGATCGGGCAGGCGAGGGCTCCTTTGCTGGCCCCAGTAAGTTTTCATTTTAGACTAGTACCTATTTTTCCTAGCGTTCCTCATTTGATTTTTTCAAAATCGTCTTTGATCTTCTTGTAGACTGTATCTAAATTCTTATCCTGCCTCTACTATGACTCCTTGTGGTATTACTAGATTATTCTTATTAGTCTGTCTGTGTAGCTAACTAAGATTGCACGGTTGGCGAAACTCCCATTCTAGTCAGCAATAGCTCTATCAACTTAGTGCAGTCCTCTGGGATTGTCTATAATGTCTTTTGAAGTGTTCTATCTGGTTTGAAAATTCCCAACTATAAAATGTGAATGACCACCAAGAAAGAATAAGATACTACCTTTTGGTTGGGATAGGAGGACAATCCATACCACTACTGTTGCAGGGACAATTCTTCTGCAGAAACAGAACTATGGACAATAAATAGTGCATTGCTTATCAATTATAATAGGCGCTGTTAGAGTTTCCACATACCTCTGTGATAACAGACTTTGAACCCCCAATGTCCTTACTGACTGACTACATAGTGTGGCACAGTCATTTACCTCCCGAATTCATCGATGATTGATCCCCAATGATGATTATCCAACGTACCTCAAGAGTACGGAGTCAGAGTCAAGAAGTTTCAGAGGCACGGACTCATGCTTGCAAAAATTACAAAACCTTTCGCTCAGTCACTCTAGTCGTGACAAAAAAACACAGAGTCTATTTAAGTTTAAAAGCTTTATTAAAAGTAAACACATTTATTAAAATGAAGTCATAATAAAACTAAACGTTTAACTGATAATGGAAAAGTGGTTAGTGCTGACGATTAATTGAAGACATTTCTTGTGGTCGAGCCGAGCTCTCACCTGGTTTCAACTTGATCTTGTTGTTAGAAGTCCATCTTCTGTCTGTGTGGAGAAAAATGGTGCGTGTTAAAAAGCCAGCCTTCATCAGTTGTGCCAAAAAGTGCAGCAAGACAACATCATTCCCTGGAAAAAGGGACATTTTTTTTAACTTTAGAGTAGACAGTCACAAATTACATTGTTTTCACATGTCTTCATTCCTAGACCAAATACTAGTGAGTAGTTTATTCTAACATTCTTAAATGTACTTTGTAGGTGGAACATCTGGTGGCGGGGCCAGCGTGTAGGTGGTGGTGCTTGACACGGAGGCGGAGGGCAATTCTTCAGGGGAGGATGCGGCGGCTGTGAGAGTTGAGACGGTGGTGGTGGCGGGCAGAGGTAAGCTCTTATATATTCCTTACTTATTGAGATTGAAGACGTGGCTGGGAAGGAAAAAATATGAGATGCATGGCTGGGTGAATGATGAAGCAATGATGGGTGGAAGGACAACAGCCTGGGTGGGTGACACAGAAACTGTATGTGTCCATATACCTGGATCATGCTACTATCTGACTCTTAGATAGCATATGTGTATCTAGAGCAGGGGTACTCATAGTACGGCCCGCGGCCGGTGGCGGCCCGGCAAGCCTTCCTTGGCGGTGCGCAGACCTTGCAGACAATCACTGCTCCCCCGGCCCCCACAGAGCAGAGTGGAGATGCAGGGCCACAAAGAGGTGAAATAGAACAAAGCCTCTGCTCTGTGGGGCCGGGCAAGCAGTGATTGTCAGGGTGGAGATGCAGGGGCGCTACAACAAACAAAGCCTCAATAATATGTTAATGGCCTTTTAAAGACCTGTTAAGTTGGGTGTGGCTGTCTGTGTGTGCGCATTGAGGAAGCTGTCTCAGCCCGGGCTGAAGGCTGACACAGACAGACACACACACAGTGAGATGACAGAGTGGGAGGGAGAGGGAGGGCAGGAGGGAGAGAGAGATGGAGAGGGAGGGCAGGAGGGAGAGCAGGAGGGAGAGAGATGTATGTAAATGCTGGGTCTGGTGGCTCAGTGGATGAAGGCATCTGCTGCAGGGACCTGTGTGCAACCTCATGGTCACAAGTTTTCGTTTTGCTTTAGCCCCGCCCCCTCTGACTCCGCCCCCACCAGTGCGGTCCTCGGCCACAAACTACACTGTAAATTTAGCCCCTGAGAGAAAGTTTGTGAGTACCCATGATCTAGAGAGAGTAGACGGTCAGTGGATGAACTAAGTGTAACTTTGAAGAGCATGTAACACTGCACCCGCACGTCCGTTCCAGTGTAGGAAAGGCAAGGAAAAGAAGTTGTAATTTTGTCCAAATACTACCATCAATAGTAACAGTAGTTTGTATTGCAAGCACAGCATAGATCCGGTTATTACGGTGGCCACTCCCTACCTCTCTTAATAAGTTTAGTAGTACTCAGTCATTCATGTGTGGATGTATCACTGGTCACTCAATAAAAAGCAAAGCACCTAAAGCCATCCCATATGTAAGCAAAAACATCCCATGTGAAGTGATATATAATCAGATTATTTATCTTCTTCATTTTCCATTTCTAGTACTCATTTGCACTGTAGGGTGAAAGTTAAATTAATTAAGCAGTAGCCCTCGTAACAGAGTATTCTCAGTGCCACCCGTAATAGAAAAGTAAGAGCTTCACCACCTGCATGTACTGGACCGGTACAGTAACACAAGTCTAGGTCACTCATCATGGCGTGCGTCTCTTTTTCTCGGGTGCAAGTTCACTGCGCTGGCCTTATGCCGGCTTGCAGAAGATAACGTACCAATTCTCCTAAAAAAGAGACAAGAAGAAGAATAAGACTGGTGTACTTTCATAGTCGACTCAAATAGAAGTCCATAGTGCTCGTAGAATTTGTTCCTTAAATTCCCACTAATGTTAGAGCAAGGATGAAGAAGTGGGAGGTTAGATAGATACTGGCCTCAATAGTTATGTAATGCGCTTGCAAGTTGCTAGTTGTACTGCAACACAAATTTCTGCTGAATGATTGAGTTAATCTTAAAGAGCATTGGTTACAGACTATGTCTTTCTTTCTTCATATAGATGCTCCTTCCAAACCAACAAGGAGGAAGGAGCTGGCTAGAGCGGCCCGGCAACGGAGGATCGATGCCACTGTTGCAGAATATCGGCGGCTGGTGGGCCTGGAGAACGACGAAAGTGTGCAGTCGACCACGACAACAACGTCGGCTGCATCGTCCCCCGTGCCCCCACGGGCTGCCACCCAGCACAGTGGTCCAGCCAGACTGAGCCGGGCTGCCAAAGCCAAACGCCGACGACGAGCAGCAAGGACAACAGCTGCCTCTCACAGCCACTGCAAGGCACGCCAGCGCCGCAGTACCCTGAGGGTGTCCCGCCTTCAGCAGGAGGTCCACCACGTTACCAACGTGTTGGAGGGGCTCCGCTTAGAGCACGCCTTGCTCCACGAGGAGCATGATGCCCTGGCCCAAAAAGTAAACAGCATCCACCCATAGTGTCCCTTGCCCCTTTTTTAGAGACTTTTGGGGGGTGGGAATCGGGAGTTGGGTTTGGGAGTTTTAAAGGACAACCGTTGGGGTTAGCGAGGGTCTTGCGGGAGATTATTTTGTTAGGGCTATAAAAATATACTTTTTGAAACTTTATCTGACCATACCTGTTTTTACTGCTTGCCTGGTGGGTGGGGGTTTAACAGCAACTTTGTTTTCCTGAAAGTTTAGTTCCATTTTCTTCCTTTAAGTGTAAATGCCCAAACAAGAGTCCTAGGACTTTAGTAGTACTACCGTTAGTCTCTCGTCTCTCCTAATACTCCATTATACTCCCTCCCACCAAACGCTTATCTTACCTGTAATTTGTGTTTCAAAGTAGGGCTAGGCACAGGGCTGGCTCCACGGGAAATGGCGATTAAGGTTGGCAATCCTGGGCGGATGAAATTTCCTTATAGCGGTGGTACTAGTGGTGTGACAGTGGCAGTTGCATACCTATGAAAAAAAAGAAAATGAAATCTGGTTTGTCCTCCTGAGCAATACAACGGTACAATAGAGAATATAGCAGGTGACAGTACACTAGAACTGTGCCACATTGTAGCCTAACAAATGGTAAAGTATAACTACTAATTCGGTTGAAGTTCTTTGACATTAGCCATGGGTCTTTGTCAAGCAGAGTAAGAATATATCCTCGGATTTCTTCACCAGCCTGTTGCTATCACCTTATCCTCCCCAGCAAGCGTGTGGATGTATTGCTGTAATTTAGTCACACATCAATCAAAACCACACAGCCCGGGGGAGGAGGGTTAGGGATTGAAAAATGGATGGGTACGGGGGTTTTTGGGAAAGGTTTTGGGAGACAAGAAAAAATAGCACAGCATGGACAAACAATTGTGAACATAAACAAATCTTTGGGTACAAACCTATCCATCAATCTTTGAAAGTGCATGCACTACTGCATGCATGTCAGTGAAAAGTAAGTAGTCTGTGGAAGAAAGAATGCGACAGTACAGGGCGTGTGTGGAAATATTGATAACTATATTCAACATAAGGTCTCTGTTGCCAGATACCTGAGAGCCTTGCTGGTCACTATAAATCCATTCACAACACTCAATGGGGTTGGTCTGGAAGGTATAGTAGATAGAAACGGAGAAATTGCTATTTTTGTAGGTGTCCCCTCACTCACCAGGGTTGCCCCTTGGTGACATGCTTCATCATTGGGGCCATCCCAGTCCTCTACGGGCTGGGGCGTGCTGCGACTTGCGAATTACGTAGGAGCACTTACAAATGACTATGTGTGGTGCAGATGTGATAGTGGAGTGGACTAAGTGATGTGTTAAGGGATCAATTTAGAAGCACAGAGAGATCCAAGAAATGCAGCCATAGAAAAACACAATGGATACTGTATCTGTATGTTGTTGTAGTTGTCCTGTTGAATTTGGTAAGTAAGTTACATGCAGAAAAAAATTCCTCTCATTAGCGGCACTCCTCCATTGCAGCTGACGCTTCGTCCATCAATGTTGATGACCAGAAGACACCCTGTAAAAAAAAGCACAGCATGGACAGACAATTGAACATAAACAAATCTTTGGGTACAAACCTATCCATCAATCTTTGAAAGTGCATGCACTACTGCATGCATGTCAGTGAAAAGTAAGTAGTACTTTCGACAACTGTGGAAGAAAGAATGCGACAGTACAGGGCGTGTGTGGAATTATTGATAACTATATTCAACATAAGGTCTCTGTTGCCAGATACCTGAGAGCCTTGCTGGTCACTATAAATCCATTCACAACACTCAATGGGGTTGGTCTGGAAGGTATAGTAGATAGAAAAGGAGAAATTGCTCTTTTTTTAGGTGTCCCCTCACTCACCAGGGTTGCCCCTTGGTGACATGCTTCATCATTGGGGCCATCTCAGTCCTCTACGGGCTGGGGCGTGCTGCGACTTGCGAATTACGTAGGAGCACTTCCAAATGACTATGTGTGGTGCAGATGTGATAGGGGAGTGGAATAAGTGATGTGTTAAGGGATCAATTTAGAAGCAGAGAGAGATCCAAGAAATGCAGCCATAGAAAAACAAAATGGATACTGTATCTGTATGTTGTTGTAGTTGTCCTTTTGAATTTGGTAAGTAAGTTACATGCAGAAAAAAATTCCTCTCATTAGCGGCACTCCTCCATTGCAGCTGACGCTTCGTCCATCAATGTTGATGACCAGAAGACACCCTGTAAAAAAAAGCACAGCATGGACAAACAATTGAACATAAACAAATCTTTGGGTACAAACCTATCCATCAATCTTTGAAAGTGCATGCACTACTGCATGCATGTCAGTGAAAAGTAAGTAGTACTTTCGACAACTGTGGAAGAAAGAATGCGACAGTACAGGGCGTGTGTGGAATTATTGATAACTATATTCAACATAAGGTCTCTGTTGCCAGATACCTGAGAGCCTTGCTGGTCACTATAAATCCATTCACAACACTCAATGAGGTTGGTCTGGAAGGTATAGTAGATAGAAAAGGAGAAATTGCTCTTTTTGTAGGTGTCCCCTCACTCACCAGGGTTGCCCCTTGGTGACATGCTTCATCATTGGGGCCATCCCAGTCCTCTACGGGCTGGGGCGTGCTGCGACTTGGAAATTACGTAGGAGCACTTACAAATGACTATGTGTGGTGCAGATGTGATAGTGGAGTGGACTAAGTGATGTGTTAAGGGATCAATTTAGAAGCAGAGAGAGATCCAAGAAATGCAGTCACAGTCATAGAAAAACACAAAGGATACTGTATCTGTATGTTGTTGTAGTTGTCCTGTTGAATTTGATAAGTAAGTTGCATGCAGAAAAAAATTCCTCTCATTAGCGGCACTCCTCCATTGCAGCTGACGCTTCGTCCATCAATGTTGGTGACCAGAAGACACCCTGTCCACTGCCTGCCTGGCGGATGCTGTATTGTGGCTCGCTAATGTGAAGCCTGACTCCATCCTTTTTTCCCCATTGCACAGACTGAAACCCGGCCTGTAATTATTCAACGAAAAACAGGAAGTGATATAATATTACAACACCACTGATAAATAAATATAAGGTATGTAGGCTGTGGAGTGCAAAAAGTCACACTTTGATTTTCCTAGTAGACAGTACAATTTTTTTGGAAGTGCGTACTCTGTCTGAGTCACCTTTTGAAGGATAAATAAGTATGGGCAAATTAATGTAGCGGATCTTTCCCCTCAAGCTAGGTGTACTGTAAACTGTGTTTTAGAACAAAATTAGATCTTCCCAGCAGTGCTCCCACCCAGACCCTTACTAAAGCCAGTCGCAAAAATGTAGAAGACCCCCAATCAAATCTCAAAAAACGAGGCCTAGCAGAAAACTGGTGACAAAACGTACTTTGAAAGTAAAAGTAGGCCCAAATACCCCCGTACCCACCGTGGATTGCATTCAAACCACTTGCAAGCAACCAAGCAAAAGTATCCATAGCCAGCATCGCTCCAAGACTCGAAACCCCCCCCCACCCAAACACATGCAATAGAAATACAGCTAACCCTAACGAACCCTAAGTTAAGAATAGTCACAAAGGCTTTCTTTAACTATGCCAAATCCCCCCTTTCCCACCATGTATTTTCTTCAAATGACTTGCAACCAAAATTACACATTCTCACGAGTGCTCTAAGACCCCAGAACTCAGTTACAAAAATCTAGAACACCCCAAAGCACATGCGATCCTGCTGCTAGGGCTAACCCTAACGAACCCTAAGTTACAAAAAGTGCCAAAAGGCTTTTCCGCGTGGATTTTGTCCCAACCACTTCTATCCGGTATTAGACCTTCCCAGGAATGCCCCAAGACCCGCCAACCCACCTGCCAAAAAGCATCACACCCCCAAACAGGCCAAAAGCAAAATCTCATACTTACAATATTTCTCGGCCTTCGGTCCAAACGCGCTGTGTAGCTAGGCCTAAGTCCGGTTTACCACCACGTATTTCCTGAAAAGCAAATGCAATCAAGATTGGAGTGTCCCAGCAGTGCTCACAGACCCCGAAACTCACCCACAAACAAACGGAACCCCCCCTAAGAGCACCTCAAAAGCAAGCAAGTCAGCAAAAACACAAAAAAATTTCCGCCTCGGATTTGGTCCAAACCACTTTTATCCGGTATTAGAGCTTCCCAGCAATGGCCCCAGAGCCGTCAACCCAGGAGAAAACGAGTTATAAGACCCCCAAACAGCCAAAGAGCAAAAGTACAAAAATGGGGACTTAGTCATTTTTTTGAAAATTTCCCAAATCACTCCGCGCGCGCTCTGCAGCTAGGCCATAACTCCCCCCTGCCACCATGGATTTGTTTCAAACCTCTTGCAAAGTAAAGTATCCATAGCCAGCAGTGCTCCCAGACCCCGAAACCCACCCACAAACACCAGGAAGCCCCCCAAACAGGCCCCCGAAAACGCTACATGGAGCAAAATGTCAGAAATAGGCAAAAAAAAATCAGCGTGGATTTTGTCCCAACCACTTCTATCCGGTATTAGACCTTCCCAGGAATGCCTCAAGACCCGCAAACCCACCCGCCAAAAAGCATAACACCCCCAAACAGGCCAAAAGCAAAATCTCATACTTAATATTTCTCGGCCTTCGGTCCAAACGCACTGTGTAGCTAGGCCATAAGTCCGGGTTGCCACCACGCCATTTCCTGAAAAGCAAATGCAATCAAGATTAGAGTGTCCCAGCAGTGCTCCCAGACCCCGAAACCCACCCACAAACACCAGGAAGCCCCCCAAACAGGCCCCCGAAAAGGCTACATGGAGCAAAATGTCAGAAATAGCAAAAACAAAATCGGCTTGGATTTTGTCCCAACCACTTCTACCCGGTATTAGACCTTCCCAGGAATGGCCCAAGACCCGCCAACCCACCCACCAAAAAGCATAACACCCCCAAACAGGCCAAAAGCAACATCTCCTACTTACAATATTTCTCGGCCTTCGGTCCAAACGCGCTGCGTAGCTAGGCCATAAGTCCGGTTTGCCACCACAGATTTCCTGAAAAGCAAATGCAATCAAGATTAGAGTGTCCCAGCAGTGCTCACAGACCCCGAAACTCACCCACAAACAAACGGAACCCCCCCTAGAGCACCTCAAAGGCAAGCAAGTCAGCAAAAACACAAAAAAATTTCCGCCTCGGATTTGGTCCAATCCACTTTTATCCGGTATTAGAGCTTCCCAGCAATGGCCCCAGAGCCGTCAACCCAGGAGAAAACGAGTAGAAGACCCCCAAACAGCCAAAGAGCAAAAGTACAAAAATGGGGACTTAGTCATTTTTTTGAAAATTTCCCAAATCACTCCGCACGCGCTCTGCAGCTAGGCCCTAACTCCCCCCTGCCACCATGGATTTGCTTCAAACCTCTTGCAAAGTAAAGTATCCATAGCCAGCAGTGCTCCCAGACCCCGAAACCCACCCACAAACACCAGGAAGCCCCCCAAACAGCCCCCCGAAAACACTACATGGAGCAAAATGTCAGAAATAGGCAAAAAAAAATCAGCATGGATTTTGTCCCAACCACTTTTACCCGGTATTAGACCTTCCCAGGAATGCCCCAAGACCCGCCAACCCACCCACCAAAAAGCATAACACCCCCAAACAGGCCAAAAGCAACATCTCCTACTTACAATATTTCTCGGCCTTCGGTCCAAACGCGCTGCGTAGCTAGGCCATAAGTCCGGTTTGCCACCACGGATTTCCTGAAAAGCAAATGCAATCAAGATTAGAGTGTCCCAGCAGTGCTCACAGACCCCGAAACTCACCCACAAACAGACGGAACCCCCCCTAAGAGCACCTTAAAGTGTAGTATTGGGTTCCCAAGGCCTACATGCTCCGAAGATAACCCACTTACATTCAAAGAACTGTTGGCACGGAAACTGAAAAATTCAAAAGAACAAGTTTATTAGGACCCCATGGGGTGGTGGTACATTCCTACAGCACTCTTCGGTAATGCAAGAAGTATCACACCGAACATCGGTGTGACCCGTTCTTTTATACAATTTTCAGGTAATAAAAAGATAGGCGGTACAGAGTTACAAAGCGTTATGTACATATATGGTCATTTTTTTGGAACACAGCCAGCTCAATGGAGGGGTTACAACCCCGCTGGTCAGTTTGGCGGCACATTCCTGAGGGGTGACTGGTCAGTTGGGACTTCGCATGTACAGGCTTGACCGTTGCTAAAAATAGCCTGTTGCTGGGCAAACTCGAGTGGTCAGTGGCACGGACAACGGACTAAAGTGCACGCTGGCCACGAGGCCGCTTATGATCTAAGATGGCCGCCGTAACACACAAAATGGCGTTTCCAAGTATAGCCAAGTTAAGCGGGAAAACGTGTAGCACAGCTAAGCGCTAACTCGGCCATTGTCAAATTACGACAGACGACCCTTTTAGCGTTTAGCTGAAGCTTCCTCATAGTGAACATAATCAAGGTGTTCATATTCAATATCAATTAGCATTATTTGAGCTACTTCTTTATGAAGCATCATTTTGTCATGAGCAAGAGCTCGTCGTGATGGTATACAAGCCGATAAGCACATGGAACATAAAGCTGGGCCACATTGAATACATAAACATACAAAGAACAGTATCCCCACAATGATACATAAAATCGTTAGCAGTTTCCAACCCCAGGTGGTAAGCATTGACCAAAACCATCCTGAAAGAGTCCAAGTTCCATTGTCCGGGTGTATTTCGGCAGCTATCTTATGCAATTTCGAAATAGCATCATAAACAGATGGTGAATTATCAGGTACGTATACACAGCAGCTGCTTCCGATAATTCTACATGCCCCCCCACGGTCAGCTAGAACTACATCTAGAACCATTCTGTTCTGGAGCGTAACAATCCTAGAAATCTGGAGTTCTTCCGTAATATTTCCAAGTGCAATAGCAGTGTCATTAGCTACAGCCTCAACAACACGGGTCAATCGTCGTATTTTCCGACTATTCAAAGCGGCCCCCACAAAGGAAAACAGTCCCAAATTAAAGTCCACATATTGTTGTAAGGCAGTATCGGTCTGGTCGATATCGTCCAGAAAAACAGCACGTTTAACACGATTCAACACAAAATCATGATACAGAACATAATCATTATGATACATTGGCGGGGTGATGAATACAGGGGGTAGTACAAAAGATACATAACAAGTGCCCAACCACCCCAACGGAAGCTGATGATAACCTTTCGTTCCACAAATGAAATAAGTATTGCGAGATGCTACAAACGATATGCCATTCGGGCTATCAAAGGTAAGTGTGATGTTGCATTCACTTTTCCCCACCGGAATTGTACCTTTATTGCGTATACACAAATCAGCTTTAGTGGCAATAACATTAATGACATGTGAGCTGGATACATTGACGTTTCGTTGGTTGCTGTAGACACGTGGGGCAGACGCATTATCGGGGCGGTACTCCTCCCATTCAAATCGAGTACCCTCAGCTCGTGGATACCCATCCCGGTCATGATAGCAAATTTTATTCAAATGGAAAAGCACCCCCCCTTTCGTTGGCCATCTCAAAGTGAATAAAAGAGTGTACCAGGCAGTGCAGGATCCATTATGTGAAAACGGGAGAGGAATGAGTGGAGTGCCCCCTTTCTTCTGGTGCCCAGGTAACATCCCACACACCAAACAATTAGACGTATTTGTCATGTTATGTGTATGATGCAGAATCTGAATGAAACTATTGTTCAAATAAGTCTGTCGGTGCCGTTCTTCATGATAGGGCAAGGTGAAGTGAAAATGTTCGGATGGAGCCGGGGTAGTCGGCAGCAAATGTTCACGTGCAGGCACCACAAATTCAACTACCCAGGCTATCACAGCTATTACCACAATTGTCAAGACGAAAAGGATGGCACCAAGTATTCTTGTGTCTCGTGATGCGGAAGACACCTTAGTTCAAAAAGTTCTTAATGTCTCAAATGTGCATGTATATATATATTCACTGAAAAAACCATAGGTTTGACACCAGTTATAGTTAGCTGGAAATTTTACTGACATAAAACCAATGAAATTCCACGTTATAGTTAGTTGGACTCACTATAACTTGCGCGTGTAATGCACTGCTGATGACATTACATATTACATCACTCATGACATGGTCAGTGACATCACTGATGACACCATCCAGTGAATGTGTGTCTTTCTAAAAAATAAATATGTTTTATATATGTATATGTAAAGGTCGAGGAAAGAATACATGTTTAAATTATTGTCTTAATGAATGTTTTTTTCAAAAAGAAATGATTGGATAACTGGCTTATTAAGTGTATCTTAGTGAATACATATATTACCGAGTAATGTTTAAATATTTAAATATATGTATCAGTGTTTCACTTTGTGAATAAGTGGTTGCATGGGTTGATGAGTACCTACATGTGTGTGTATATGGGTTATTAGATGTTTTTTTAGTATCAGTATGAGTGTTTCTATGGTTTTATGGGGGTATTACTAATCACATAGATGTATGAATGACTAACTCTCTCTTTGTATGTGTTTAGAAGACACCATATGTGCAGGACTGTATGGGTGGTTGAGTGTGTATAGTTTTATATGCAAATAAATGTATGTTCAATAGTTTATTTGCATGTGTGAGTATGTGTCTGAGTAACTTTTGGATGATTTTCGGTGGGTTACAGGATGTATAGGTGTATCACTACATATGATGAGTGAGTATATGTATGAGTGACTATATAGAACTGTTGGTAAATGAGAGAATGTGTATATAGATGGTGGAATTATTGAATTGGTTGTTGTAACTGGTATGGGTATCTCCATTTTTTTGAAAATGTTAATTTCTATTTTCCAATATGTGTTTTAAGGGTTACATTACACTTAAAGGAGGTCTGTCATCAGTGATGTCATAAGTGATGTCACTGACCATGTCATGAGTGATGTAATATGTAATGTCATCAGCAGTGCATTACACGCGCAAGTTATAGTGAGTCCAAATAACTATAACGTGGAATTTCATTGGTTTTATGTCAGCAAAATTTCCAGCTAACTATAACTTGTGTCAAACCTATGGTTTTTTCAGTGAATTTCATAGGTTTTTCAAATGCTACTTCCTAACTATAACGTGTGTAAAACTTATGGTTTTTTCAGTGAATTTCATAGTTTTTTTGAATGCTAGTTCCTAAGTATGTAATCACGTTCGTAACTACATAGTGTCACCGCCTACACGTCCTGAGAAGCGCATGTAAAGTCACGTGACTTGAAAACAAAACTTCCAATTGGTGATTAGTAGTTTCTGTTCTGGAATATACACGAAGCACTCCACCCACTTTCCTCACAATCTTTTCTACTCTCAAGAGACAACAACGTCGAGCATCTTCCGGAAGACTTTGCTGAAATGGCTGCCCTACCAGATTCATCTTCCGAATCTGAAGGAAATGAGCGACCACCGTTAAGAAGAAAAAAGGAATCTTTCATTTGGCAATTTTTCACTTATCCTGAAGATCAAAAGAAAGTGAATGCGCCAAAAGTAACCTGCACGATATGCAATTCGGAGCTCTCAAGGGGAAATCCAAATAAAAAATATTCCTTTTCTGCACACACCATGCAGCGGCATGTTAAACAAAGGCATCCTGAGCATTATGCAAAAGCATCGACAAGAGCCCTGGCCACGCTATTACCATCAGAGGTGGCCAGCACATCTTCTGGTGGACGACCTGTATCTCCATCGAGTGCTGAGATGGACTTGAGACCATATCTTGCGAAGGTGCATATGAAATGCAACGAGTGTGGAGAAATTCTTTTGTATGGAGAGCAGAGCCTCGTTCTTATTAAACTCAAAATTGACAGTCCCAAATGCCCCAAGAAAAGATACATTTCTTCACTTCATTTTCAAACTATTACATACTGAAAAATGTAGTAGCAACTTTAAGAAATAGAAAGCATTATAACACTTCTTTCCCCCCAAAAACATGCTCGAAGAGCATATTATAAGATGTTTTTTCGCCGCTTTATTTTAGTGCGAGACCGGGTGCGCGCACCCTTCTATCGCGTACAGGACCTGACACTCCCATGTGAAGTCATGTGACTTCTAAACAACACTTCTAATTGGTTCTTGGTAGTTTCTATTCTGCAATTTACACGCAGCACTCCACCCACTACCATCACTTTCTTTTCTACTGTCAAGAGACAACAACGTCGAACATCTTCCCGAAGACTTCGATACAATGGCTACCGTTCCGCATTCATCTTCCGAATCTGATGAAAATGAGCGACCACTTTTCACAAGAAAAACGGAGGCCACGCTATTACCATCAGAAGTAACCAGCACATCTTCCGGTGGACGACCTGTATCTCCATCGAGTGCTGAGATGGACTTGAGACCATATCTGGCGAACGTGCACATGAAATGCACGAACTGTGGAGAACTTCTTGTATACGGAGAGCAAAGCTTTACTCTAATTAAACAAATAATTGAGAGTCATAAATGCTCCAAGAAAACCTAAATTTCTTCACTTTATTTGCATAGTATGACATACTGAAAAATGTCGTCGCAACTTTAAGAAATAAAAAGCATCATAACACTTGTTTCCAAAAAAAAAAAAAGTTATTTTCAGAACTAACTCTTTGTATCATAACAAGCTTGAAGAGCATATTAGCTGATATTTTCTCGCCGCTTTCTTATAGTGCGCGACCGTGTGCGCGCACCCGCCTATCACGTACAGGCGTCGAGACACGCATGTGCAGTCATGTGACTTTAAAACAACACTTCCAATTGGTTCTTACTAGTTTCTATTCTGCAATTTACACGGAACACTCCACCCACTTCCCTAGAAAACCAGTTTATCGTAAATCTTTTAAAGCCTCCTCTTATGAAATATTCAACATCAATCACATAGCAGAGTACTAAATAGCACTATATACACTCCGTCCCTTAATTATAAGAGACTTATTGCTATGTAAAATCAACTTTTGCTCTCCAAGATAATGTAAAATGCTGAGCCTATTACATAATTTTATTACACATATATGTTTCTAGTCTCCTTCGAGTACTAACACCGTAGAAAATACCACCAATAGCAGTGATATTTTTTACACAGAGAACGGGCGATTTCTATCGCTTACAGCCCTTACAATTATAAAGTTTTATTTCCTAAGTCTCTGATCGCCAACTGTGCAACGAAAATCCCCTGTGTGTCGCAATAAGGTCCATAAACAAAAACTACAGAACCAGCATTATAAACATACACAAAACAACAAAACGACAAGAGCCACCATGCTAATATATATCCTTATTATAATAAACCTCTGAGAATAAATACATATTTCCGTGGCAGCCCATAACACAAATGTGGCGTCCTCTGACTCTGCTCCATTACCAAACACCGTAACTCCCCGCCCCCCTCACTTTTCTCTAAACTCCGCACTCCACCCCAGCCAAACCCCCCTATTACAAACCCCCAACATACCCTCCCTGCCCAAACCCACCATGAACCTCAAACCGCCCCTAGAAAACTTATAAGACACAGGATTACTAAAACTCAAAGAATACGCAACAGGCACATAATGTAAATAGTACATAAAGACACATATTTTTTCCAAAATACTATTTAAAAACATGTTCTATTTTTAATAAATCTATCATGCATCTGACCCTCGAGAACTGCTTTCAAAACGTGAACTATAAACCTCTACTTTTCATTTTTAAACCATACACTTTCTTCTGACCCTCTAGAACTGCTTTCAAAACATGAACTATAAACCTCTACTTTTCATTTTCAAACCATACACTTTCAATTACATTATTTTTTTTCCACAATTCATGTAATGTTACAAACCTTTTCTAAAATACACCAGTCCGTATCATTTATAAGGATTTATTTTCAGTCTTCATCAGTGACACTTTCTTCACATATAATAGAAATCACTATAACTTTTTAAACGACAATGCTAACGCGGTAAAAATAACCCTTCATTTGCTTTCCTTTAAGAATGCACACTATGTACCCCACGCATGCGTTTCTTAATCTTTGTATTTGGCAGCGAATACCGACCTTGAATCGGAAGACATGAACAAGAGCGCCATTGTCACATTTAAAACTGAACGTTGCATCTGCTCACACACATATCTTTCACTAAGCTAACATTCACAGAAAACAGCATTGATGTAAAAAAAAATTGACCTTGCTTTACAACTCCCTCAAATCACTCCCTTATTTTTTAACGCATCCTCCAGTTCAAAAAAAGCTACTTTTTTAATAACCACTAAGCAATATATAACTGACTAGACTCCTAGAAAATGTATCAAGTCATTCTGCTCCTCTCCACTGCATACCCGGCGACCTAATTCTGTGGAGTTGCTATACAACCAGCGGTGCTGCGCCGTTTCCTGTACCATCTTGGGAAATTCAAAATGGATGTCCCTCCTGCCTTCGCAAACGAGCCGGGCCACTTAGAACTATTTTGCCAGAGGATGCTTGACTACTACGGCATCTTACCACTCTCGACTTTGAATACTTCATATCGATTATCATTTCGATATTCGCATTTCACCTGTGTGCAGCCTGTATTTCATTGCCTGAGCTGTGATTTCACGTGGGCCCTGGATTTATGTCTCTGCAATTTGGTACCTCCTGAACCGAATTACAATCACCTCATGAATCCGTTACTTGATCATGAACAGCTTTGTTACAACGGAGGGTTTATGGCCTTTGCAGCGATACAAGGAGTTCTGGGTCATTGGAATATATTCGCAGCGGCGCAAGATTTCCTAACAGAGAGCTACATCGAAAACCCACCGAGCTGCCCAATGATGGTAAAAGACACTCCAATAATGACAGATCATGAATGCTCCTTTCATCTTCTCAATTGGATGGCTGACATGTTTTCAGATGATAACAATGACTTCATGTTAGAGGCACTTGCTACATACTTTGCCTACACAATGGACACTTAACTCTTTCCTAACAGCGAGCTACATCGAAAACCCACCGAGCTACCTCTGATGGTAAAAGACGCTCCGATTATAACAGATCATCAGTACTGCTTTACTCTTTTCCATTGGATAGCTGACATACTTTCCGGAGGGTTTATGGCCTTTGCAGCGATACAAGGAGTTCTGGGTCATTGAAATATATTCGCAGCGGCACAAGATTTCCTAACAGAGAGCTACATCGAAATCCCACTGAGCTGCCCTATCATGGTAAAAGACGCTCCAATAATGACAGATCATGAATGCTCCTTTCATCTTCTCAATTGGATGGCTGACATGTTTTCAAATAATAAAACTGATTTCCTGTTACAAGCAGAAGCTACCTATTTTCCCTAAACAATGCTTCAATAACTCTCAAACAAGCCATTGACGTCCTCATTTCCTTTTGGTTTTCTATATTCTTCACGTTCTTTTCCATATTTTCTTTTGAAGAACAGACCTATTTGCTTTACTAACAGTGGACATTATAATTTCGTGTTGTTTGACAGCTGATTCATAAAGTAATGATGTATAATCACTTGCATTTTCATATATCGTTCCCAAACTGAAAGGCCAGAGACCTTCTTCCATTTATTAAAATATAATATACTTCCTTATAAGAGTGTACAATGTTTTTTTCCAACTATATTCATTTTTCTTCAACTATAGCGTTTGTATTCCATGTACTACTGACAATACCAATTACTGTGTTTTTTGCAATTTATGTACTCATATTACATAATGATTTGCCTTTAAAACAGTACATTTCTAAATAAACTTTTCAAATATTCACGGTTTCTCTTTTAATCCATAATCTCAACTGAAATGATTTCATATTGAAAAACTATTCATGGGTTCCACATAACCTTAACTGTAGTCACTGAGGATCTTATTTATGAAGACCTTCCGCCGCCAGTGCCTCATTTCTTAAAATGGGAAAAAGTAACGCACCGGTGGCGCAAGGCCTTCATAAATAAAGTCCTGAATGTTTTCTTTTCTCGACCTCACTTACTGATACTAGAACATGCAAACCAATTACGGCCCGTGAAATCTTTCTTAGTAGGTCGCGCATCGTAAAGACAGTTATACCACTGTTAACATTTTTTTTTTACTGTTACTAAGCACCGACACAGTTCCGCTTCACTCAGAGTTAATCACTGCTCCCACGCTTCTACAGGCCAGACGCTATGTCGTATTTCTCTCCTTATCACCCTTTCATCTCCACAATAACAAACAGTTGTCCGTCAGCCACCAGAGAACAGACTCAGATGCAGAGGCACCAAAGAGTGAACCCATCACCAACTGCCATCTCCGGCTGTTTCCATAGTTACACCTCATTCTGCACCTTCCTGAAGGCACAGGTCAAAAGTTCATGTCTCAACATTCTACAACAAACTAAGAACACTATTTTCCCTCCAGAAACACCTGCCAATCCAGAACTCTGTTACATGTCTTGTTTTTTCACACCCAATAGTACTTTTCGTTTAACATAAATATAGACCTGTTCACTCTCCACTTGTTACAATCAACCAATCATTTTTATTTTTTTAACCACACCCAGCCTCTTCCTTTTTCTTTATTTAAAATTTCAACTTCTAACTACCATTCCACTTCCAGAACCGATCGGAGGACGACTACAAATCCCTTGAAAATGAAGGTCTGGCTAATAGGACACAGTTATATTCACTGGAGTGAAAAATATGCAGTAAGCAGACGAATTTCCAACCTCAGCTTACCAAATGTACACATAACATGGATTTCCAAAAGAGGATTGAAATGTCACCAATTGATTCCATTGGTGAAAACTTTTATGCATCTCCCAGAACCAGACCTTATAATTGTGCACTGTGGTGGGAACGATCTAGGCACAATCACTGGGGTAGGTCTGGAAATGCTTATAAAAGACACCTTTTGACAATTGATGACACTTTTTCCTCGATCTGCCTTGGTATATTCCAATATATGCCAAAGACAGAAATGGAATTGGTCCAATCACCATTGTGCACAATTTGAGAAAGCAAGGAGACATGTAAATAAATCTGTTTCTGCGTTCCTCAGAGATTATAGCATGGGTTCTATTTACCACAACAACTTGCGATACTACATGCAAGACGTCTATAGGAGAGACGGTGTTTATTTCACGAATGAGGGAAACAGAATCTTCCTCTGCAACATCAGGCTCTGCATCGGTACTTACTTATAAATGCAGAAAACACTCAATTAACACAAGGGCTCTTTTCAGAGCCACCTTATATCAAAGCACTCAAACTTCTGATTTACCTCCTTTTCCACACTCTTGTAAATAGGTGTGCGCGACCGAGTGCGCGCACCCCGTATTTTTTTTCCGGGGTAAAATTATATCTTTTTGCGTTTAAGGGCCTTCATGCACACCCCGAGAAAACCAACGCAGGAAGACAATCTCTACCTTCTCCCCTTTCCATGTTTCAACGCTTTGAAATGAACAATATATTTACTCGCAGTGACAAAATGGCGGACAAAACTTCCTGATTTCCTTCGAATCGAACGTTAACAGACGTCACGCAGCAAAATTCCGCTCGCGCGCGCAGCCGCTTGGGTGCGCGCACGTGTGCGCGCCTATAGATATATAATTGAATTTAACTTTAATTTCCTCAGCAACTACTGAACGGATTTACACCATTCCAAAAAAAGCGTAATCTGCGAGCCGGACTGTACAGTTTTGCCAAATTTCTTATAAATCCATTCACCCGTTCGACCTGTAGCCGAGTCTAAAGGTCCTATGGAAAATAACATGGAGAAAACACGTTTTGGGACCCCCCTTTTATCTCAGCCCCCACTTGACCAATCCCCCCCAAACTTTTAGGGAAGGAGCGCAGCGGACCGAGCCATCTTCTTTGAGAAATTCGCTAAGATTCTTCAACCAGGGCCAAAGTTATTCCAAATAGAATGTTGAGGATTTCCTATGGAAACTAGGTCCTAACTATAACTACCTACTGGTGACCGCCAGTAGGTAATACCTAAAAAAGAAAAATACGGTGCTGAGCTCCGAGGTAGCCGTTGTTTTCTTCTCCGGGGTCAAGACGGGTGTCGCTACTCTTGGCAGCACTGATCCCCCCCCTTGAGATTCCCGGTTTCCGTTTCACAAACCCCAGAGCGGTAACCAACCAGTCTCGAAAACCAAAAAAAATCTTCTTATCGTGGCCGCAGATAATAGCGCTCTCGTCCAGAAACAGTGTGGTCCGGGAAGGCTCCCTCAACTTCGGCCGACGTCACAGCTGGGCTCTTCTCTTTCTCCAGAATCTCCTTGTAGTTGGTCAACACAGCAGGATTCACCAGATCGGGAGAAACACGACGGCAGTGGGTTGAATGCACCCACCGCTTTCTATTGGTCACTCGTACAGCTGTTCGAGTCGCCAGGAGGACCTGCTCGGGGCCACGCCACCTCGGTTCCAAGCTGTTCGCCCTCTTAAACGATTTGATCATAACGTAGTCGCCCTGGTGAAGATCATGGGCCTCTCCAGTAGAGTTGTCAGGGAGCGCTTCTCGAACCTGTTGATGAATAGAAAGCAAATCATTTGTTAATCGTGCCAAATAATCGTTCATCATTATACAAGGCACATCATGTATTAATCGCGGCTTGGGCACTCCCCAAATATTCATAGGCCTTCCAAACACCACCTCATACGGTGTGAGGCCAGTTCGCGAGTGGGGCACTGATCTGAGAGAGAGTAATGCTAGCGGCAAAGCATCCGGCCACTTCAATGTCGTAGACGCCACAATCCTAGCCAGTTTGAGTTTCAACGTGGCATTGTACCGCTCAACAAGACCTGCCGACTGAGGGTGGAACACAGCATGAAACTTCTGCTGAATCCCCAGACCCTTCAGCACATACTCCACAATTTTCCCGACAAAATGAGGCCCATTATCGCTCCACAAAAATGTGCAAACTCCAAATCGAGGGAAAAACTCCTTAAGCAACACCTTAGCTGTTGTCAGAGCGGTATTGTCTTTCGTGGGGAAAGCCTCTACCCATTTGATAAAAGCACATACCACCACTAAGACATACTTCAGGTTGTTGCAACGCTCAAGCTGGATATAATCCATTTGGAGTACCTCGAATGGTGCGGAAGGTGGAACGAACCCTCCTTTCGGAGTATGGGTCCCCTTTGCAGGATTGTGCTGCAAACAGATCAGGCAGGTCTGCACTACTCTCTTGGCGGTATTAGCAATCTTAGGATGCTCCCAAACTCGTGTTAACAGTCGAGTGATTGCAAGAGCCCCCACGTGCGCCAACCCATGTGTCATCTGGACCATCGCTTGCAAGTAAGCTGCAGGCAATTTCCATCTCTCCATGTCATTGAGGAAACCATCCCCATGGTTTACATCTGAACTTCAAGATGCTAAAACCGCCTGTAAAAAACTGGAACGAGATTGGCGTGTCAATTTCTGCCCCACTGCTAAAGACCACTATAAAAAAGAGCAAGCGAGATACTATAAACTGATTCGTTCCGCTAAAGCTCTACACTATAAGACCCGTATAGGTGAAGCAGAAAACTCCTCTAAGGAGCTTTTTAAAATTTTTAAGGAAATCTCGGTAGTCACCAACGAGAGCAATGCCCATAATGACTCGGTGGCGAAATGCAATGATATTGCCAAATATTTTGCTAATAAAATCACTACCATCTACTCTAATTTCTCCACCGACCTGCCATCAGGATCTGACTTCACTGAAAATCTGGAGCTCATCCATGTTAAAAAATGCCTGACCAGTTTTTCTGTTCCTCACACTACTGCTTTAACTAGCATCTGTAGGAGCATTAAGTCTGGCTCTCCCCGGGACCCTGCCCCCCCCAAGATACTTACAGCCAGTCTGGAGGTCCTTGAGTATCACTTCAGGCACATCCTCCAACTCTCTTTCTCTACGGCCACCCTCCCTATGGAATAGAAAAAAGCTATTGTGCTGCCGATAAAGAAAAAACCCAACATCAGTCAGGACACCCTGGAAAACCTTCGGCCCATCTCGCTGCTACCCTACTTAGCGAAGGTGGCTGAGAAAATAGCTAATAGCCAACTTATGGCCCATCTAGAATCTAATGGTGCATTCCACAGCTCCCAATCAGGATTCAGATCAGGCTATTCTACCGAAACCGCCCTACTGAGAGCGACAGAAACCCTACGGGCAGGTGTAGATGCAGGACAGACCATGGCACTTATAATGCTGGACCTGAGTGCGGCGTTCGACACTGTAGCACATTCCATCCTGCTACGTTGTCTGAACAAAGCCGGGGTCACCCAGGAAGCATTGAGCTGGCTGAAAGCTTTTCTTACCAACCGCTGCTTTCAGGTTCAGAGAGGTGCTTTTCTCTCTGACAGCATTGCCTTGGAACAGGGGGTGCCTCAGGGCTCTGCCCTGAGCCCTACCCTGTTCAACCTGTATATGTTTCCGTACAATTGGTCTTCTACGGCGTATCTTCCCTTTCCTACCCAACACCTATAGGAAAACGCTGGTACAGGCACTTATCCTTGGACGAGTGGACTATTGCAATAGTCTTCTCATCTCCGCCAACCAGGAACAACTACGCAGACTGCAGGTGGTGCAGAATACTGCGGCAAGACTCATCCTGATTGCCCCCCCCCGTACTCCTTCCCGCCCTCTTCTTTTCCATCTCCATTGGCTTCCAGTGCAACAGCGTATAAACTTCAAAATCTGCTGCATTATACACAAGTGCATATATGGATCTGGCCCCAAATATCTAAGAGGAATCTTTCTCCCATATTCTCCTGGACGGGCTCTGCGCTCCAGCAACACCATGCTACTGCATGTTCCTAAAGTCTCCAGAGCTAGACAGGGGGGGCGTGCACCCTCCTACAAAGGCCCCTTGCTGTGGAATTCTCTTCCACCGCAGTTGAGGCTGATTCCCAATCTTTTTTCCTTTAGAAAAAAATTAAAAACTCATCTGTTCTCACATGAATAACTAGGCCACTCTCTTTGTGTTCCCCTTTTACTACAGTCTGCCCAATTCTTGCAAGCTAAGCGCAGAGATACCCCTTCGGGGCTGATTCAGGCGCGATACAAGAACCTAAAATAAAAAAAATAAAAAAAATGGCCCCTCTGGCTGAAGTGGTTCAATCGTTCGGCATTGAATTAGTTTCATATGCCGACGATACTCAACTTCTCATCTCCCTATCCCAAGCCCCCTCTGTTTCTCCAGACAACTTCAAATCTTGCATGCAGGCTCTGGCAGGTTGGATGACCCAACACTGCCTGAAGCTTAATGGCTCGAAAACAGAGGTTCTTGTTATGGGAGGTAGGAATACGAGCTGGACCAAGGAGTGGTGGCCTTCATGTCTGGGGCCGCTATCCACCCCCTGTGAAGCAGCCAAAAATCTGGGGATTTGGGTTGACCCTAAACTCTCCTACGACTGCCACGTGAACAGGGTGGTCGGCAAATGCTATGGGGTCTTGAAGACCCTTAACCGTACCCTGGATCTCCTCCCTCTTGAAGCAAGGCGCACTATGACACAGGCGCTCGTGACTTCCAGAATAGACTATGGGAATGTGCTTCTGCTTGGAACATCGCAAAATAACATCAGGAGACTTCAAGTCCTACAGAACACAGCAGCACGTCTGGTCCTCAGACTTCCCAAGAGAGCTCCATCCAAACCTGCTCTAGATACCCTCCACTGGCTACCCATAAAAAAAAGAGTTCTTTTTAAAGCATTAATAATGTGCCATAGGATCATCTCCCAAAAAGCTCCTCCCTATATGAATGACTTAGCCATTCCCTATGAGCCCAATAGAACTCTTCGCTCTGGGGGAACTGGCTTGCTCACAGTACCTCGCATCAGGAAGGCCAGAATGGGTGGCCGCTCTTTTCGGGTTATGGCCACCAGGGAATGGAATGCTCTCCCTATGGAGATCAGACTAGCTGACTCGGAGACCGCCTTCAGGAAAAGCTTAAAAGCTCACCTGTTTTCCCTGTAACTCCCTACTCTGCACTTGACTTCCTTCCACAGCGCGGGGACACGCCGGGATGGCGTCACCAGGCGCTTTATAAACTCCTTTGTTGTTGTTGTTGTTGTTGTCCTTGCTTCTCCAACAACCTTCATCATCTAGCACCCCATCTGCTGCCCATGCTGCAAGTTCCGATTCAGTAGCTGATTTCTGAATATCTAGTATCTCTGCTCTAGCATCATACCATCGCTCGGCCTGTGATTGTGTCACGTACATGGGGGAGTCAGTTCGGGACATAGCCGTTTGTCTCGCTATGCTGTCCGCAAAGGCATTTCCCTGACCCACTTTATCAGTGATCTTTTTATGGGCACTACATTTTATTATCGCTACTTTCTTTGGACAAAGCAACGCATTTAGGAGAACGCGCACTAGTTCTCCGTGCATAATGTGTACTCCGTGAGAAGTCAAAAACCCGCGTTCTTTCCAGAGTAGCCCGAAGTCATGTGCTACTCCGAAGGCGTACCGACTGTCTGTGTATATGTTCACACATAGGCCAGCACTCAATTCGCAGCCTCTTGTCAAGGCTATCAGCTCTGCTGCTTGGGCCGATTTCTGTGGAATTCTAGCTGTTTCTACCACTGTCTTAAGTGTCGTGATCGCATAAGCTGCGGAAGTCGTACCATCTGGCAGTCTCAAACACGATCCATCAACCCACAGTTCCCCATCCACATCTGGAAGTGGCATATCCTGTAAGTCGACACGACCCTTTGTCTGTTCCTCGGTCAGGAAAACACAATCATGATGTTTTTCTTCCTGACCCTCCTCGACCGGATAGGGCAATAAAGTGGCAGGGTTCAGGGTAGCACATCTTTTCAGTGTGATATGTGGCGCCAAAAGTGTAAGCTCATATCCTGTTAACCGTGCACTCGTGAGATATTGGGTCTTTGTTTGATTTAGCAGGGCATCTACTGCGTGGGGGACTAGCACCAACAATTTGTGCGATAACACTATTCCCTCACTCTGCCGTATAGCTACTGCTGTTGCTGCCACTGCTCGAAAACACCCAGGTAACCCTTGTGCTACAGGGTCAAGAATGGCTGAGAAATACGCGCATGGCCTCTGCTTATCCCCGTGTGCTTGCACTAACACTGATAATGCGCACCCATCTTTCTCGTGCACGTACAATGTGAAAATCTTTGTGTAGTCTGGTGTACCTAACACGGGAGCGGAGCAGAGGGCCTGTCTCAATTGTTCAAAAGCATTTTGGCATTCATCTGTCCATTCAAGGGGCATTGGTGTAGCTTTGGACAGTAACGCTAACAAGGGTTTTATAATGTGTGAAAACCCCATGATCCACTGCCTACAAAAAGACGTTAACCCTATGAAGGCGTGTACATCTCTCTGTGTGCGGGGGACTGGTGTATCTAAAATCGCCTGAATTCGATCTGATGTTAATGCACGCCCCTCCTTAGACAAAAGATGACCGAGGTAGGTCACCTTGGGTCTACAGTATTGAAGCTTTTTCTTAGAAACCTTGTGATTGTTCTGTGCCAGAAAAGAAAGCAACGCAATCGTACTCCCCTCACATTGTGCATAAGAGTCTGCAGCAAGCAGAAGGTCATCCACATATTGGATAAGGACAACCCCAGACTGTAACTCAAAGGAATCGAGCTGCCTCTTCAACGCCTGGCTGTAGATACTAGGGCTCTCAGTGTAACCTTGAGGAACACGACAAAATCTATACGATTTATTATTTAACGTAAAGCCAAACAAATATCTGCTATCAGGATGGACAGGGATAGAAAAGAACGCATTTTTCAAGTCAATTACACTAAAGGTCGTAGCCGTTGGTGGCACCAGTGTAAGCAAGGTCGTAATGTCGGACACCACCGGGTATTGGGGAATGACAATTTTGTTAATTTCTCTCAAGTCAATAATAAACCGATAGACTTTGTCGTCAGTATCTCTCTTAAGGATCGGAAGAATAGGGCTGTTACAAACATTATAAGGAACCTCCTCCACCACTCCTGCAGTTATCAAATCTTGAACAATATGTGTCAGGGCAATTTCACCTTCCCTCGAAATCGTATACTGTGGCCCCCGTGGCAGAGAGGCTCCCTCCTTAACAGTAATTTGAATAGGTGGAATACGCATCTCTCCCACATCCGTGTCTGAGGTCGCCCATAACGTGTGCGGGAGAGAGGCCAAAGCTGGAATGTCTAGTATAGTGCAAAACCTATCCGAGTCAGGATAATTGTCATTCAGGATAACCCGCACTCCCTCAGGAGAGCACCATATTGTTGCTCGAAAATATTTAGGCAAATCAATGCCCAGGATATTATCTGGTGTATGGGGCGATAACAAAAATTGACCAAAACTAAAAAATTTGTCAAGACAAAGTGCAAGGGGTTTTGACAATGGGCTAGGGGAGGGTGTGCCATCGAACCCTACGCATGTTATCATTTCGCCAGACAGGGGAGCCCTCGGAACCAAGTTTTTTGACAAAGCGCTACGAGTAGCTCCTGTGTCGACTAGAAATTGATCAGTAGAACCCAAAATGCCCGCTGTTACATATGGACCCTTCTGATCTACCGGCACTTCAATTGATTCCGTACCCCATCCTACACAGTCCTATGCATGCACATAATCCTGATGTTCCACATTCTCACCCTCCGATATCTGATATTGATTTCGTCTATCAAAAGCATTTCGTTCATCCTGGCCACGGCCCCTTTCTTCAGCCCTTCCACGATCACCTCCACCTCCTCTCACCCCGGTATAACTGCCTCTCGACCTACCACCTCCTCGACCACGCTGGCTACGTTGTTCACGAAGTACCGGACAATCTTCAGCCCAATGCCCAAACTCTTTACAATAAGCACATTGATCCTCTGCTATATCTGTACGACCATACGACGTATTGCCTCCACCTCGTCTACCTCTATCATTCCCTCTACTCTGTGTTCCACGAACCTGTGCCAACATCACCTTGGTTTTCAATTCTTTCGCTTTTTTATCAACACTTTCTTTAGCCTCCAACTCCTGCCGCTCATAATACTGAGCCATAGTTAACAAAGACGCAGGGGTCGCCGTGGCCCAGGAACTTTCACTCGATTTCAATCGTTTTGCAATCTCCGGTAGGAGATTAGCCACATACTTATCTACAAACAAATGCCGACCCGTATCGTCTGTTAAAGATTGACCACTGTAATCATGAAACGCCTCTTCGAAGCGCGTAAAGAAATCTGAAACCGTTTCATCTGGCTTTTGTTTGCACAAAGCTAACATGGTCCAATCGATCTTTTTAGAAGGTACGAGCGTTTTTAATTTAGTCAAAATAGCCGCCGGGAGGTCTAAAATCAACTGGCAAGGCTTACATGCCGGTTCCCTATCTAAATCAGCTGCATTTATTTCTTTCCATGTTCCCCCAAGTATCGTTTCATCATTATTTTTACGAATTAGTCTCCACATATCAGGCGGAAGAATTAACCCAAAAAACAGATCTATGTCGACAAGAGTCATCACACAGGACGAAATAGCCCCTTCCACCCCTTCATAAAATGCTGCCGGATTTTTACGAAGGTCAGGTAAAGAATTTTTCAACGCCATAACATCTGCTCTATTCCAAGGCGTATACACCCAGTTATATATAAAATACCCCTTCGCATCCTTTGACATTTTATCATCATCTGTACCTTCCCCTTTTGGCGGAACATACAAAGGTGCGGCTTCACGCATAGGCATAACATGCATTGCAGAACTCTTATCTGAACCCCGGAGAGAACACTCCTTAGATAGCCCAGTAGACTCCGGCCCGGACTCCTTATTCTTTTTCCGCTTGTCCCGCAATCTGGAAGTTTCATCCCGCAGCTGGATCAGTTGCTTGTAAAGGGCATCAACATCTGAAAGATCAAATATACCTTTTTCCAAATTCTCACGGTGAACTGACACATTCTTAGGTTCTAGCGTATCCGAAAATTGATGATATGCAGTAACAACTTCATCTGCCAAAGTAGCCAAAAAATACAGTAATTCTTGTTCTGTCCAATTACCCCTTTCAGTAAGAACTTCGGTCTGAGTAACAAAATTCGTATTCACTTTACGAGCCCAACTACGTAAATTTGCGGATTTCTCCGCAGAAAACCTGACACCAAATAAACCCTTCTTTCCCGGCTTATCCTGTCCTTCGTCATCCGAATCTGCAGCTGGAGCCGTAGGCGAGACGTACGGAGGCGGTGATCGATCTAGTAATGAAAAATCATCAATTTCATTATTAAGGACAGGATAAAGCGGTCGGCGAATAGGGAATTGACCAGTCGTTTGCAATTTACGTTCCCGTTCCTCCCTCTCTTTCTTCTCCTGAGCCTCCTTTTCCTCAAGCTGTAAAGCCTTATACCGAGCAGCCTCGCGCTGCTCTTTGTCCGCCAAGGCAACTTCACGTTTCATTCGCTCACGCACCGCTTTCTCCCACATTCATACACAATCAAACATATTTTGTCTAGACCTTCGTTGAAACAGACATTGCTCCACAAACTGAACCTTACGCAAATCGAATGACCCATGTAGTGGCCATTGCAATTCAGGATCTGATTTAGTATACTTATTCCATAATTTACTGTACATTATAGGGGGAAGGCCAAATTTGATATACATTTCGCGGTTTGGTGTTCCTTCTGGGGGAGCCGGCTGTGCTTCCGCTAACCTAATTGTGGTACCATTTCCAAGACAGCACATCCCTCGGAGTGTGCTTAAAACAGGCATGTTCAAAAAGTATCATGAAAGCGCGATATAGTTTAAAATGGCACTTACAGTACTTCACACAAACGTGCCGCTCAGAGGAAAAAAACAAAATCAGAGAAACATCTCTACATGCCTGCCTATGTGAAGTGCACTACACATATAGATTCAAAGTACACAAATTCACAAATGTTAGCTAACTCAAATCAAAGTCATAGGTCATAGAACTTCGGCAAGCGTCCGAGGACTACCTTACCGATCACAAATCATAGAACTTCAGTAAGCGTCCGCAGACCACCTTACCGATCACAAATCTTACCCAAAGTCTCAAAGGTCCAGATTCCAACTGCCAAGGTCTTTTAATCGAATCAGCCAAACGGCACTTTATCCAGCAACGCAGACGATCGAGAACTCAGTCGGAGACCGGCGCCACCTGGAAGGTCAGATCAGAAGGAAAGGAAGAAACACCGCGGGTGCCAAGACTCGGGTCACTCGGTGGCAGCGTACGCGTCCATGGCGAGTTTCCAAACCTTCGTCACGACCTCTCCTTCGGGCATCCGAGTCGCCGATGAGTCCCTTCGCGGTCCCCAATTTGTAGTATCGGGTTCCCAAGGCCTACATGCTCCGAAGATAACCCACTTACATTCAAAGAACTGTTGGCACGGAAACTGAAAAATTCAAAAGAACAAGTTTATTAGGACCCCATGGGGTGGTGGTACATTCCTACAGCACCCTTCGGTAAAGCAAGAAGTATCACACCGAACATCGGTGTGACCCGTTCTTTTATACAATTTTCAGGTAATAAAAAGATAGGCGGTACAGAGTTACAAAGCGTTGTGTACATATATGGTAATTTTTTGGAACACAGCCAGCTCATTGGAGGGGTTACAAACCCGCTGGTCAGTTTGGCGGCACATTCCTGAGGGGTGACTGGTCAGTTGGGACTGCGCATGTACAGGCTTGACCGTTGCTAAAAATAGCCTGTTGCTGGGCAAACTCGAGTGGTCAGTGGCACGGACAACGGACTAAAGGGTACGCTGGCCACGAGGCCGCTTATGATCTAAGATGGCCGCCGTAACACACAAAATGGCGTTTCCAAGTATAGCCAAGTTAAGCGGGAAAACGTGTAGCACAGCTAAGCGCTAACTTGGCCATTGTCAAATTACGACAAAAGGCAAGCAAGTCAGCAAAAACAGAAAAAAATTTCCGCCTGGGATTTGGTCCATTTTAACAAAATGGGGTAACCCTGTGTCCCTCAGAACCTGGGTATATGCGATTGACAAAAAATGTGGTTCTGTCGGGTATTGAGCAATCTCTTTGGGTTAGGCTGCAGACAGCTCTTAAAACACAAACAAGCAAAACTCTCTGATATCCAAAGTTTTTATAGATATTTAAAAACAAAACCAATGAACCAGTAAAATGGAATTACTTCATTCCACTACATTATTATTAAACAAAAGTGCAGTGACTGTTTGTGAATTCAGTGACAAAAAGTGAAATACGTAGTGACACTTATATACAAAGAAGTATTAGATTAATACACTTTTCAAAAAAGGAAGAATGAGCAAGGGGGAGGGGGGATAGCACGATATGTTCTTTTATCGTTTTGTGGCCATTTTCATCCTAGTAAAAGTTCCAAGGAAAACAGGGAATTATTGTCCATATTCCTGGAGTTATCTTGGCCAAAAGGAAAAAGCGTCGACGTTTCGACCCTGGTTGCGCCCCAGTTGGTGGTCGCGGCGGGTCTTTATCAAGACAGGGGGGGGATTCTGGATTACATTAATTGTTGAGCAGTTCCCATCCCCCCCCTGTCTTGATAAAGACCCGCCACGACCACCAACTGGGGCGCAACCAGGGTCGAAACGTCGACGCTTTTTCCTTTTGGCCAAGATAACTCCAGGAATATGGACAATAATTCCCTGTTTTCCTTGGAACTTTTACTAGGATGAAACTGGCCACAAAACGATAAAAGAACATATCGTGCTATCCCCCCTCCCCCTTGCTCATTCTTCCTTTTTTGAAAAGTGTATTAATCTAATACTTCTTTGTATATAAGTGTCACTACGTATTTCACTTTTTGTCACTGAATTCACAAACAGTCACTGCACTTTTGTTTAATAATAATGTAGTGGAATGAAGTAATTCCATTTTACTGGTTCATTGGTTTTGTTTTGAAATATCTATAAAAACTTTGGATATCAGAGAGTTTTGCTTGTTTGTGTTTTAAGAGCTGTCTGCAGCCTAACCCAAAAAGATTGTTCAATACCCGACAGAACCACATTTTTTGTCAATGGGATTTGGTCCAAACCACTTTTATCCGGTATTAGAGCTTCCCAGCAATGGCCCCAGAGCCGTCAACCCAGGAGAAAACGAGTAGAAGACCCCCAAACCGCAAAAGAGCAAAAGTACAAAAATGGGGACTTAGTCATTTTTTTCCAAATTTCCCAAATCACTCCGCGCGCGCTCTGCAGCTAGGCCCTAACTCCCCTCTGCCACCATGGATTTGCTTCAAACCTCTTGCAAAGTAAAGTACCATAGCCAGCAGTGCTCCCAGACCCCAAAACCCACCCACAAACACAAGGAAGCCCCCCCAAACAGGCCCCCGAAAACGCTACATTGAGCAAAATGTCAGAAATAGCAACAAAAAAAATTGGCGTGGATTTTGTCCCAACCACTTCTACCCGGTATTAGACCTTCCCAGGAATAGCCCAAGACCCGCCAACCCACCCACCAAAAAGCATAACACCCCCAAACAGGCCAAAAGCAACATCTCCTACTTACAATATTTCTCGGCCTTCGGTCCAAACGCGCTGCGTAGCTAGGCAATAAGTCCGGTTTGCCACCACGGATTTCCTGAAAAGCAAATGCAATCAAGATTAGAGTGTCCCAGCAGTGCTCACGGACCCCGAAACTCACCCACAAACAGACGGAACCCCCCCTAAGAGCACCTCAAAGGCAAGCAAGTCATCAAAAACTCAAAAAAAATTCCGCCTGGGATTTGGTCCAAACCACTTTTATCCGGTATTAGAGCTTCCCAGCAATGGCCCCAGAGCCATCAACTCACCTGCAAAGAGGTAGAACAACACCCCCACAAGTGCTGAGTCTTTCTTCATTGGGCGTAAACCAGCCCTCTGCTTTGATGGAAATAGGAGTCTGGAGGAGGACGATAGAGGAGCATGTTCTTCTGAACTTGTGAACCTGAGGAATGCAGACTGCGGCACCTTCAAATCAATTAGCAAACAAGTGAAGACAGTTCTGCTGATGGGCTTGTTTTTGTGATTATCTGATTAAAGTTTGAATTATATTAACTGTGCACAACAAAGAAAGAGAGACACACAGACATAAAAGTGAATAAGTACGAAAAAGAAAGTTATTGATTCGTTGTCTCATTTTCAGGGCTCGGTATCACGGTCCGTGAATAAGAATAAGGCTTCGTCATCATACTCTGCGAATTCAGGCAGGGTGAGGTCAGTGTCACCTGACAGAGTAGAAATTCCCTCATCTATGTTGCTGTCCACCTCGTCTTCATCCGGCGCGCTTTCTCGTACTCTGAAATCTGGTAATATGAGGTGCTGATTCATCTTGATCATTGTTAACCTCTCCACATTTTTGGGCGAGAGGCGGCTCCGTTTGGAAGTTACAATGCCACCAGCAGCACTGAAAACACGTTCAGAAGACACGCTTGCGAGTGGGCAAGACAAGTAGTTTAAAGCCAGGTTGGTGAGCTGTGGCCACAATTCTTTTTTCCCATGCCAATACGCCAATGGGTCAGCATTAACATAGACCTCTGTTGAGTCATTCATATAGTTCTTGACCATCGAATCAAGGTTCTCCTCCAAGGTTCCTCCACTTTGCTTAGCTGTTGCTGTGACCTTTTGAGAACCAAACCCAAGCCGAGCTAGCCAATCCTCTTCAGCCTCCAATGTTACTGTTATGTCTGGTTGTGCAGATGATCCGGTTGCCGGTCTCTTTAACGGCTGAGAGGCCACTTGTGCCGCAGCCACAGGTGCAAAAGAGGATTGTTGTGACTGGGGATGGCCTGCTGATGCTGATGTACTGCCTTCTCCTTCAATTTGCTGCCGTTCTCTTTCAAACCTCTTGGCTGAGGAGGCTATCCACCGTTTGTACTTTGTAACATCTTCATCAGCAAAAGGAAAGAATGCTTGGCCTGCCAGCGCCTTTTTGTAGCGTGGATCCAGAATAGTAGCACACATGTAATGCTGGTTTGAGTGGATCATTTTAAGATGTTCATCACCTTGTAGGTGCTCTAATAATTTCTCAGCCAGAACAAAAGGGTCTTGGTTTTTTTCATCTTTTTCAAACACAGAACACACCTCCTTCAGTTGGTGCTCCAGCATGTACAACAATGGGATAGCTTTTCCCAAATTACAGTCCTCCTTGCTGACTGCACGCGTGAAGAACTCAAAAGGACGAAGCATGCGTGTCAGGCTTTTAACTATGTTCCATTGCACCGCACCCATCCTCAGGTCCTCCTTCTGAGCTGTACCCTGTGTTAAGAAATAGTGATCGAGTACCGTATACTGCTCATACAGACGCTCAAGCATGTAGAAGGTTGAGTTCCAACGTGTTACCACCTCCTGGATGAGTGTTTTCACTGGCATTTGACGTTCATATAGCAGGCTCCTCGGCTGCTTCCGGGCCTTAAAAGAATGGCTGAAATGGTTGCACGTTTTTCGGCAGGTGTCCACTACTCTGTACGCTGCACTGTCTTTATTACCCAAGAATTTTTGGACACCCAGGTTTATACAGTGCGCCAAACACGGCACTCTGAAATAGTCACCCAGCTTCATGGCCTTAACTATATTGGCGCCATTGTCCGTGGAAACATAACCAACCTGGCGTTTTTCTGGGGACAGCCAGTTAAGGACCTTTGTGTTAAAGACATCCAAAATGTTTTCTGCTGTGTGACGTTTCTCCAAACCAAACATGGCTAGTGTTGCATGTTTCCGAGCAGCTTTAAAAACAACGTCCGGGTCAACACCTGTGTTTAGCTTTGCTTTAGCTCCTGAAAAAGAGACCCAGTGTGCAGTGATGCACATGTAATCAGCGCCTGCGCCACTGGTCCACATGTCTGTTGTCAGATGTATAGTGTGAACAGCACTCTTCTGCAAAGCTGCCCCAATCACCTGCAGAACATCTTCATGTAGTGCTGGAACCGCAACTCGGGCAAAATAGGAACCTTCCATTTAGGGCAGAGCGCTGCCACTAATTCTAGAAATCCAACCCCTTCTACAAAAGAAAAAGGGAGAAGGTCCAGAGCTAGCATTTTAGCCAGCTTAGTGTTATACAGACGCGTCAGTGGGTGGTTGCGTTCATATTGCGCTTCTGTAAACAACATCTTTTTAATGTTGCCCTGGACCAAGCATTTACGGGATGCTGATGATGATGATATCTAACCCTGGGCGTAGTTCGCGGAGTCGGACTCCGCGGAGCTACGCGAAGACGTAGTTGCACTCCGCGAACTACGCGTAGCTCCGCAACCATGCGGAGTTGCTTGCTGGGCCCGTTCGCGCGCCGTTTTTCGTTTTCGGGAGCACGGTGCGCGTGTTCGGGGCGTTGCCTGCATGCTCGGGATGGCTAGCGCGCTAAATTACCCCAGAGGTTTGTCCCGCCTGCTTGCGTTCCCTTATTTCCTGTTCCGGGTCACAATTAACGTGGTCGCGTTGTGCAAGACATGTTCGGGAACTCATCTTCTCGTTTGCACTACAAAAGTGCGTGATCGTGCTAAATATCGCGCGAACCTACCCATGCGGTCGCGATGGGCGCAGCCATCTTGGATCACACACTCTGGCTATGGTTTTGGGCCTACTTTTGCATCCTGTTAAAATCTCTTTAATCCTTGTCTTTTTACCCACTTTTTCTAACTTTCTTTAGTTATTACCTATTTCTCTCTGTGCCTAGGTTTATATTTTTCATTTTATTTCTACTTTTACAACTTTTCTATTGCTTTTTACTTCCTTCTTGTTCTTTTACCTTGCTTCTTCTTTCCCCTACCTTTTTGTCTTGAACTTTTAGTTTTCTTCTACCCTCCACCCAGAACCATGGTCAAGGGCGCCAGCAGCAGCGGCGGCTCAAAGGGCAAGGCGCCAGTGCCCCAAAAAACTAGGCTGCCTTGCAGCAGAATGCGCCCCCTAGGGGTGAGGCCCCGCCAACTTTTTGGGGAGGAGGAGGTGGCTGCCCTGGTGTTTTTTATCCAGCGCTACCTCCCCTTGATGTTGGCAGCAGGTGGCAGGCCCGGCTCCGGCTACCAGCATATTGAGGAGCGTCTCCGGCGGTGGGTGAAGGTGCGCCGGGCAGTCTTCCGCTGCTCCGGTATCCGGCGTACCCACCATCAGCTGACCCACCGTTGGGCAGACATTTTGGACCGGGAGCAGGACCTGTTGGACCTGCTTGGCGTCGAGGTCGTGGGTCTTGGTGAGTGGCTACCCAAAAAAAAAAGTGTGTGTATAATATATCTCTATAGTAGTATAAGTATTGTTATTGTATCTTTGTAAATCTTGGCTGAATAAGTAACGCGATGACTGGTGCTCCTAGTTACATTTCCGATGTATTCCGTTATTATATCTACTGTAATTGTATGACACTGGTCTATGCTGCGCTTCTTCATCTTCACTGACTCTTGCGTGTTCAATTTGGCGCTAGCTTTTGCTGTTTATTGGTGTGAGATTTTCTTTATTGTAGAGAACTGAAGTTAGTTAATGCTATTAATAGAGTCTTGTCCTTCCTTTGTCCGTCAGTGAAATAGCCGTTGATGGATAATTGTACGTGTTTGCAATGCATATTGTATCATTTTCTTTTCACGGCCTTCTCTTCTGCATGAATACTCCTCTGGCAATGAATGCAAAAGTTACTTTGTTCTTCTTAATTCAGCCAGGGCCGGATTTAGGCATGTTCAAGCTGTGCAACTGCATAGGGCCACCAAACGCCAGGGGCCACCCCACCAATATATATCCTTAATTTAATAATCCTCAGAGGATGGATACATATTTGCGTGGCGGCCCCTGGCAGGGATTTGGTGCCTCCGGCTCTGTTCCACTTCCAAACACCCTGACTCCCCCCTCTTCACTGGCCTCCGTGCTCCGCCCCGACCTCCTCTTCCGGGCTCCCCACCTACGCTCCCTGGCCAGGAGTCCAGGACCACCATGAGCCTAGAGCCGCCCCTGCCTCAGCCCTCCATAGAACTGATGTAGTTTGTTTATTGAGTGGGTAGGGCAGCAGTAGCATTCAGTCATTAGCAAAACAAAATATGATGCCATGAACGTACAATTTCGTGTTAGTTAGTATGCACAAAGTTAAGCATGTCTCCTCCTTGTGATCTATGCATTTTGCTGGCAAAAAATGAAAAAGAAATGGCTACTTACAGATAATTGATTGATTACCCCATTCTTGAATCTGTGGTGTTGTTCAGGTCTTACTGCCTCTGTGTTACTTAGTAATATGCAATCAGAATGTTTATGGAACATTTGATTTGTTTTCTCCAAGTACACTAGTCAGTGAATCATGCAAGGCAGTAGTCATTTGGTAGACCAATGTTTGTTTCTTTTAATGTTGTAGCAGTGGTTTTTGAAATGCTGTCTATGTTTCACAGCACTCAATGTTTTCCTCTTTCTTTATTATTATTTCTTACATGAACCACAGAACCCAGGGGCAAGCAGAAGACTGGGACCGAGTCGGCGGGTGAACGCGAAGAACCACAGGCACAGAGCTCCTCTACTGAGGATCCTGCTGCTGTCCCTAGTAAGTCCAACAGTGTTTTCTTTTGGAACAATGATATTTCCCTAACTTTCTAACGGAGCTTTTTTTCCAACCGATTAATGACATTTCACCTAACTAAATTTTGACAAATGCTTGTTTTTGTTTTATGTTTTCAAAATTTTGGGTATTACTATCTGTCCCTGCCTTTCTGTTCCTTGAAAGAGCCTCTCTTATGACTCTCTGTGCTACTACTAGACTGTCTGTAGGTAAGCTTGCCCTGTTGCCCACTCTTTAGTTAAGGTATCAATCTTTTCAAAAAATCTGTGATCGAATAGCGGAAGGCACAGGGTCCACTCCTGTCTTATGCTTTTTCCTCTGTAATGTCTCTTCTTTGCCAATTGACACCAACCAAGTATGCATCCAGATGTTGGTCTACTATTTTGTAAGCGTTACTAATGAATACCACTACTACTCTTGCGGGTATTCTTCTATGCAGTCACATACATAACTATGTATGCACCCCAAAATTAGATGTTGTTGTTGATAGGCAGGTTGGACCTTACTTACTTACAGTCTTACACCTCAGACACAGAACTCAGAGGAACCCACAATTCAATGAACGACAACCTATATGGGCTCAGTCATTGGTCAATTATTCAATTACCCCTTTCCTGAACCCCAATATGAAGATGCCAAATGCTTTTATTACACAATCCATAACCTAAGTAACCCCCTTTTGCTCACTCTCTCGTGTAAGTCTACAAGACAACAGACACTGAAAATATACTTCCGAGTCAATGTGGTACTTCAAAACCTTTATTTTGTTAGAAGTAACTAAGTAAGTAACATCAATGTTTTTAAGTTGTTCTGTGAAATACGTCAAGGGCAGGGCCACCAGAAAAAATCCAGAGTTAAAAAAGGCTGAATAAAAAGTAATCTACATTTGTACAGCTACCAGTGCACGATAGGGAAATGTGGGAAATGTCGGAGACCCCTCACCATTGAACGTATACTGGTTGCATATGCCTCTTTTTGGTAAGCTCTGGAAATCTTTGCTTCGTAGAAGGAAATCTTCTCATCTGCCGAAAGATAATGACAAAAGTGGTGCACGTTAGACAGTATGAAAACATTACATACATTTATTCAACTTTTTAGCTGTCATGCTAAAAAAAAGGTGTAACCTGAGGCTGTAAGGAAACTCGATTCCACAATCCACATTCAAAAAGTAAATACGGGCCTTTCTATTTTCCAAACTCTTCAGGTGTATGCTTTGAACTATCATGTGGCCTCAAAGGCGTCTTCTCGTACTGCGCAACAAGCTGTGAGGTAGCATGCGCAAAACTGTAGACATGTCATTGATGTACAAACTGGTTAGGTTACATGGTTCAGTCTAACTTTCCAAGGACTAGAGTAGCAGTATAGATGAGATAAGCTTGGGTACCATACCATACCAAATAAATGCTAATATGTGTAGTGTGTTACTTACTCTGCTGTACTAGGCAATGTGGACTACTACTGATTACGTTGGACTTAACTGTTTTGCAGAACTCCGTTCTTGGTGAACAAGTACAATGGGGGCTGTGCATCCATCTAAAAAGGTGTACTTAATTACTTATTTTTATTTTTGCAGAACCGGTACCATCCACCAGTGCCGAAGGGGGCAGCGGCGCTGCAACGGCGTCAGCAGAGGCGATCCCGGAGGGGAATGGAGGACCACCAGAGGCACCTACAGCAGCACCGGCAGCAGCGGGGGAGGAGACAACAACGGTGGGCGATGGTAAGTTACATTCAATAGTGATCCGCATTACTTGGTGGGTGGGGAAAACTTCCTCACTGTACTCTGATATTTATAATGAACTTGAAGTTCTACTGGACAATATATGACGCCACCGTTGTCATTACCAAGCTTAGCAAAAGCATTACCACCGGCGAGAATTGATAAAATAAGTTATACAGGCCTCTTCTATGTGACTACAACTCAGCTGTGAAAGGTTGGTGGCAGACTAAAAAAGTTTTATCCACAACATTACATGACCGCGATGGATTAACATGAGATTGATTTTAAGTATGATGAAAGGAGCAAGGAAAAAGCTCCAATCATATAATATAGAAGGATACTTTGGAATCAGCAATGCAGGTGTTTGAGAGCAGTTGGATGCGTGGGTTGTTGTGGAAGCATAGAAAGGGGAAAACACAGCTGCCTGCGTGGGTGGGAGACACATCCAATATCGGTGGTTAGTGGATAGTGGATACTAGTGTTGGCAGCGGTGTTTTGGTTAAACCCAAAGGCAAGGGAAGGAGGGGACGACTGGATGCATTCCGGGTCGTTGCTGGCGAAACACAAACCACCTAACGTTTGTTGGCGATATAAAGAATGATAGTCTCTAGAGTAGACATTTACTAGTACTAGCTGGCCACTGTTAATTAATGTTAGTTTGAGACTGTCACTTTTCCCGGAAGCACAGAGTATATGATATAAAAAAACGAGATATGAAAAAGACAGGTGTTCGTATGTGACCGTTGAAGTACACCCATGCTATGTTACTAGGGCAGGCATAATGCCGTGCCAAAAAGTCAGACAAATGAAGTATATAAGGCGTAGAATGTTCAAGATAGATAAAACAACATTTTAGGTACTCAACTTGCTTGCTATTGCTACTGTACTGTGCCGCCCACTATGTGTTGGATCCATTTTGTGTTCTTGATTTGCTGGGATTTTTGATTACAACAATTCTGTCTCTTTCTTTATAGTTACTCCTTCTAAACCAACGAGGAAGGAGCTGGCAGTCCGGGCCCGTCAGCGGAAACTGCAGGCCATCGTTGAGGCCTACCGCCGGCTGGTGGCTCAGGCCGAGGAGGAGGAGGAGGAGGCGGCGGCAGCAGCTGCTGCCTCTTCCAATGCCCCGACCCCCAAGCCTGCAGGAGTACGTAGGCGTGGTCAGGCAGCCGCCCGCCGCCAGATTTTCCCCGCATCGTCCACCCCCCCACAACAACATGGCTGCCAATGTAGGTGCCGCCAGTTCCAGAGAAAAATTCTCCTCCGGGTAGCCAGGCTGGAGGCTCAAAGTAGTCAGACTAAAAGACAAATAGAGGAGCGTGTAAAGATCCTGGTGGATCAACACTTAAAAGCCCGCCGGCTATGAGATGGACCCTGTTTTCCCCTTTTTCAATCCTTTTGTTGGTGGGTAGGAATTGGGTGTTGGGTTTTTACTTTTTTTTTACATTACATTGAGCGTGGGAATTTGGTTGGGGTTAGGGGAGGCGGGTAGGGACAGCTGTGGTATAGGATTTATATATATTTTATTTTTGTATCATCTTTAGTTATATATTACATTATGTTAAAAATAAACAAGACACAAAGTTATGTTCAAAAGAAAACATTTGAAGTTCATTTGCGTTTCTTGTGGGGTTGGAGGGGGGAGTGTTTCACCAAATAATGTACGTTGTGCAACCTCGCAAGGTTTAATTTGGCCATGCAGGTCGGCGGACAGTGCTTTTTAATAATAAAATATATTGCCCACATCTTTAACATGCAAACAGATAGATGCAGTAAACCCTCACCGAGTTATATTTGTAGTATTAGAAGAACGACCAGTCTGTCTTGCGTTATACCTCACTGCAAACTTATCTTACCTGTGATTGCTGATGAGATGATGATGATTTATCATGAAGTGTGGCACTGCAAGGGCTGCATTTGATTTCCAAGACAATGGCGAAGAATCTGTGGTTCAGAATCAGAACTTCTGTGATAGTAGTAGACAGACCCTGCCAGTAGCATTTAGAGACAAAAAGAAAGAGGCAGTCATTTGCGTGACAGACAATGTGGGGGTAGTATAAGTAAGTACAGTACATTGCATGGGTGACCCAATATTGCAACTGCTAAACTGAAACAAAACAATGGTTTTGGGGACTGGAAACTAAGTGCAAGAGAAGATAAGAAGAAGTTCAACTTTACTTGTAGTACTCACGGCAACGTCAAACTTTTCTAAATCATAATGCTTTAAACTTTAAACCCAAAAAATTACGCCAATTCATTAGATGCATTCGTTGTTTGATATTAATGGTAAATTATTTGGCGTTATACACAGAGCTTGAGTTGGGAAGCCGCAGAAGATCCTGGCCATGCCTTGTTGACATTTCACTATTGTTGCTTTGACCACATCTGCCCCAGCAAGCGCGTGATCAAATTGTTGGTGTATATTTAATGTAAGAAACATCACACCTCAATGTAACCACGCAGCCCGGGGGAAGAGGGTTAGGGTTGGTTTAATGGATGGGTACGGGGGTTTTGGGAAAGGTTTGAGAAAGAAAAACAGTACGCATGGAGATTGGAGACAACAAAAACAAAACAATGAAGACGATGATTTATGATGTTGATCCGCTAGCCAATGATTGTAAGCAATGGACGTAAGAAAAGGACACGCTGAATATCATTCTTGGTTTCCCGCAATCCAATTGCTTGATGATGAGGATTTGTGGTAAGGGTGAGAGTTGATGCTCATACTATAAAGCAGTGGGTGAAAGACGTCCAGCCTGAAAAAGAAAAGGCAAATACAAAAGAATGTGAATGACCTAAACAAATTGTAATACAGTAAAGATAAAAAAACAATACAAGAGGAGTAGTCGTATGAGAGGACTTTCAGACTGAGGCAGCTAGGATACAATTTGTATAAGTCTACTAGTTGCATATCATTTTTAATCTAGAAGTACAAAAAAAGACAGGAGCCAGCACACAACAACAGGCCCACGACGACACAGGTTTGCCCGTTATACAAACTGCATTTCCCTAAAAATTTCAGAGCCACAGAAAGGTGAATGAAATTGAAAAAGCAACCTAGCATTTACAAAATTAATCAACAAAATCAATGCGTCATTCTCAGTCATCAATCATACCACTATTGTACTCTACCACAGCACAGTGCACAAACATGTAGTAGCCTGGGTCTACTGTGCTATGCCTCTTATTTGTATTTATTTATTACCTTGTATTCCACTCCAAGAAACATCGTGCATCAATCAGCTCAGATCCAACTGCCTGACAGCAAAGATATGGTGGTCACCATCATTATCATCAGCAACTCAGTCTGTAGTGAGTGACTACGATAAATTAAGTCCTGACTGCATCTGTAGTAGTAGGAACACAAGCGCGTAAATAATTTCTATTATTAGTAAATAACATGGAAAAATTGGCTATCACGTGAGTCTGAACTGAAGTTACTAGTATACTTCAACTCCATGCACATTAGCTCAGAGTCAGCAAAAAAATACATCCAATGCAATGCATGGTATCATTAATTTTTATACCTGTTTTGCTCTTCTCTTTCACTGTCAGAAGATTGATCACAGATGCTGCCGAGCCTTTGTAATGCGAGTCATCACAACAAGTTGACTTCAGTTGTGGATGCCTGATCAAGTTTCTTTTGACACAGAAGAGTCGTCTCTGAATGCCTGCAGACAGAGGTGGTAGCCTTAAGAGTAAGACTCAGCAAGGCAGTTATTATGAGTTGCAGATTTCAAATGAAATAGAGGATGGCTGTAGTCATGTACGGTTCACTTGTTATGGAGGGACTGTTAGAGGCTACATTATTGTTATTGTACTATACTCCATCTACAACATCAAATGTATGGCTGCCAAGATGGAATTGTATTGACTTGAGTGGGAGTCAAGAAGATGGAGCAAGTCTCTGAGGAGTGCAGTCAACATGGAACATAAATGCACAGGCGTGTAACTCCAGGAGGTAACTAAAAAAGATACAGCGAAAATAAATGCACAGGTGTGCAACTCCAGTAGGTACATTAAAAGAATGAGTGGTGGGGATGGATTTGGTTGAGCTTTTTATTTTAAGATTAGCAGTTTTGCACCAGAAAGTCATTTTTAATAAGAAAATAAATAACACAAATAAAAGAAGGGAAAAAGTCACAATTTAACAGCCTATTGGTCAGGGAAGAGGTGCTCGTCCTCAAACTCTGTGGGTCCGGACAGCAGTAGGTCATGTAACCCAGCAGTGATGAATTCTTCGGGCTCGCTTTCTTCATCCTGCTCTGATTCACGTACAGTATAGTCTGGTGGTATGAAGTGTTGATTAATTTTTATCATTGTCAGCCTCTCGACGCTTTTGGGGGAGAGACTGGTCCTTTTCGATGTCACAATGGCACCAGCAGCACTGAAAACCCGCTCAGAGGCGACACTGGCTACAGGACAAGCCAAATACTTTATCGCCAGCCTGCTCAGCACTGGCCACTGTCTCCTTCTTTCATACCAATAGACCAATGGGCTTTGCTCCATGAACACCTCTGTTGTGTCATCCAGATAGGCCTGAACCATCCGCTCAGTGTTCATTGGTGCTCGGCTTTGCTGCTCCTCTTTCCCCTTTGCAACAGCAACGGACTAACCCATCCCCTTCTGTAGAAAAAAAGCAGTTATGCTTTTGGTTGTGTCTGCTGAATCAGATCGTGTAGGTGCTGCTTTTGGTACTGTTGGTGCCTGCTGGGAAGCGGACGCACCGCTCTCATGCTCTGATGAACTTGCCTGAGTTGCCTCAGGAGGATGGCCTGGAGTACTTTGACTGTCCTGGGCTGGCACTGGCAGGCCTTTAAGTAACAGCCGTTCAGTTTCGAAATCATTAGCTTCCACAGCTATGGAACTTTTGTAATTGGCAACATACCCATCTGAAAAAGGAATGACTGCGCTACTGCTGACAAACAATTTGTACCGTGGATCCAAGATTGTTGCAGTTATGTAATTTGGATCTGACACAATCATTTTAAGCCTTGCATTTACAGATAAGCGGTTGCGTAAGGCCTTGGCCAAGGTACATGCATCAACTTTTTCTTCGTCACCTTCGTATGTTTCACAGACCTCCTTCAGCTGTTGCTCGAGCATGTACAACAATGGGATGGCTTGGCCCATAGTACAGTCCTCCCTGCTAACTGCACGTGTGAACACCTCAAAAGGTTGTAGCATCTCTGTCAAGCATTTAATGATGTCCCACTGCCACATCTCAACGGTCAGGCTTTTAAGATTAACAGTAGGATCCACTAATCTTCTTGACATTACATAAGCATTCAGTGGTATGTACTGCTCAAAGAGACGCTCAAGCATGAAATAAGTCGAGTTCCAACGTGTTGGGACCTCCTGGATCAGTGCTTTGACTGGCAAATTATGCTCCCGCTGAATGACGCGTAGCAGCTTCCGCGCTTTGAAAGAATGGTTAAAATGCGTGCATATTCTTCGGCAGATGGTCAGTATGGTGCTGACTTGGAGTTAATTTTTCAGAAAGTCTTGCATGACTAAGTTAATGCAGTGTGCCAAACAGGGTACCCTGAAATACTGTCCATCTTTCATTGCCCTCACTACATTACAGCCATTGTCGGTGGCAACAAAACCAATCTTAAGGCCTCTTGGTTTCAGCCATTCAAAGACCTTGCTGTTAAAGTCAGACAAAATGTTGTCAGCAGTATGATTTTTCTCCATACCAAACATGGCTACAGTTGCATGTTTGCGAGTGTCATTGAAAATCCCAGCAACGTCAAGAAGGCCTGAAGTTAACTTGTCTTTCACACCTGCAAAAGAGATCCAGTGTGCGGTGATGCACATGTAATCTGCTGTGGCTTCGCGACTGCTCCACATGTCGGTTGTCAGGTGGATACAATGGACAACACTCTGTTGTAAGGCTTTCCCAATCAATCCCAGCACGTCGTGGTGTAGTGCTGGAATAGCAACTCTTGCAAAATAGTAGCGACTGGGAACGTCCCATTTTGGGGCGAGTGTTGCCACTAATTGCCGAAATCCCACTGCCTCAACAAATGAAAATGGGAGAAGGTCGAGTGCCAACATTTTTGCAAGTTTCGCATTGTACAAACGTGCTGTTGGGTGGTTCCGCTCGTACTTTCCCTCCTGCCTAAACATGCCAGTAATGGTAAGCTGCTTGGTAATTCTTTCTGTTCTGCTAGACGGACCACCTTTCAACGCAGACTTTTCACTCCTTGTCCTTGGTGTCTCCGGCTGACTCTGGTGCCACTGAGAAGTTGCTGATGCTGAGGATTTGGACTGCACCACTCCAGTGCTGGCGACAGGGCTCATTTGTGTAGCACTCCCAGATAGAAGGTCATCGTCTCCCTCTTCTTCCATGAGTGGACCTTGTAGTACTGTATCCTCCCCACCAACACCAGTGCTTACATCTTTTAAGCTTGCAAGGTGGTTCTCCCATTGAATTGTGTGTGTTTTTTTCATATGGGTCGTTGGGCCTCCAGTACCATAGTTTGTACCAATCTTACCACGACTAAAATTGGTATGACAAATGGAGCATATAGCAATGTTCTCCTGATGTGGGTGAACCGTAAAAAAATCCCAGACTGGGGAGCTAAACTTTTGTCTCCTGCCATAGGAAGAGGAGGACCCACTTCCTATGCCGGATGAACTGGAGCCTTTTTGTTGGATTTCCCTATGTGACAGTTCAGTACTAGTACTGCCACTACCTACTTCTGTTGAGGTGGCGCTTGCGCTGGATGTCGCACGCTGCCGGGCCTTCGCTGATGCAAAAATGGGAGCTGGTGTTACTTTGGGTGCTGAGTGTGTAGGAGTTACACGTACTACCTGCTCAGCACTAATCGCAGCCCTTCTGGATAGGGTGAAAATGCTGGTCTCTACATCCTCTGCACCAGGAATAACGCTTGTGATGATGACATTGTCAGTGTCAGACCCGTATTTATCACCATCAGTATCCTGCTCACCTACATCGAACTCCGGAAGTTCAAGCCTTGACGGATCCTTCCTTTTTCCAAGCCTGGTCTTAGGATGTCTCTCCTTTGAATACTCAGTTACTCGTGGTGGATGCCATTCGTTATCAAGGTCATCTGAAGGGATGGAACAACTTCTACTATTGCGTGCGGAGACAGTGGTTGTTGTTCTTGAGGAAGTACTATAGCGTGCTGTGGTTCTTCAACAACTACTATTGTGGGATTTGGTTGTTGTAGTTGAACAACTATTGCGGGCGGTGGTTGTGGTTTTTCAACAACTATTGCGGGAAGTGGTTGTGGTTGTTGAACATCTACTGCTGGCGGCGGTTGTTGAGCACTTTCATCTTGCGTGGATTGTGTGCTACTTTGAGACAGCAATAAGTTAAGTTCAGGCTCAGTATCACTGCTTTGTAACACTAGGCTGGCTACCTCTTCGACCCTCATGTGCTTGGCCCTGGGTTGGTGGCTTGCCCCCGCTAATGAGGATGTGCTGGCCCCAGCTTGCACCACGGACACCGCTGCTGCAGGCGTACGTTTTGGGGGCCCAAAAAAGGTTTGGGGGTCCATACCAGCCTTAAGTGACACTTCCTTCTTCTGTACCTTCTTCTCAGCAACTTTCTTGGTGGTGGAGGACCTGGTACCTGCTCTCTTAGGACCCATCTTCTTCTGATGTCAGCACACAGCAGCACTCAGTAGCACAAATTGCAGAGATGTGTGGTCAGATGAGTCACACACCACATGTGGCGTACAATTGAAGGACGTTCGTCTGGCAGTTGAACGGACGATGGAGGAAAACAACCCGCACCTCCTCAGTCTTTTTCTGTGCACCTACAACCAAAGAAGACAGAACACGTCAGTGAAACAAGCAGCAAGCCAGCACATGAACAATTGAAAGACACACAGGCCAATGTATAAAACACAAAAAAGAAGACTAATACTACCAGCACCACAGCTCCCAGCCACATGAAGTCCAGAAAGAACCAATAATAAAGTCAAGCAGGCCTATCATATACCAATATGGACAGAAAAAGGAGGATGCCTGCTACACATGAGTCATGACAGGTTAATGCAAGGAAAATCAAAATACCCCATGGCTAAGAGTTTGTAAAACTTCACTGCAAAAACACATACAAGCCATAAAATTATTACACACACAAAAAAGTTACCTACCCGCCCTGCCCAGACAACAAACTTGGAAATGCAATGGCATACACACATGCCGTAATGATGGTAATTAAATAGACCAAATAGAAACAGCTACATAAAGCAGCCCCGCTAACTAGTAACTACCACCTCTGGGACTCTGGCCTACTATCAGATCAGACCAAAAGCAGGGAGGCCAATGATAAATGCACAAAGGAAGTACCTACAAAATGGCCGCCACCACATGGCCTGTCCAGGAAGACAAAACTACAACCAAATAACACATAAATGAGGACTTTTTTGTAGCACAGGGGACACATTAAACATTTTCGAGGAACTTTTATGCAACTCGGGACATATTGCTCGCGAGAATGCACAATCGGCGTGTTCGGCAACGCGAATCGAGTGAAAAGTCGTTATCGCGTTCCCGAGCCAGTACATTGAGCGCGCGAACAAGACAAAAAAGGTAAGGTCGCGTTCTCACACGGTGCGACGTTAACAAAAGTACGCGAGCAGTATTCCTAGGGTTACCTACTGGCAGGGAGTGCCATATTAGCTACACACAAGCAACCAAAAGCTGAAAGTACCACCATTACAAAAAAAGTGAACCAATCCAAAGCCATACACGGTGTAATTAAAGTTACACCACAAAAATAGTTGATTAACTTGAATGCACCTATGGCTGTGAGTAGTAGTACCTACAAAAGCCTTGGATGGCTATGGTAAAAGAAGAGAACCAGGGAAGGACACAGAAAATGGCCGCCTCCATAGGGCCAGGAGGACAGGGACACCCAAAAACAACATGGAAAAAGGATGCACCCAAAATGGCCTCCACCACATGGCATGGCCACCAACAACATGGCAAAATCAGTTACAAAGGAAGCATACACAAAATGGCCGCCACCACATGGCCTGCCCACCAACAACAACATAGCAGAATCATCACAAAGGAAGTAAGTACACATAAAATGGCCCTCACCACTACATGAAAAGAAAGAGAAGACAGACAATAAATGCCTATGCCAAAGGGACAATGCTTAGCTTACAAAAACAATGGAGGAGTTACCCCTCAAAAAATGGAGAAAAGAGATTCTCACACAGTGGGTTAAAGTGCTCAATTTAGCACAGTCTGTCCCAACCTGTCAGTGGATAATGCATATCCTTGTAGAAGACCCCTCACTCACCAACCTAGTTGGTGACATGCTTCATCATCGGGGTCCCACCCCATAGGCCGAGTGCCTATAGGGTGTGCTGCGACACCTGATTACAGTGGAGCGGGTTGTTTTCTTTTATGTGTTCAAGGCGATCAAATAAATGAATTTGAAAAGGGCCAACACTACTCACTGCAAGTTTTTATTCTTGAGTGCTTGAACCCTATTAAAAATGTGTAACACCTATGCCTAGTTAGGTAGACTTCGGTGTAAGAAAAGAAGTGTCATTAAAAATAGCTGAGTGTGCTATGTGAAGTGTGATTAATGCTATTGATTAAAAAGGTCTACATGTTTCAACCATTGTATTTATTCATTGGTTTTCGTCAGGACCGTGATATTGAACTGGGTGGTCCGCACACGCTAAGGTGCGTCCTGCCCTAGTCCAAGTTGGAGTACACAAATTGTGAACTCGTGTAAAATTGGTGCATTTTCTTTTATTCAAAGAAAAAACCTGTAAGGAAACAGGGAAAAAAAAACAAAAAGACAGGAAGGGATCACATACAGGGGTTGACTACACACGTGTAATACATTTAACATATATAGCCAGTATTTTCCATGAGTCAATACATGGGATAATGCCCATATTTCAGTCAGATAGTAGAAACCATCTGCTATGCGACAGTACTTCAGTGCTTTTACCGAACTGTGACTAATGAGCCATGAATCAGTGCTAAAGGAGTGGTGACGATCTGGGTTTGGCACCTGAAAATGACTAGTGAAAAAATGGGGGCGACGTACTATGGGCCAGTGATCATACTGGTGCTACGGGGTGAACGGATGCACAGAATTGTGAGCACTCGTGAGGGCGCTTAAAGTTGCGACTGGTATATGGCTGATTGCTTACACTTCCTTGCGGAATTACCGCTTCATGGGCACCAGCGCTTCCAAGACGGCAAGAGTCCGTCTCCTGAAAGGGGGTAAAGAGCAAAACAAAAGCAAATGCCCGGTTTTAGTTTGCTGGCTTTTTTAAAAAAAAGGGTTTTTGTGTTGCCAACGGATCGAGCGGCGAGCGCATGAAGAGAAGAGAGTGTCCTCACTCAGACTTAGCCGCGCATTACTTACTTGCAGCTTCTGATCTTCAGACCGTAAACCTACTTGGTTCGACCGGCGGCGCCCCGAGGAGTGACCGGCTTGTTCTCAATGCCGGTAAAGTAAACCCGGAATAGTTCCTGGTTGGGCGTGGCTTCGTCACGTGGTGTGATCACGTGGGTCGTAATAGGCCAATCCGGTTAAAGTTGGGGTGGGGCACTCGGATGATTTTATTTCTGCCGGGAAAACAGAGTCAAAGACTGTTTATGTTTCCATGGGGACTAGGAAGGTCCCTTTTCTTTAAAAAAAGGAAAGAGAAGCGTTACAAAAGCGTGTGGTTGCACGGGTTACAGAACTCATTGAGTGATTTTAGATGGCACAGAGGACAGAATCAGGATTCATAGCCAACGGGGTTAGATGCTGATAATCGAGTTCCTTTATTTAGCATATAAAGGTGAGGCTTTCAAGTCATTACACTGTTCCACGGAATATTATCGTTTAAGCCCGACTTGTGGGTGGATAATCTATAAACCCACCTCTGTTCTTTTTCAAAGAGTCGTTGTATCAGATTGGCTCCAGGCTTTAATTGTTCGATAATCGTCCAGTGAAGGTCATCTGGTGTATGGCCTGCGGACAAAAAATGTTCCGTAAGTCTGGTGTTGGTTTTCTTACACCTAATGGTGCTTCTATGTTCACCAATCCGCAATTTGATCTTGCGGCTTGTCATTCCTATATAGTGCAAGTCGCACGGGCATGTAAGCATGTAGATAACATTTTCACTGTTGCAATTTGTCTGCCCTCTAATTGTCCAGGTTTTATTGGGTTCCAACTGTAGTGTTTTGGTATTTACAGTGAATGGACAGACGCTGCAATTACCACATTTATAGTGGCCAGTTACTTTTGGTAAACCCCATAAATTTGTTTGTGTTTCTTTTTCTGGGGTTGTTTTTATTGGTCTTGTGTTGACTAATTTGTCTCTTATGCTCTGTGCTTTTTTGAAGGAGAACAATGGTTTTTCCCACCTCAGATTGCCTGTGTTCAAGATGCTCCAGTGCTTTTTTATTATTCTCGAGACGTCATTGGATATGGTGTTATAGGTGGTAACACATGTCAAGGGGATTCCTTCTATTGTTTTGTTAGTTTGTTCCAATAAAGCTGAGCGGGGTTGGTTTCGTGCACGCTTTTGACTTTTTTGGAGAATTTTGTTTGGATATCCCCGATTCTGCAGCTTTTCGGTGAGATCTTGGGCTTGGTTCTTATAATCTCCCAGCTCACTGCAGTTTCTACGAATCCTCAGGTACTGTCCATAAGGTAGGTTCTCACGTAGAGGTCTGGGGTGGAAGCTTTCAAATCGCAGTAAATTGTTTTTGGAGGTAGGTTTATAGTGAGTGACAGTTGTCAATCTACCTTCCTTTTTTGTGATTGTTACGTCCAAGAATACTAGTGTTTCTTGGTTCTTTTCATAGGTAAACCGTAGATGTTCATCACAGGTGTTAATCCAATTAAAGAAGGAAGTTAGAGCCTCCTCTGTACCTTTCCATATTGCCAGCACATCGTCGATGTATCTGCGCCATATTAGGATGTTTGAGCTATAGGGGTTTGTTTGACTGAGGATGTATTTTTCTTCAAAGTCATAGACATACAGTCCCGCTATGCTCGGCGCAAAGGAACTCCCCATGGATGTTCCCCCTGTCTGTAAAAAGATTTTGTCTTCAAATTCAAAGTAATTCCTTTTGAGTGCCAGTCTGGCACATTCCAAGATGAATTGCTTGGGGGTTCTCGATGTCCACTCTTCCTTGTCTAGTGCTCGTCCTAATACATCCAGTGTAGCATCCTGTGGGATACTGGTGTACAGGCTCTCAATGTCAAAACTCACCAGTATGGTGTCATTCTCCACTGTGAGTTGGTCCAGGATCTGCAGTAAACTCTTGGTATCTTGAAGATACGTGCTGGTCTTTTGTACCATTTTTTTGAAGAATACATCGCAAAATTGGGAGAGTGGTTCTAGGACTGATCCTATTCCGGAGACAATCGGTCTGCCAGGTGGTGGTAATTTGTTCTTATGCATCTTAGGCAGGGTATAGAAGTAGGGAATCTTCCCTTCACTTCTATTCAGGAACTCCGCTTCTTGCTTTGATATAAAGCCTTCAGATTCACCATGTTCCACTAGTGACTTTATCTCACTTTTCAGATCTTCTGTTGGATCCTCCACCACATGGCATGGCCACCAACAACAATGCTTAGCTTCACAAAATGGACACACCACCCCCCAAATTGGTCACCCCAACCATAAACAAGAAATCATTACATAGAAGACAGAAAGGAACTGGGAGTGGCCCATGCTCCAGGAAGACAAAACTACAACCAAATAACACATAAATGAGGACTTTTTGTAGCACAGGGGACACATTAAACATTTTCGAGGAACTTTTATGCAACTCGGGACATATTGTTCGCGAGAATGCAAAATCGGCGTGTTCGGCAACGCGAATCGAGTGAAAAGTCGTTATCGCGTTCCCGAGCCAGTACATTGAGCGCGCGAACAAGACAAAAAAGGTAAGGTCGCGTTCTCACACGGTGCGACGTTACCAAAAGTACGCGAGCAGTATTCCTAGGGTTACCTACTGGCAGGAAGTGCCATATTAGCTACACACAAGCAACCAAAAGCTGAAAGTACCACCATTACAAAAAATGTGAAGCAATCCAAAGCCATACACGGTGTAATTAAAGTTACACCACAAAAATAGTTGATTGACTTGAATGCACCTATGGCTGTGAGTAGTAGTACCTACAAAAGCCTTGGATGGCTATGGCAAAAGAAGAGAACCAGGGAAGGACACAGAAAATGGCCGCCTCCATAGGGCCAGGAGGACAGGGACACCCAAAAACAACATGGAAAAAGGATGCACCCAAAATGGCCTCCACCACATGGCATGGCCACCAACAACATGGCAAAATCAGTCACAAAGGAAGCATACACAAAATGGCCGCCACCACATGGCCTGCCCACCAACAACAACATAGCAGAATCATCACAAAGGAAGTAAGTACACACAAAATGGCCCTCACCACTACATGAAAAGAAAGAGAAGACAGACAATAAATGCCTATGCCAAAGGGACAATGCTTAGCTTCACAAAATGGACACACCCCCCCCCAAATTGGTCACCCCAACCATAAACAAGAAATCATTACATAGAGGACAGAAAGGAACTGGGAGTGGCCCATGCTCCAGGAAGACAAAACTACAACCAAATAACACATAAATGAGGACTTTTTGTAGCACAGGGGACACATTAAACATTTTCGAGGAACTTTTATGCAACTCGGGACATATTGTTCGCGAGAATGCAAAATCGGCGTGTTCGGCAACGCGAATCGAGTGAAAAGTCGTTATCGCGTTCCCGAGCCAGTACATTGAGCGCGCGAACAAGACAAAAAAGGTAAGGTCGCGTTCTCACACGGTGCGACATTACCAAAACTACCCGAGCTGTATTCCTAGGGTTACCTAATGGCAGAAATTGACAGACACCCAAAACCTGACATACCCCACACATAAACATAAGATTTTCTAAATCAAACCAGTCCATCCATGATTTTCTAATTAGAGGTACACCAGAAAAACAGTTGATTACCTTTCATGACCCTATGACTAGTACCTCTGGCCTACTGGCAGAGTAGGCCACAAGTTTGGAGGCCTATGGCTAGAGCAAAGTGGCTGGGAAACATAAAATGGCCGCCAACAACACATGGCCAGGCCAACCACAGAAAGTTATTACAATGAACTCAAACATGCCTACACACTAACTACATGGAGTACTAGGGTCAGCTATTGGCTTAAAAAAATAAAAAACTTTTAAATTACACAAACAGAAATTCCACAGCAGACATTGCTATTGCATAATGATGACCATAATCCAATGCCAGCCATGATGTTTGTTTACAAACTTGAATAAAAATGTAAACACAGAATTATGATTTTACCCATGGGTACCTCTCTATGTAGCCTGGATGAAATTTAAAAAGAAATACAAGTTGGGACCTCATAAAAGTATTGGCACCCATCAATAATTTAAATCAAGGAATGAATACTGTAGTTAAAAAATTTTAAATCAAACAAACACAAGTCTACAACATCATACTCACTCATACATTACTGAACTTACTTGAAAAAGAGAATTCAAAATCCAAAAGTCCTCAGTAAAATCCAAAAAAAGCAGTAATGCAGCCAACACACACAGAAAGTGATCCTGCCAGCTCAAAATCCAAATGAAAGTGACCACCTCATGGACAAAGCACTGGGAGGAGCCTGGTGGACAGGAACAGGAAGTTGTAAACTCCAGAGCCCTTCCTCCTTAATATTCAAAAATAGAGTAGAAACAGAAAGAGGACTCCTTCCCCCCAAAAAATACATCCAAAGGTACAACTTTGAGAGGTTTTTCACTTGTTTGCTAACCAAAATGGTAATTTAATATTATGGTTTAACTTTTAACATGCTCGCGAGTTATTCTGTGCAAGATTGCAGGTTCTGCGTGTTCGGCAACTCGATCTTACCAACAAACATACTCGCGCGTCCTTATGGCTTTATCGCGCTTCCAATGACGTTATCGCGTTCGCACAGTCGCACGGGAGGGTTTACAAACATGGTGGCAGACGCGACCGGGAAAAAGCGAACGCAGAACCAAGGTAAGCCATTGCCACGCACGCGATAATGTTATTTAGCGCGCGACAACTACGCTCTGCACCGGACCGCGGAGTTGCCAAAACTCCGCAAACTCCGCAAACGGAGCGTAGTTCTTCGCCCAGGGTTAATGATATCTTCGACCCAGTTACGCTCGCTGATGAACTTTTTCGCATTGGTGTCTCACTCTCTCCCACACTCTTAGTGTGGCTCACATGGGGTGTGCTGCTGATAGGGGTACTGGGTGTAAGTGAAGTGTTGAATCGTCTTCTTCCTCCTCGTCATCATCAGATGAAAAATCAACGTTTTCATTACGTGCAATTCGGGCTTCCTTGATCGCATCTAGGTGCGCAAACCATTGGACAGTGTGCGTTCTCCTAAGATGACCTCTCTGGCCTCCAGTACCATAGTTGGTACCAAACTTACCACGACTAACTCGAAGCTTACAAATGCTGCAAATGGCTACGTTTTCCTTTTTTGGGCAAACACTAAAGAAGTCCCAAACTGGAGACTTGAAATGTCTTTGGGGGCCGGAGGAGGCGGCGATACTGGTGGTGGTGGTCCTGCTGCTAATGCCAGATGAAGTGGAGGATGTGGATTGCCGAACTTCAGTACGTTTTGCACTTTCACCACCACTAATTGAGGTCGAGGTGGATGGAGGTCCCTTCTTGCGAGGAAGAAATATGGAAGCGGTAGGTGTTGGTGTACTAGTTAACTCCAAATCCAATGATTGTTGTCTTTCCATTGCCTCCTCGTCAACATCATCATCACGCTCAGCAGCTTCTCGGGATAGGGTCAAAATGTCTCTTTGCTGCATGCCCGCTGGGGCTGCAGTGACCTTTATGATGACTGCCTCGTCATCGTGAGAGGCTTCATCAGCAGGAGTATCCGTCACTTCTTGTTGAGCCTCATCACACTCCATAGCTATGAGTTTTTCGACGACCTTCCTTTTACGCTTAGGTATCTTTGTCAGATCATGGTGTGCCTCACTCTCAGACTGCCGTGGTGGTTCCCAATCGTCATCCAGATCATCAGAAGGAGGTGGGCTTGAAGAAGATGTAGACACCCCCCTTGATCTTTTCCTTGCTAGGGATGTGGAAGACAATGAATGATCATCAGGAGGAGTGGCTTCCTCAAATGATACCTCGGTTTGATTGTCAATTTCCTGATGTGCCCATACTTCGGGAGGAACAACTATTGTGGGCACTTGTGACCCTCAATGCACCTCTGCCTGCACATCTCCTTGCACTGCCTCTCCTTCCACATGTACTTGGGCTTGTACTACTTGCACATGTGGTTGTTGCGGCTGTGGTTGTTCAACACTTGTCAGATGAGTTACAACAACCTGTGTTGATTCAGGGACATTGCTGCTACTTTCTTGCGATGAGCCAACATCACTGGTCGATGGTGATTGAAGAAGTACACTGACTGCCTCTGAAGCACTCAAGGGCTTTGACTTAAGTTGGCGTGGTGGTGGAGGCACTGAGCCCAATGGAGCGGGGGTGCTGCTCCCAGCTTGGTCCCCAGCAGATCCCGCTGCTGCTGCAGGCGTACTTTTTTTTTTACTCCTAAAAAACGCGGCGGCCGGCACACCAGCCTCCTTGGTAACTTGCTTCTTCTGCTCCTTACTAGCAACTTTCTTGCTAGAGGAGCTACGGAGAACTTTTTTTGGGGCCATCTTCTTCAGAGCAGGTCAGAACAGCAGGCCGCAGTTGCACGAGTTGCAGAGTTGTCTGAGGCCAGACGTGACGTCGCGTGACGTTATGCTGCACACACACCGCTGCAGGACTTCTTCCTGGCACTGGTGGTTCTCTTGAGTCTTGTGCACCTAAAAGCAATGGAAGACAGAGGAACATCAGTTCAGTTATACACCCCCAAAAAAATCGAAAAAAAAACTGAAAAATCAGCACAATCCCATGCCCTCCATGATGTTTAAGTTCGAGACACCCCACAGAAAGACTAGGCCCATGCAAGACTCAATACCCCTGGGCATAAAGGTTGAAAAGTAGGCAAAATGGTTGCAGGCCTAACAACACTGCCTGCATTCAAAATGGCCACTTGCCTCCCAGCACATGGCCAGGGCCTGTAGCAGCACTCAAAATGGCCCCCACCCACATGGCCTGTCCCCATGAACACCCCCAAAAATCGAAAAGCACAGAAAAATATGCACAATTCCATTCCATCCATGCCCTCCATGATGTTTAAGTTCAAGACACCCCACAGAAAGACTAGGCCCATGCAAGACTCAATACCCCTGGTGAAAAGGCCACAAGTACAGCCCCAAAAAACGAAAATCACAGAAAAATCAGCACAATCCCATTCCATCCATGCCCTCCATGATGTTTCAATTCAAGACACCCCACAGAAAGACTAGGCCCATGCAAGACTCACTACCCCTGGGCATAAAGGTTGAAAAGTAGGCAAAATGGTTGCAGGCCTAACAACACTGCCTGCATTCAAAATGGCCACTTGCCTCCCAGCACATGGCCAGGGCCTGTAGCAGCACTCAAAATGGCCCCCACCCACATGGCCTGTCCCCATGAACACCCCCAAAAATCGAAAAACACAGAAAAATCAGCACAATCCCATTCCATCCATGCCCTCCATGATGTTTAAGTTCAAGACACCCAACAGAAAGACTAGGCCCATGCAAGACTCAATACCCCTGGTGAAAAGGCCACAAGTACAGCCCCAAAAAACGAAAATCACTGAAAAATCTGCACAATCCCATTCCATCCATGCCCTCCATGATGTTTCAATTCAAGACACCCCACAGAAAGACTAGGCCCATGCAAGACTCACTACCCCTGGGCATAAAGGTTGAAAAGTAGGCAAAATGGTTGCAGGCCTAACAACACTGCCTGCATTCAAAATGGCCACTTGCCTCCCAGCACATGGCCAGGGCCTGTAGCAGCACTCAAATAGGCCCCCACCCACATGGCCTGTCCCCATGAACACCCCCAAAAATTGAAAAACACAGAAAAATCAGCACAATCCCATTCCACCCATGCCCTCCATGATGTTTAAGTTCAAGACACCCCACAGAAAGACTAGGCCCATGCAAGACTCAATACCCCTGGTGAAAAGGCCACAAGTACAGCCCCAAAAAACGAAAATCACTGAAAAATCAGCACAATCCCATTCCATCCATGCCCTCCATGATGTTTCAATTCAAGACACCCCACAGAAAGACTAGGCCCATGCAAGACTCACTACCCCTGGGCATAAAGGTTGAAAAGTAGGCAAAATGGTTGCAGGCCTAACAACACTGCCTGCATTCAAAATGGCCACTTGCCTCCCAGCACATGGCCAGGGCCTGTAGCAGCACTCAAAATGGCCCCCACCCACATGGCCTGTCCCCATGAACACCCCCAAAAATCGAAAAACACAGAAAAATCAGCACAATCCCATTCCATCCATGCCCTCCATGATGTTTAAGTTCAAGACACCCCACAGAAAGACTAGGCCCATGCAAGACTCAATACCCCTGGTAAAAAGGCCACAAGTACAGCCCCAAAAAACGAAAATCACTGAAAAATCAGCACAATCCCATTCCATCCATGCCCTCCATGATGTTTAAGTTCAAGACACCCCACAGAAAGACTAGGCCCATGCAAGACTCACTCCCTGGGCATAAAGGTTGAAAAGTAGGCAAAATAGTTGCAGGCCTAACAACACTGCCTGCATTCAAAATGGCCACTTGCCTCCCAGCACATGGCCAGGGCCTGTAGCAGCACTCAAAATGGCCCCCACCCACATGGTCTGTCCCCATGAACACCCCCAAAAATCGAAAAACACAGAAAAATCAGCACAATCCCATTCCATCCATGCCCTCCATGATGTTTAAGTTCAAGACACCCCACGGAAAGACTAGGCCCATGCAAGACTCAATACCCCTGGTGAAAAGGCCACAAGTAGTCAAGTCAAGTCAAGTCAAAAAGATTTATATAGCGCGCTACATACCCGGAGGGTCTCAAGGCGCTTGAAGAAGGGTGGGGAATTACTTGTCGAATATCCAAGCCCCGAAAAACGAAAATCACTGAAAAATCAGCACAATCCCATTCCATCCATGCCCTCCATGATGTTTCAATTCAAGACACCCCACAGAAAGACTCAGTCCACCCACCACTTAGTACCCCTGGGCAAAAGACCCCAAAACAGCCCAAAAATCGAAAATTCCAAAATTGTAGTTGCAGCAACTGTAATGCCCCAAACAAACTTACTTGTGAAATTTCTAATCCAAAAGTGATCCAAAGAAAGTCAATAAGGCCTCAAATCCAAATATCCAGCAGCATCCACAAAAAGTAATCCTTCCAGCTCCAGATCCAAATGAAAAGTGACCAGGAGATGGACAAAGCACTGGGAGGAGCCTGCTGGACAGGAACAGGAAGTTGGAGACTGTGGGGCACTTCCTCCCACCCCCCTCCCCAAAATGGACTCCCCGCAAAACAAGTGCAGGCAAATGTCAACCTGAGGAGTTATTCAGAGAAAAATCATCATTTCCAGAAGGTTTATGCTGATTGCTGGTGGATTTCTTGTGCAGAATTGAAAATTGTATATTTTCGCGAGTGCGAGATTATTCCTGCGCGCCGCATCTACAAAGTCACAATTGCGAATTCCCGCGATACGTGAACACGGCGTACTCGCGTTGACAAACTGTCGCTGCGCAAGGTGGAAAGCCGCAATGACGTAATCGCGCTCGCCAAATTCTCGCGGGATCCCGCAGCAAGATCCAAAATGGCGCAGCGCTCGCAAAATATCGAGAAAAACAACTCGGCAAATGCTGAATGACGGTAAGTGAACGCCGCGCGCCGCAAAAATTGTATCACCCAGAAAAAAAATCCGCTGCGTGCGAATTTAGCGGATTTTGCGGGAAATCCGTGAATCTCGCGGATTGCGAATTTCCCAAAAATCCGCAAAATCCGCGAGCGGAGTGGATTTTACGCCCATACTTAGAATAGAATAAAAAAGAGGAAACCCATCCGAAGATTTTCTAAAAAAAGACAGAGGAAACTTCTGTTTGAAAAAAATTTGGAACCCATATTAGAAAATTCCTGCCAGACTGAGCAGTCCTTTGCTGTACAGGAAGATATAATTGTTTCTCCTAAAGTGGATCAAGTGACTATTGGGTCTGGTCTTAAAAGTTCCGCAAACCACTCTCACCCTAGTGTTTCATTATTCCCTGTAAATCCTCTACCTTCCACTCTTAACCCCTTGGCTAGATCTTTTCAAGACTCTTCCACAACTGTGCCCATTCCCTTGGTGCAACTAGGGATAAAATAAATGTAGATACCTTTTTTTTTAGATTTTTCTCCTTTATTCGATACTGACCTAATTCTAAATAGATCAGTTCTGCTCTCTTGTTTTCAGGAGATTGAAAGCTTAAAACTAATTCAAACTTCGGACCTGGATGTGGTACTTCTTCTTAACGTCACTCTAGGGAGAACAGCAAGGGTGAAATTTCATTCCAAATTGGTGTTGAATAACATCTTACAGTGGGCAGAGGAATTACAAATCAGAGGGATTGATGTTTCTCCATATTTCGTAGAAAAACGAAGTGAAAGTTTATCCACTAATTTGTCAACAACCTCTAATATTAATTTGAAGCCTACAGATTGGTCCTCAGTTAGATCTGAGGACTTAAAAATATGTGTCACAAAAAATGAAAGGCAAGTTCTTTATAAAAATCCTCCTCTTCCTAAACAAGCTTTGATGGATGATAATTCAAAATGGAGTTGGTTACCGGGTATTCTCTCTAGCAAATCTACTTCTTGTCCTAAACCGCATCCAAATGTTTAACAGAGATTTGAAGTTTATCTCATAGAATACTGCGGGTTTCAAAGATTACAAGGAAAAATTATGTTTTCTACGTTCCCTAGAAGCCGACATAATTTGCCTTCAGGAAACGTGGGTGGAAGTTAAATTAATACTAGAAAAAGAGTACTTTGTCTTAGAAGGTGGTGCAATCCCCTCTAGGAGAGGTCATGCGAAGGGAGGAATAGCATGCTTATTATCCAATAGAATCTTTTGGAACTATTCCCACTATCTTGATCCTGATAAATTGTTTCAGTCAATAATTTTAAAAAATTTGTTCAAGGATTGTCCTAATAAATTACTTGTTTTAATAAATACTTATATTTCCCCCAAACTATTGTTTTAATGATGGTTTAAAAGTACTCTTCTCCTTTATAACTAAAATTATGGACACTCCCCCCCCCCCCCCCCTTATATATTATTATTTGGGGACCTGAATTGTAATATATCTAATTGTGGTCTTGATTTGTTTAGAAATAAATTTAGGGAAGAATCTCTTAATATACCTCATGCCTTGTTTCCAGCGAATATTAAATCTAATAAAAGAGGTAAATTAGTTTTGGAAGGTCTTTCTAAGGTGGATTGTCTAATAATAAATGGGAGACTCCCTTCTGACAGCCCGGCAGCTTTCACACATAATTCAAAAAACGGAGACTCTATTATTGATTATGTAATCGCAGATTATTCTCTCTCTTCTTATATGAAAGATCTTTTGGTTGTAGATACTAAACTTAGTGACCATAATGTGCTGATGCTTACAGTTTCTCTCAGCCCTCCTATGGCGGATTCCTGGAACATCGACACGGATGTGGTGAATTTTGGCGCCAGTTCGGGGAAATGTTTTTGGAATCATCGTACTTTTGTGTGTTTACTGACTCTTTTAATTTCTACTGTGGAGAATTTATTTCGGTGGGATGGGAGGGAACTATTAGGCTTTGCTGAGTTTTTAGAATTAGTGACCTCAATAGCTAAGAAGGGCCCCTCCTTTAAAAAATCCTTAGTATTCCTCCAATCGCTTCGGCTACTAATTATAGAAATAAATAAAGTGATAAGGGGTCAATACTTATCATTTAGTCAGGAAGCCCATCAGAAATTAGCATTACTAAAAAGAAGGAGAGCAAGACTTAAGGCCAGTTTAAAAAGAGATAAGGAGGATTCCGTGTGGATCCAACTCCGGGAAGCCTCATATAAGGGCCAAGCTAAGACATTTTGGTCATTAATTGGCAAAGGTTGCGGCACTAGAGTTAGTCCTACGCCAATTGCCATTGATGAGCAGATATGGGTTCATTATATTGAGAATCTGTACAGTAATAATAATCTGCAACTGAAAAATGATGTAACTTATGATGACTCTTGCGTGTATGATTCCCCGACCGAAAAGGAAATTGAATTAGCTATTAAGAGTATGCGCTCTTCCGGTGCGATGGGTCCTGACGAGGTTCCCATCTCTGTGCTAAAACAACAGAGCGAATTATGGAGCTAAATTCTTTATCCTGTGTTTAAATCTTGCTTTGCTAGCGGAATAGTCCCCCCATACTGGAAAGGGAGTATTCTCGTCCCTTTATATAAAAAAGGGGCAAGAGACCTACCACAAAATTGCCGTCAAATTGCTTTGCTTGATGCCATCGGCAAGGTTTTTGCAAAATGTATTCTCACCTTAATCAATGATTGGGTAACTAAGTCCAAAATTTTGCCTTTTGAACAAACAGGTTTTAGGCAAAAGCATGGAACATTAGATAACTTGACCGCACTTCAGGTTATTATGGAAAAATATGTGAAAGTCCGTGGAGGGCATGTTTATGGCGCATTCATCGAATTCTCCACAGCTTTTGATAAAGTGGACAGAACATTGCTGTGGAGAAAGTTAATCGACTTAGGGATGCCTCCCTTTCTTATTGAATTAGTTTGTGCCCTCTATTCAGACACCTGGTGCAGAGTGCTGCTAGGCGGTGAAAGAGGTTTATCTAGAATAATTCCCACATCCAACGGGTTAAAACAGGGTTGCCTATTGGCTCCTCTACTATTTTCTCTTTATACAGTTGATTTACCTCTGGCTCTCTCAGCATGTTCAGGTATTGCCCCGATTCTGGGGGGGTCTCCAATTGTATGCCTCATGTATGCTGATGATATTTTGATTCTCGATCTGACTCCTAAGGGCCTGAATAATCGCCTGCAGCCTCTATATGAATATGCTGGAAACCATTTTTTGTTGATAAATATTGCAAAAGCAAAGTGATGTGCATGTCGGGTAGGAAGAAACCTAAATATTCGAACTTTCCTTCGGTAGTAGGGGGTCAAAAATTGGAAACAGTGAAATCTTATTCCTTCCTTGGTAAAATTGTTATAAGTAATTTAAGTGAAAAAGCTCATATAGCCAACAATTCCTGGAAAGCTATTATTCAGGGAAAGAGTTTGGTATCCTTGTATAAGGCTACAGGTAGAAGGCATTTTTCGATATTATTAGATGTATTTCGAGCAAAAGTTCCTGCCTCCCTACTCTACGGAATAGAGTTAATTGATATAAAAAATTGGAGCTTCTTAAATTCCTCGGAAGGAAAAATTTGACGTAGCCGAATATCCGTCAATACAGCTAGTTCAACTGCTGTCTTTAGACAGGAACTCGGCTTACGTAGTGGCTGGGTCCAAGGTCTAGCGGGAATCGCGCGCTGGGTTGTCAGCCTTGCAAAGAGCGAGCCTAGTACCTTAAGACATCTTATAAAAAATGAGTTGTTGGGAAATTTTAATGACTATTCATTATTCGTAAATTTTTTTAGATATGCTGTGGGTCAATTACAACTGGATAAAGATGTTTTATTCTCTTTGTCACCTTATCAGTTGAAAACCCTTTTGAAGTCCTCCTCGTGGGAACTAGGGTTTAGACTGGATAGAGATCTCCGGATTTTGAAAAAGGGCATCACCCCAGTTATCGATTCCTGCCTGTTGAGGAAAGCTCAACCATATGTCCAGTGGAACATTCCTCATGGCGTTAGACGCCTACTGTTGTTGGTAAGACAGGATTTGCTTCCTTTGAAATCACTCTTATCCAGATGGCATGGCTCCTCAGCGGTCTGTGATTTTTGTCAGATGTATGATCAAGATTTGTCTCATGTCATTTTTGTTTGTCCAGCCCTGATGTCTTTCAGGCGAAGATGGTTAAGACCAATCTGCCTTCAACTAAACATTTTGTCTGCTCCTTCTTTTAGTGCGGCTATGATTAACCCTCCTAATGAAATGTTTTGTTTCAAACTGTACAAATTTTTCAAATGTTTCCTGGATTTGTATTAATTTGGTAATTTCAGATGCCCTAATTGTTGTGTATTTTTATTCTATGTACCTGTCGACATTTTATTTTTAAGCTTTTATTGTATGTATTTTATGTCTTTTATGTGGATCTCATAATGAGTTCCGATATCATAATAATAATAAACTTGTAAACTTGTACAGAAATGCACACACAGCAAAAAACACACGCAGATAGAGATATGCACACAAGAGGGGATGTCACTGTTAGGGGATGCCATGACAGAGAGGCGTGGGAGGTGGGCTGGCATGTACAGGGAAGGAAACATACATTACAATGTTTTTAAAATTACAAGAGAACTGTGGGAACACAGAGGGGGGGAACAAATACAAAAAAGTAATTGAGAGAGATAGATAAAAACGAGACCTATTGGTGATGCCAATGTTTGTTTTACTAGTAGATGTTGTTTATTGGCACCCGGCAGTTAGGGTTTCTTAACTGAACTGCGCATGTCAGGGTGACTGGTATTTTGCTTATGGCCTGCCCAACATGTACAGTTTAGGCTAAATTATTCTAGCAGCTGGTTTTGCCTAAACTGGACATATTTATTATCAAAGGATTAAAACCACTGCAGTTAGTTCTTGTCATACTCGGCCTTAGGTATTACTCTGGTGTGGTTTTATCGGGGTTTCCACATACACAGTCTGGTAGATTGTTCAGTGGGCTAATGCATCCAATCTAGGAATAAGTGTTTGACCTCATGGTCACAACGTCAAATACTGGTGGGTACGTACAGCCTTTCATCCTTCCAAAATCAAATAAATTTACCGAGTTGGATAACAATAAACGTCCGTTATTTTAATACCAAGAGAAAATGTTTACTTTGCAAAATAGGCGGTTATGTGGTCAGGGAAAAAAAACAGAATTCCATATTTCTCCGTGTCACTGTCCGCTTATCTGGCAAAGGTACATTCACCTTTATCCAGTGGGCATTTTAAGTCATAGAGTTGGGTGGCCTTCTAACAATGACAACAAATATATCAGTATGTGTTTTTAAAGCACAATGACATTGTACCGGCCGAGCAACTCACTAAAAAAAACCAAGTTTTACAACTAAATTGAATAGAAGTGATAGAGGACGGGTGGCTTACTCAATGAAATTTAGACATGCAGACTGCAGAACCATCTCCGCAGAAAGCACTTGACACATTGAGATCTTAAGCAGGGCATCCTTTTTCATGAACGCTAGCTCGAAAATTCTCTCCCAGAGGCCCAAGCTTGACACTGATAAAATGAGTAGTGTTTAGTAAACAAAGGCAACCCTATTCATACACAACCAGGGCATATGAGAAATACAGAAACAATGAGACTGGTCCCTCACCATCAGGGTGAAAAACAAATCGTAACTCAGCAGCAGTGCCACCCTCCCCTGCCTGTTATGTGACTTCAAAGAGACTCGTTATAATTCTTCCCCAGTCTCATCACTTCAGAACAGAAGCATTTTCAATATAATTTACAACGGATCCAAAGTTGTTGATTATTTATCTTATGCAACTGACACCCATTGACAACGCCAATAGTCCTAACTTGTTATCTGTATAATGATTCTTGTTGCATTATATATCCCGATGCAAAGACAGAAGCAGCAAAATACCAGCGAGGCACACTGGTAATCACAAATTAGCTTAGGTGTTTATAAGCCACGCCTTTAATTATATGGACCACGCACATTTGATAGAGCCCCCCCAACCCCCCCCCCCCCAGGTTTTTCATCTCACTTAAAGCCCTGGCTATGTACTTGGATTGGTCAATAAAATAATAAAAATAAACACGTGTGGAACACTTTTGTGTTTTTAATATTCGGAAAAAACAGAGATGTAGAGTGGTTAGTTGGAGATGAATTGGAGAAATGCACAGAGGAGTGGGAGGGGCATGAGGAAAAAGGCACAGGGGAAGTGGTAGAGAAATACATGAGGGAGACTGCAACAAGGGGGGGGTGCATGGCGCAAGGAAACTTGAGCCCCTACCCAGTTAGGAGCTTTAAAGCTTGGTCCCCGTGAGTTTGCCCCCCTTCCTGGGGTGTGGGGGGCTATTGTTACGCCACTAGTGGGGGGGGGGCAAAAGGAGACGGTAACGGAGGGATGCAGGGGAGAGAGCTAACAGCAAGCACATAGCAGGCGTATATTAGTGGGAGAGGCCTGTATATTTTACATTGGGCAAACCGTGCTCCTTGGCTGGGGAGAGTACTGGTAGCGTACAGGGCAATCCAGGAGCGCAGATTTGTCTGACCAGCAAAACAGTGATAATTCATCTCGCACTAGGCAAGTTTTGTTTGTCAACATTTCAAAACTTGTTGAGAGGCAAATTACAAAAGCGAACGTTACATTACAGGAGGAAAAAGTGACAATCATGAGCAAACAAAATACAAGAGGAGCAAACGGTGCATTACAGGAGGAAAATCCACGCACATGTACACGCACTACAGCACACCGGTACCTATAACTTCCCCTCCCAAGGTTCCAAAGGAGCCAGTCATTCCACTACGCTCTTGGCCTGGATGGGATAATGCCTCCTCTGTCCCAGCCAGTACTCGGTGTCGAGGATGGGGGGAGTGAGGGGGGGGGGAAGAGAAGTCTCCATGCCGGGCAGTGGTCACAGTGCCGCCCGGTTTTCGCTGTCCTACTGGATCAGTCCTAGGAGAACAGGGCTAAGGGGCTAAGGATAGGTCTTGAACAATGTCATGTGACAAAGAGGACGCCCAATGGGAGAGCGAGTACGTTCTGTGACGTAAGGCGGACTTCCAGGAAATCCCTTTTGTGCTAGAGAGACCTTGAATGCGGCGTAGTGCGTCTGCTCTACATCTTGTAATTGTGGGCAAATTGTTTAATCCCCCGGTGCCTACCGAAAATGAATGTGTCCGTGTGTAATGCCGCCACCACCGTGGGACGAGAGGAGCCTGAGATACCCGGTGGATGGGGGGAGGTGGGGGGTGTTGTGTGCGCATGCGTAAGTCCGTGTGTGTGTGTGCCTGTGTGTGCATGCGTGCATGCGTGTGTGTATCTGTGTGTGTGCATGCGTGTGTGCGCACGCTTGAGTGTGGCTGTGGCTGTGTGTGTACGCGCGTGATGGCCAGAAGCTGACTTGCGGTGAATGTTGAGAACAGGAGATGTGCACGGCGCCGGGCTGGGCGTGCACGCCCACGAGGTGAAATCGCCGATGGAAAGCACGTGCACATCCCCTGTCTCACATTCATCGGAACACGCCAACAAAAGATGTCTTGCAGACAAAGCATGCTTCACATGCTTTTTAGGTCTGCTCGACATAAAAACATTAGAGTTCTTACATCCAGGAATCGGTCAGCAAAAGGGCAGCATCTCCAATAGAAATTGGAAAGGCGACCCCTTCTAAGCAAAATCAGGGGTTTTTATACACTATTTTTCTAGCTTAATCTATCAAAAAAGTAACTAATATCACCAACTCGAGTTCTGATTGGACAAATTTAGGGTAGTTGAGCACTTCCTCATCATTACAATATAGTTTCACGATGATTCAGCAGAAAAATAAAGGGGCTTTGTTTAGGACAGTTTGTGGCCTAGGCGCTTCTTTTACTCGAAACATAAGAGAATGTTCCCAGGGTTTGAGCATTACATCGTCCATGCTTGGCACCCATCCTAGGTTCCGGGGCCCATCCAAGAACAGTCAGCTCACTCGCGCTGGCAGAAGATGTACATGCGCAGACCAATACTCACTCTCAGTGACTCAGTGACTCAAAGCAGCCATTTTCAGACTAGGCCTCACAGGCCACATTTTGGAGCTATTATAGAAACAAACACAAATTCATTTTACTTATGGTAATGAAACCCTTCTGTTTACCTCCCACCATTCTAATATTTACCTATTAGTTGTTACCTAGCTAATAGGCCACATATAAGCATTTTTCACATACATAATCGACCCTCTTTCCACACAAAACGTGTACAAAAAGCACATTTAAATAGCGTTTTGTTTATAACTAAACAGCACATTAATTCACAACACAATAACATTACATATTAGCTAGTATTATTGCAACATGCAAGCATGATTAATATTTCCCACGTGTAGTAATAAAAAATAATGTGTGCAACTTATTTCATGGTTGGTTATTTTCACAAAACATGCAATTAGTAAATATTACGTTATGGGACATTAACTTCGAGAGGGGTACACAAAATGTTGTGTTGCCACCTCGCTCCATCAAGAGCACAGTGACACCACAATGACACCTCGGGCAGTCATTATTTATATGGCAACTGAGGCAGCTGCAAAGAATGAACAGATGGCTCTGTCACAGACCCGGCCCGCAGGTTCTCCAACACAAGCTCTGCCCAGGAGGCACTGACTAGACTCACACATCAGTCAAGAAGAGAGATTCAACTGTCCCTGATGGTGGGATTTCACTGCCTTATTCAACAAGCATTTGCACTGCAATAGGTCTCGCATTAGGAAAGTGTGAGCTATTGGTATTGTAAATGACACATTTTTTAAATATGTGTTGGCTTTGAAAATATATGAATTAATAGCATTGTTATTCACAAAGCCAATAGTTTACACTTTCCTAATGCGAGTCCTATTGGCTACGGCAATGCTTGTTGGTAGCAAGCAAGGACAGTGCTGTTGTGGTGCTGAGTGATGATGTGGTTGGGCTGAGTGATGTGGTGGTGTCCCAGAGTGATGTGGTGGTGTCCCAGAGTGATGTGGTGGTGTCCCCAAGTGATGTGGTGGTGTCCCCAAGTGATGTGGTGGTGTCCCCGAGTGATGTGGTGGTGTCCCCGAGTGATGTGGTGGTGCCCCCGAGTTATGTGGTGGTGTTCCCGAGTGATGTGATGGTATCCCTGAGTGATGTGGTGGTGTCCCTGAGTGATGGAGGGTGGAGTTGGAGTTGGAAGGTAGAGGTGGAGTTAGAGGGTGGAGGGTGGAGTTGGAGTTGGAGGATAGAGTTGGAGGTTGAGATGGAGTTGGAGGGTGGAAGTGGAGTTGGAGGGTGGAGTTGGAGGGTGGAGTTGGAGGGTGGATTTGGAGGGTGGAGTTGAAGTTTAGCGTGGAGTTGGAGGGTGGAGGTAGAGTTGGAGGGTGGAGTTGGAGGGTGGAGTTGGAGGTGGAGTTGGAGGGTGGAGGGTGGAGTTGGAGGGTAGAGTTGGATTTGGAGGGTGGAGTTGGAGTTGGAGGGTGGAGAGTGGAGTTGGAGTTGGAGGGTAGAGTTGGAGGTTGTGTCAGGAATATCAGGGCGGCTTGCGGTCTAGGGCCCGCCCCACGGCATGAGCTATGCTCGAGGTATTTGTGTGGGAAAGTTCACAGTTTTCCCTCCAGGGGGCGCTGGTGGTTCGCTTGCACAACCTACAGTAACATATGTTGATGCATATAATGATGTGTGATGTAAATGTACTTGGAACATGCTCTTTATACCCCTTAGTTCGCCTAATGCGTGAGATTTGACTGTCTCACGCGAAATGAGTGAGGTTTGGCAACCTCACGCGAGATGCGTGAGGTTTGGCAAGCGGTATTGAAAACCTCACGCGAAATGCGTGAGAAACGGCAAGCGGTCGCGTTTAACATCGGGCGTAGCCACGTTAACGTGCGCGACCACGCCCAGATCTCTTTGCTCACTATTCTAGAGATCTTGAGGGTGTAGCAGCGTCTCCCTGTAGCTCTGAGTGGAGTTCAGAGTTTTGGAAGCATTTTCTTGGACTTTGCTTCTGGAAGTGGTTGGCAATCCTTTTGAAGGTCCTTTGGGAAGGCGCAACCTGCTGTGGAGGCATTTGGGAATCCTTTGCAGTATCAGTAAGTTGGATATCTGAGGCTTAGGTTTCTTCGGCCACGCCCTGTGTATCAGTAGAGTAGGTCGTACTCTACAGGTAGGACATTTTAAGCTATTTTCTGCACCAATATTTAAAGTCCATTATAGTAAACTTATTTAAAAGTGTTTTTGAGTCTTTTATCTGCGCAAATTACACATTCTTTGTTCTCTGTGAAATAATTCTCTGAGAGCTTAGGCTCTAACTTGTTGGGTCTTTTTCTTATGGTTTCTTTGGTCGCAATCCATAACTGTCGCAGTACGAATTGACATTACAAAAGAAAGAATTATATTGTTAAAGAAAGAATTTTCAAGTGAAGGTTTTGAACTTGAGATTATTTATGTAAAGACTGCACTAGAGATTATTCATGTAAAAGTTTATGTTTTACTAGGCGAAGAGACATTTTTGACTGTCATTGTAAAGTGGTTATTTACAAGAAAGGTGTCATTCTGTCAGTGTTGAATCTGAGACCCAAATGTGTTTTCTTTTGATGCTTAATTTAAAGGAATGATTTCATATATGTTAATTTGGAGTTAAACCCAGGTTAAAGACAAAAGGTCTTTTATTGAGGGGTGAAATTTTAGTTCTTTAAGCTGTTGCAGAGTTCTTAGAATATCGGTATAGATTTGCAACACTAACTTTTCCTTTTCAGATCTCCTTCCCTGCTGTTCCCTACCCAACTCCCCTGACTAACTTTTCCTTTTCAGATCTCCTTCCCTGCTGTTCCTTTCCCAACACCCTTTTCCCATCGCTTGATCACTTCAATATTCTGTGTATTTACTACAATCAGAATTGGAGGTATCGAGAGGTGGGCCCCTATATCAACTCGACAGATCCTGAGGAAGACCTCGTCTGACAGGTTGAGATGGAGTTGGAGGGTGGAAGTAGAGTTGGAGGGTGGAGTCGGAGGGTGGATTTGGAGGGTGGAGTTGGAGGGTGGAGTTGAAGTTTAGGGTGGAGTTGGAGGGTGGAGGTGGAGTTGGAGGGTGGAGTTGGAGGTGGAGTTGGAGGGTGGAGGTTGGAGTTGGAGGGTGGAGTTGGAGGGTGGAGTTGGATTTGGAGGGTGGAGGTGGAGTTAGAGGGTGGAGGGTGGAGTTGGAGTTGGAGGGTAGAGTTGGAGGTTGAGATGGAGTTGGAGGGTGGAAGTGGAGTTGGAGGGTGGAGTTGGAGGGTGGAGTTGTAGGGTGGATTTGGAGGGTGGAGTTGGAGGGTGGAGTTGAAGTTTAGGGTGGAGTTTGAGGGTGGAGGTGGAGTTGGAGGGTGGAGTTGGAGGTGGAGTTGGAGGGTGGAGGGTGGAGTTGGAGGGTGGAGTTGGAGGGTGGAGTTGGATTTGGAGGGTGGAGTTGGAGTTGGAGGGTGGCGTTGGAGATTCGAGTTGGAGGGTGGAGTTAGAGGGTGGAGTTGGAGTTAGAGGGTGGAGTTGGAGTTGGAGGGTGGATATGGAGGGTGGAGTTGGAGGGTGTGTGAGGGTGAGGGGATGTGAGGGTCAGGGTGTGTGAGGGGGAGAGGGTGTGAGGGGGGTGAGGGGGTGTGAGGGTGTGTGAGGGTGAGTGAGGGTGAGGGTGTGAGGATGAGTGAGTGTGTGAGGGTTGTGAGGGTGAGGGGATAAGGGTGTGAGGGTGAGTGAGGGTGCGTGAGGATAAGGGGGTGAGGGTGAGGGGGTGTGAGGGTGTGAAGGTGAGTGAGGGTGTGTGAGGATGGGTGAGGGTGTGAGTGTGGGTGGGTGAGGGTGTGTGAGGGTGAGAGAATGTGAGGGTGTGTGATGGTGGGGAGGTGTGAGGGGGTGAGGGTGTGAGGGTGAGTGAGGGTGTGTGAGGGTGAGGGTGTGAGGGTGAGTGAGGGTGTGTGAGGGTGAGGGGGTGTGAGGGTGTGAGGGTGAGGGGGTGTGAGGGGGTGTGAGGGTGAGCGATGGTGTGTGAGGGTGAGGGTGTGAGGGTGTGTGGGTGAGAGGGTGTGTGAGGGTGAGGGTGTGAGGGTGTGTGAGGGTGTGAGGGAGGGTGAGGGTGTAAGGGTGAGTGAGGGTGTGTGAGGGCGAGTGAGTGTGTGTGAGGGTGAGAGGGTGTGAGGGTGTGTGAGGGGGTGTGAGGGCGTGTGAAGATTAGGGGTGAGGGTGTGTGAGGGTGAGGGGATGTGAGGGTGAGTACCTAGGGTCCATGAACTCACAATGTAGATCCAACTGACGTCATTGTACAATCCTATGAAGGATGGAATACGAGGAAAACTGTAACTTCGTGAAATGTACTATAGATCAAAACATAGATGAAAAAGGTACAAACCCAACCACTATTCAAAAGCGTATATGTGTACATGTACCAATGTGACACAGACTTGTGTTTAAACAGAAACGCTAGTAAGACACGGTTCTGAGAAAACTACAACCAAAGAGTTTGAGAACTTTGCAAAGAAGATGGAAACACCCACAAATAAACATTGCTGGCAGCCATAATGGTAACACGCATGCAATCAAAAATTAACTACATAGCCAGCTATGATGTGCGCCTGTGAAAAAATCTGGTAACAGTGAGAACAACTATCAAGAAAAGAGCCAATGAACATGTACATGCAAAAATGTTTGTTTAACCACAATCAGATACGAAAGCAATGAAACATGCACAATAAACTTAGTATAAATAAATTGTCACAGGTGTGTCTGTCACAAGGATAATGACAGACTGGCGTGACTGGATCCAAAGAGAACTAATTTGGGATGAAGTGAATCCAGAAGACTTGAAGTGATCAGAAGGGCGTCCTCGAAGGGTACCAAGCCCGGATGACGATTCCACAAACTAAAAAAAAAACATTGCTGAAGTAGACTAGAAGTATTGAAACGATCTCCACACCGCGATGCATGTGCTGAGAATCAAACCTTTAAAATGTAGAACTCACCGTCAAATGTAGAATGAGAATTGTGTCTACTGGTAAATCATTTCAGAGATTTGTGGAGCAAAAAGATCCTAAAACCACAAAGCTGGTGAAGAATGGCAACCTGAGAATAGCTTTATTTGTCGATTGCAAAGTGGTTGGCATACATAGGAGGAATAAACGCAGAAACAGCAGGAAACCACATAGTACAGAAACGCCACTCCTAAAATGGCGGCACGCAGCGTATGCTGCACCGAGTGGCTCTCGGCACGTTAGTGCTGGACACAAGTAAGTGAGCAGCTTTGTAGCAGCCAAGCTTCTAAAGACATCAGAAAGACCACGAGCTTCTCCTCGAGATGATCAAGGCAGGTGAGTGCGCTCACACACAGTTTGTTTTAAAAGACAACTTGACAGTTGAAATGCCAACAGCAGTGCGAGGAAAAGGTGCTGAAAGGAAGATTGAAAATGTCAAAATTAAACACACATGGGCAGATTTACAATAACTGGTGCATCCCTGCATATCAGCAGGGATGCGCCAGTTATTGTGCGCCGTGGCTCCGCCACCATGGATGCTCCTTATTTATAATGGGACGCACCATGGGGCAAAAACGGACAGATGCGTAATGCATCTGTGCCGTAAAGGCGGCACATTGCTGGAGTTGCGTCGCAAGTGCAACACACATCAAAACAGGAACACAGCAGGATGAGCCAAACCTGTCGCACTACTGGGAACCTCTCGATAGTCGAGAGACTGTCCAAAGGCATAATTCTTCCCAGACAGCAAGACGACAGCAGGCTCCCCAATGTGAGTTGTGGGCTACCGATGGCAAGGTCACTGGTGGTGTACCAATGAACATTAAATACGCAGGATAGTAATACAGAAATTCTTTCACCTTGACTGAGGCTTGCCAGGATCACCAGGGGCTAGATGTAGGTCGCCAAATACCGGTCGGTAACGGCCGATTTCGGCCGTTACCGACCGGTATTTAGAGATTGAGATGTAGGGGGCCTAATATTTACCGATTCGGTACATTTACCGATTCCGTAAAATACCGAATCGGTAAATTTACTGAATCGGTAAATCTAGATGTAGGTGGCACTGAAAACAGTGCCACAGGCCCTTAAGAATTTGTTATTTACCATGAAATACTATTTCATGGTAAATAACGAATTCCTGGGTACATGCACATCTGTGCATGTGCCCTAAGGGCATGTATGTGTGTCACATGGCACACAAGCCAGAATCAGGGGTGCAACAGGGTGTCAAAGTGACACCCTGTCCCCCCTGACAATTTGGTAATTTTACCGAATTGGTATTTACCGATTCGGTAATTGACATTGATTCCTATGGGCCTCAAGGCCCATAGGAATCAATGGCAATTATCGAATCGGTAAATACTGATTCGGTAATTACCGAATCATACCGATTCAGCAAAAATTACTGAATTATTACCTACATCTCATTTACCGAATATAGAATACCGAATCAGTAAAATTCGGTATTCTAGAGCCGGTAAATGAGATTTACCTACATCGGGCCCTAGGTTCCTAAAAATCAGGGGATATGCCACCCTTGAAAATGAAGGTCTTGACAAGAAACACACGCAGGCTCTTTGGGTCAAATCGTTACTTCAAGATTAGTTTCAGTCTAATAAGGTGGCACACGCAGGCTCTTCCCTCATAGATCGTCACCATAAATTTGTAGTGATTTACTCCAGGTAGCAGTGATGAGTTTCATGAAGACTTATTGAGGAAGATTACAGGATACATAGGTGAGAAGTACAGAACCACAGAAACCCCACCAGAAGCAGCCAGCATGCTGCTTAGCCCACTCAACTAAGACTGCTCTAACAGATTCCCAACATTATGAACAGCATCATCTCAGCAACATTCCACTGGTGGTAAAATAGCATTACATTTACAAAAGCAGGATACAACACTTTCTCTCCAACTTTTTTCTTTTTCTGTCATTTCGTCCTTGTTTCCTTCCTTCTCTTCATTCTAGCTGTTATTTTTCAAATGTATCCAATTCTTTCCTAAAGAATGGTAAATCACACCCACAAGCTTCTGTTTCAGATCGAAGGCCTCTTGCCAGCGGTGAGAGCAAAGATTACATGGAACATAGAGGAGACGACGTTTTAAGGCAGGGGCAAAGTGGGCTCTGGACCAGGGCCCCAGTCTTTCAGGGGACCCCTTGAGAGATCTGGCTCTGTTCTCAACACAGTTCTGCCCTGATGACCTTGAATGATTCTTAAACATAGAGTGTTTTAAATACTATTTCCCTTTAATGTGTTTTTACAAGTGATGTGTGGGAGTTTATTACAGATATTTTGCACAAAAACGTTGTTTGTTTTTCAACACCATGCAACATCCATAAAAAAAATCCTTTTAGATCAAAAGAGGACCTCGGTCGCAGATATTATCTGCAATAATACTAGTGAACTACCACTATATTACAATATTAAAAACCACATCACTATCTCTGAATATTAGATAGAGCACATTTAGAATTTGGACCAGTGTGTCTGTGCAGTGTCGGTCACATGGCCAAAGAGGGCATGAAAAAGATGAAATTTGACCATGAATGTAAAACTGTTCCCAACAGGGGCATCATAAATATGTTTGGCCCTGGGCCCCCAAAATCCTTAAGATGTCCCTGAGAGGAGACAGGGAAAGGATGAGACAGAGGAGATCCAAGGGATAGTTAACTTGTGAATACATATAAAAGTGGTTTTCTACAAGGTTCAGAAGAAAAAACAGCTGGTATCATGCTGAATAAAGTAAGAAATGTCAAATTAGTGCCATGATGCCATCATAGCTGAAACAACGGTGGAAGGGTAAGGCTCCTTTTACCACATTGTCACTTTTTTGCTCTCTAATGCCATTCACTCCTAGTAAAGAAAGTGGAGGTAGTCTGGGAAAATTCTAGGTTGGGGTTACCTATGTACACTAGAAAGAGTAAGGGTCTGTAAAACTCTACGAAAAGTCCTGGGAACACATGGAAGGGTGAGGGCAAAAGGGTGGCATGGGGCAGGGAGATCTGCCCTTGTGCTGTTAGGACAGCAACTTATGTGTGTATCTCACCCTTAAATTTGCTGGTTGCCAGACTGTTTAGGGTCTGACCCATGACCTGACTAGGGCTTTACCGACTGGTGCTTGTCTGTCTTTTGGGGCCTTCAGGAGCTTGAGAGAGGCCATAGGTGTGAACCCATGCACAAAGGTTTGGTTTTCTTTGTCCCACCAGAAGTAGATGTATTTAAAGAATGTGCAGTTTCCCCTCTTTTTGACAGCCTTGAGTGCTCTTCCACTGCCTTGCTTGTTCATTGGGTGTTTTGCTCAGGTGTTTCCTTGCATTTAAAAGAATCCGTGGCTGGTTCTCATGTTAGCAGTTGTAACTAGTGCCTTTTTGTCACTTCTTTACTCATTTGACACCATTTATGGTTATGGGCTTTCCATTATTAATGAGCCTTCCTTGATTATCCACTTGTTTCCTTTTCTTTGATTGGAAAAGCTAAAGTGGATTTATCACTGTTTTCTTCTCTTTTCTTTGCCCATTTGAGTCTCCACTTACTCAGATCTTCCCATTTTCGCAACAACACAATTAATTCTTTTATCTGACCTATTCTCCCAGCTGTATTCATATTTTCAATGTCTTTCTCTACAAAATCCACTCTGTACGATTTTTGTAATGTTTTGAATTTTGAAAATTCCACTCCTAATTCACTAGTTAGATCTTCTAGTTGGTCATGCATTGTTTTTGTTCTCCATGTGATACTTTTGCACATAAACATAAGTTCATCATCCTGGTATGTTTTCTTTTGGTTGAAAGCTTTATTCGATATGCAAAGACATCTTACAAGCATAACATACATTATAAAAACAACATTACAAAAAGTACAGGTATGTCATACGTTTTAAGAAGGTAAAATTGTAGGGGTCCCCCTAGAATAAATTAGCTAAAAAGGGATTAAACCGAAATAGACAATCTATTGCAACAAATCAACCAGGAACGTTTTAAAAATTTGGAGACACCACAGACTATAAGAGGGGAGGTATCAGTCAATAAAATTCGGAGAGCCACCGAATGCATGCGTGTTCCCAGGCGTTTGAAGAGGGGTTTCAACCAGTATCTCCTTGGGTGGATATAGTCTGGACACTCAAAAAGTACATGTGCCACCGTCTCAGGCCTGGCTGGGCAGCGTGCGCAAAAGGGGGATAAATGAGCATGGGACTTCCACTTAGATACAGTTGCTCCTAGCGGGAGAGTGCCAACTCTGAACTTGAAGTAAAGGGCCCTATCCGCTGGCATAGTAATTAAGTCCATTTAGGGTTCGTATAATACCACAGTCTTCAAGTCGATGAAGGCCAAATAGAGACTGCCCTTGCCCAGTTCTACCACCTTCCAGTACAGAAGTGTTAACCTAAAGACCTGCTCAATTTGCCTGTTCCTGAGCAAAAGCCTGCTTGGAAGTCCGATAGAACTTGGTTCTCATCCACCCATTGAAGGATTCTCCCCAGGATAACTTTTCCGGCTACTTTTTGTGTAGAGTCAATCAGGCTTATTGGCCTATAATTCCCTGGGATGTCTCTCCTACCCTTTTTGTAAATGGGGACTACCACTGCCCCTCTCCACGACTCTGGGATCGGGCCGCCCTCCAAGATAGCATTCAGAGGGCCGAGATCATAAGACCCCAGTCAGATGGGTAGGCCCGCAGTAAATCTCCTGGGAGCCCATCCGGGCCAGCAGCTTTCAATGGGACCACGGTCTTAATGGCATTCTCAACCTCCCGCGGTGTAAACAAGCCCTTGATCCTTAGGACTAACTCCCTTGATCCTTAGGACTATTGGTGACGGTGACTTGGATTGGTAAGATAAATGGTATGAAATCCAAATTGTAAAAATCCAATTGAATAGAGTGTAGGTTTCCCTGACAACATGCCAGGAACCTGGTAATCGCCTGGGAATCATCATGGATGATGCACTTTCCATGAAAGACCACCTTAGATCCCTCTGCTGCAAGAGTTTTGCTATACTCAAACTTCTTGCCAAAATATTTCCCTGGCTACCCCTGGACTGTAGACGGTCTGTCACCCAGGCCCTACTGGTCAGTCGCCTGGATTATGGCAAAGCACTTTTTAATGGGATGAATGACCAGCTATTTTCCCGCCTACAGATTGTGCAAAACCAGGCGGCCAAACTCATCCTCAACAAAGGTAAACGCGATTCAGCATTGGAGTGCTTGAGTAAACTTCACTGGCTCCCGATGCGTCAGAGGGCTGCCTTTAAATTACTCAGCCATGCTCACAAAACCATACATGGAACAGGCCCCTCGATACTTCAAGGAAGGATCGAATTCTACATACCTAACAGAAACCTGCGATCATGCCAATCTGCTTTGGCGAAGTGTAAACGTATTTATAAGGTCAGAACAGGTGGACGTTCTTTTTCCCACCTAGCAGCCAAAAGATGGAACGAGCTCCCTTCTGACCTAAGACATACCACCAACTATCTTCAGTTCAGAAGGAATCTTAAAACGTATCTCTTCCCTAAGCCGTAAGCTTTCAGTATACACCTCAGCAGCCTTCCTGGTTCTTAGCGCCGTGATATCCCTCGGGATGAGTGATGCGCTCTACAAAAACCGCAAATAAATAAATAAATATATGGGCCCATGTGAGTATGCTTAGCAGGTGAGCCTGCGCTCTATCAATGGAAGCACTGTTATGTTTGCTTGTGCAATAGCACATTTCAGAAAAGATGGTATCTATCCGTGTTTCAACACCTTAATTTTTTAAATCTGTCTTACATGGAACCAATCCTAATATCTTTTGGCATGAATCACTAATTGCTGTTTGTGTTTTTTACTGTGCAATACCGATTCTGTGTTTCCTCTAGTCTTCCATGAACATAAAAGGCTCTCGGGATTTAAGTGTTTTTTGTAAAGGGGGATGGTGGGACCGTGTATTATTAAGGAATAAAATATCCTCTCCTTTACATTATATCGATACAGGAAGTCACCTCTAGCTTCCATGACCAGATAAAGCAACTCTTCCTTGATGTGTAATATCCTTATAATGTATGACATGGAGTATTTATCCAGTATATTGCTTGTACATCTATTTCTCACATACCCTCACCATCACCCCACCAAGCACTGGCTCCCATAACATGATAACTGCACTTTGGTGATTCTCAAAAATTTCCAGCAAAGCCTGAAAACAATAACAACGCCTTGCTAACAAAAACCCTACACAGTGTAGCCTGCTCTGGGTATGGGTGAGCAAGTCAGCACTCCCCATAGGACTATTGAAATGCTACAAAATCTATTTAGCAGAAATGTCTTATTACTTACCGGTAATCTTCATTACCCCGATTAGGGTCCTCCCCGTCCCAGTCCTTACCACGTGAGGCAGTCCTGCCTCCAAACAGCCAATCAAAACGCCAGAAATCCAAAGTTCAAAGTTGACATAAGCCCCTCCCACCCACCGCCATGCCTGTTATCAACAAGACTCAGACACAAACACAGCGGGAGGGAGGGAGGGAAGAGGACTGGGACGGGGAGGACCCTAATCGGGGTAATGAAGATTACCGGTAAGTAATAAGACATTACCCCCTCATTTAATTTAATTTAATTTGTGTGTTTATATAGTGCTAGAATCACTCCCGGGGGAGTATCTCCGCGCTTCGTCCGCTCCGAAACCCTTCCTGGCTTCCCTGAGAGATGGTCCCTTAATGGGTATCTCCAGGGTGAGACCAGGCATCCCCGGCGGTCTGGTGGGGCCGTTAGTGAAGATGAGGCAAGCTAATGCCCAGAGTTGCCGAGTGTGATCGCTGATCAAAGTGGGCACCGAGGCGAGAGAATTATCGAGTCCGCTGACCCTGGTCCAGAAACCTGCCGCGCTGGGAATCGAACCCTGGTCCCGGGCCGTCCTCTGCTCTCGGGTCTGCCGCCTCTAACCAGTGAGCCACACTACCTCACTGGGTCCTCCCCGTCCCAGTCCTTACCACGTGAGGAACTCACAAGCAGAGAACCAAGAAGAAAAAATGCAGGACACCAGGGATCCATGCAAAAGTACAAAACTTTAAACAATAAAGCATCGACGAACAGCAGCGCACAAGACGCCAACAGAAATCGTCAGAAGAGGCAAGAAAAACATTCTAGGTTGGGGTTACCTATGTACACTAGAAAGAGTAAGGGTCTGTAAAACTCTACGAAAAGTCCTGGGAACACATGGAAGGGTGAGGGCAAAAGGGTGGCATGGGGCAGGGAGATCTGCCCTTGTGCTGTTAGGACAGCAACTTATGTGTGTATCTCACCCTTAAATTTGCTGGTTGCCAGACTGTTTAGGGTCTGATCCATGACCTGACTAGGGCTTTACCGACTGGTGCTTGTCTGTCTTTTGGGGCCTTCAGGAGCTTGAGAGAGGCCATAGGTGTGAACCCATGCACAAAGGTTTGGTTTTCTTTGTCCCACCAGAAGTAGATGTATTTAAAGAATGTGCAGTTTCCCCTCTTTTTGACAGCCTTGAGTGCTCTTCCACTGCCTTGCTTGTTCATTGGGTGTTTTGCTCAGGTGTTTCCTTGCATTTAAAAGAATCCGTGGCTGGTTCTCATGTTAGCAGTTGTAACTAGTGCCTTTTTGTCACTTCTTTACTCATTTGACACCATTTATGGTTATGGGCTTTCCATTATTAATGAGCCTTCCTTGATTATCCACTTGTTTCCTTTTCTCTGATTGGAAAAGCTAAAGTGGATTTATCACTGTTTTCTTCTCTTTTCTTTGCCCATTTGAGTCTCCACTTACTCAGATCTTCCCATTTTCGCAACAACACAATTAATTCTTTTATCTGACCTATTCTCCCAGCTGTATTCATATTTTCAATGTCTTTCTCTACAAAATCCACTCTGTACGATTTTTGTAATGTTTTGAATTTTGAAAATTCCACTCCTAATTCACTAGTTAGATCTTCTAGTTGGTCATGCATTGTTTTTGTTCTCCATGTGATACTTTTGCACATAAACATAAGTTCATCATCCTGGTATGTTTTCTTTTGGTTGAAAGCTTTATTCGATATGCAAAGACATCTTACAAGCATAACATACATTATAAAAACAACATTACAAAAAGTACAGGTATGTCATACGTTTTAAGAAGGTAAAATTGTAGGGGCCCCCCTAGAATAAATTAGCTAAAAAGGGATTAAACCGAAATAGACAATCTATTGCAACAAATCAACCAGGAACGTTTTAAAAATTTGGAGACACCACAGACTTTAAGAGGGGAGGTATCAGTCAATAAAATTCGGAGAGCCACCGAATGCATGCGTGTTCCCAGGCGTTTGAAGAGGGGTTTCAACCAGTATCTCCTTGGGTGGATATAGTCTGGACACTCAAAAAGTACATGTGCCACCGTCTCAGGCCTGGCGGGGCAGCGTGCGCAAATGGGGGATAAATGAGCATGGGACTTCCACTTAGATACAGTTGCTCCTAGCGGGAGAGTGCCAACTCTGAACTTGAAGTAAAGGGCCCTATCCGCTGGCATAGTAATTAAGTCCATGTAGGGTTCGTATAATACCACAGTCTTCAAGTCGATGAAGGCCAAATAGAGACTGCCCTTGCCCAGTTCTACCACCTTCCAGTACAGAAGTGTTAACCTAAAGACCTGCTCAATTTGCCTGTTCCTGAGCAAAAGCCTGCTTGGAAGTCCGATAGAACTTGGTTCTCAACCACCCATTGAAGGATTCTCCCCAGGATAACTTTTCCGGCTACTTTTTGTGTAGAGTCAATCAGGCTTATTGGCCTATAATTCCCTGGGATGTCTCTCCTACCCTTTTTGTAAATGGGGACTACCACTGCCCCTCTCCACGACTCTGGGATCGGGCCGCCCTCCAAGATAGCATTCAGAGGGCCGAGATCATAAGACCCCAGTCAGATGGGTAGGCCCGCAGTAAATCCCCTGGGAGCCCATCCGGGCCAGCAGCTTTCAATGGGACCACGGTCTTAATGGCATTCTCAACCTCCCGCGGTGTAAACAAGCCCTTGATCCTTAGGACTAACTCCCTTGATCCTTAGGACTATTGGTGACGGTGACTTGGATTGGTAAGATAAATGGTATGAAATCCAAATTGTAAAAATCCAATTGAATAGAGTGTAGGTTTCCCTGACAACATGCCAGGAACCTGGGAATCGCCTGGGAATCATCATGGATGATGCACTTTCCATGAAAGACCACCTTAGATCCCTCTGCTGCAAGAGTTTTGCTATACTCAAACTTCTTGCCAAAATATTTCCCTGGCTACCCCTGGACTGTAGACGGTCTGTCACCCAGGCCCTACTGGTCAGTCGCCTGGATTATGGCAAAGCACTTTTTAATGGGATGAATGACCAGCTATTTTCCCGCCTACAGATTGTGCAAAACCAGGCGGCCAAACTCATCCTCAACAAAGGTAAACGCGATTCAGCATTGGAGTGCTTGAGTAAACTTCACTGGCTCCCGATGCGTCAGAGGGCTGCCTTTAAATTACTCAGCCATGCTCACAAAACCATACATGGAACAGGCCCCTCGATACTTCAAGGAAGGATCGAATTCTACATACCTAACAGAAACATGCGATCATGCCAATCTGCTTTGGCGAAGTCTAAACGTATTTATAAGGTCAGAACAGGTGGACGTTCTTTTTCCCACCTAGCAGCCAAAAGATGGAACGAGCTCCCTTCTGACCTAAGACATACCACCAACTATCTTCAGTTCAGAAGGAATCTTAAAAGGTATCTCTTCCCTAAGCCGTAAGCTTTCAGTATACACCTCAGCAGCCTTCCTGGTTCTTAGCGCCGTGATATCCCTCGGGATGAGTGATGCGCTCTACAAAAACCGCAAATAAATAAATAAATATATGGGCCCATGTGAGTATGCTGAGCAGGTGAGCCCGCGCTCTATCAATGGAAGCACTGTTATGTTTGCTTGTGCAATAGCACATTTCAGAAAAGATGGTATCTATCCGTGTTTCAACACCTTAATTTTTTAAATCTGTCTTATATGGAACCAATCCTAATATCTTTTGGCATGAATCACTAATTGCTGTTTGTGTTTTTTACTGTGCAATACCGATTCTGTGTTTCTTCTAGTCTTCCATGAACATAAAAGGCTCTCGGGATTTAAGTGTTTTTTGTAAAGGGGGATGGTGGGACCGTGTATTATTAAGGAATAAAATATCCTCTCCTTTACATTATATCGATACAGGAAGTCACCTCTAGCTTCCATGACCAGATAAAGCAACTCTTCCTTGATGTGTAATATCCTTATAATGTATGACATGGAGTACTTTATCCAGTATATTGCTTGTACATCTATTTCTCACATACCCTCACCATCACCCCACCAAGCACTGGCTCCCATAACATGATAACTGCACTTTGGTGATTCTCAAAAATTTCCAGCAAAGCCTGAAAACAATAACAACGCCTTGCTAACAAAAACCCTACACAGTGTAGCCTGCTCTGGGTATGGGTGAGCAAGTCAGCACTCCCCATAGGACTATTGAAATGCTACAAAATCTATTTAGCAGAAATGTCTTATTACTTACCGGCAATCTTCATTACCCCGATTAGGGTCCTCCCCGTCCCAGTCCTTACCACGTGAGGCAGTCCTGCCTCCACCCAGCCAATCAAAACGCCAGAAATCCAAAGGTCAAAGGTGACATAAGCCCCTCCCACCCACCGCCATGCCTGTTATCAACAAGACTCAGACACAAACACAGCGGGAGGGAGGGAGGGAAGAGGACTGGGACGGGGAGGACCCTAATCTTGGTAATGAAGATTACCGGTAAGTAATAAGACATTACCCCCTCATTTAATTTAATTTAATTTGCGTGTTTATATAGCGCTAGAATCACTCCCGGGGGAGTATCTCCGCGCTTCAACCGCTCCGAAACCCTTCCTGGCTTCCCTGAGAGATGGTCCCTTATAGGGTATCTCCAGGGTGAGACCAGGCATCCCCGGCGGTCTGGTGGGGCCGTTAGTGAAGATGAGGCAAGCTAATGCCCAGAGTTGCCGAGTGTGATCGCTGATCAAAGTGGGCACCGAGGCGAGAGAATTATCGAGTCCGCTGACTCTGGTCCAGGAACCTGCCGCGCTGGGAATCAAACCCTGGTCCCGGGCCGTCCTCTGCTCTCGGGTCTGCCGCCTCTAACCAGTGAGCCACACTACCTCACTGGGTCCTCCCCGTCCCAGTCCTTACCACGTGAGGAACTCACAAGCAGAGAACCAAGAAGAAAAAATGCAGGACACCAGGGATCCATGCAAAAGTACAAAACTTTAAACAATAAAGCATCGACGAACAGCAGCGCACAAGACGCCAACAGAAATCGTCAGAAGAGGCAAGAAAAACATCAAGCCAAGAATGTCGCACAAAAGTGTGACGGGACCGCCAAAAGGCCGCCCCACAAAGCACCAGGATAGAGACCCCGCCCCATCAGCACAGGAAGCAGACACAGAACCCACAGGAGACAAACAGGGCAGGAGAAACCCGAGACTATAGTGAACATCGGAGGCAAAACAGAAGAGCCCCGTGAACACCCAAAGAAGGGGAACAGGAGAAACCCCCACAGCAGGCAAAACAGGAAGCAACACCTCCTGCCGCAAAAGGAAACACGAAGAAACAGGCAGAAAAACCCGATCTAAGCCGCAAAACAACTCAAGCCTGCAGAAACTGCAAAGAAGGAAACAAAACGAGCAAGGCACCCAACCGACAAGCGGAAGAGAAGGCTAGCAAAAAAAAACACCGCAGTGGACAACCACAACACGTCCACCACTAACAAGGACATGAAAGGGGCAACCGCAGAACATGCAAAACAGCAGGCAAGGCCCAAAGAAGAAACGAGAACAGGAGAGCCCGGACAACGAAGCAAAAGCTCCGAAGAAGCCGACCCACCAAAGGGCAACAACCACCGAGGAAGACCCAAGGCCCCGACAAGCACAAACCGCCGTCAACGAGCAGACAAAGCGGAAGGGGAAAAATCCCAACAACAAACCCAAGCTGGAGAAACCAGCACAGAAACAGGAACCCCACCATGGATTCCGACCAAGAGAAGAGCACCAGGAAACAAAAGAGCCCCAACGTGCATCTCAGCTCCAAAGAGCGGAAGGCCAACGCGACCAACACATGCCACAGGCCACCACAGAAGAACAGCCCAAAGACGCTAAAGACAGCCGCTCAAGAGACAGGCAGTCAGAAGCAAGCGCCAATGACAGGGCAAAGACAGCTGTGGACCCAGAAGCAGAGCCGGAGGCAAGGGAGGCTGGCCAAATCCGACTCCCAACAGCAACAGCAGGAGCGGAATCCAAAAACAGCAAGGCCAACCCAACAACACCGACACCCCCCAAACCTCCACAGAGCGCCCGGTAGGAGAAAAACGGGAGGGAAGGCATACAGAAAACCCAAAGGCCAATGACAGACCACCCCGGAACAAAAACCGGGGGAGAAGACCAACAGGAGGGGAAGCAAAAATGACCAAACCAAGAGTCCCAAACCAAAGACAAAAGGACCTGGAACAGAGGAACAGACAGAGGGAATGCTACACGAAGCAGCAAGACATCCCAGCGCAGGGCCATTCCAAGCACCAGCGCACAGTCCCAAGCACCCACGCAATGTCCCAACAAAAGGACATGTCCCGTCGAAACAAGCACCAGACAGCACTAAACAGAGGACGGCAGGAAGCGGCCTAAGCCACCAAAAGAAGGCACAACTAGAGTACGATTCCATGAAAGAAAACCAACCGCCGTAACAGGGATGGCTACCAAGACCCTATGAAAGACAACAGAGAAGTCGCCGCCCAGACACAAGACAGGGAAGCCCGCAGGAACAGAGACACGTACCGGGACCCCCCAAGAAGGCCCAAACAACAACGAGCCCCCAGAGCGCCAGCCCGAACAACAGACAAGCCGGCCACCAAGGACCCCAACGGGGCCCCCAACCCAAGGACAGACATCCAAGGACAACAAGAGGAGAGAGGAAAGCAGAAATGCACCCCCCACACCAGGTCAGGAGAGCAAAGCCACCAGACCAGGGGAGAGAGGAACCAGAGCCCCGTAAACAGCAAGACAAAGGACCCAACAAGTCATCAGAAGAAACACCAAGGACATGAGGTGCACAAGAGCCCAAGGAACCACAGCCGAGGAGGCAACCACCATCTGCCGGACACAAAGCCAACCCCGAGCCGGGGCAGGAGGGAGACCCAGAAGGGCCCGCAGAAGATCCAACAGGACAGAGAACAGATCCGGAAATATGGAACGCCTCACGAAATGCGTGTCATCCTAGCGCAGGGGCCACGGCAACCCCCTCCAGCAACGCTCAACAGAAAGCATAGGAGCCGCTGAAGCGAGCACTGAGAAACAGCCCCCAGCAAAGCGTCAAACCGGTCCCGAGGAACTGAAGCCCCCGAACAGGAACCAGACGAGGAACGGCCAGACCCAAAACGACCCCAGAAACCGGAACCAGGCCAGCAAACCCCCTCAGCAGGAGCCAGCACCGTGGAAAAAACCAGAGGAGCATGAGAGAGACCGAAAGGAAACACCTGAAAACAGGAAACGGAACTCAACCACCGCAAACCTCTGAGCAGCCGGATGGAGGGGAACGAGAAAAACAGGCGACTCCCACATCTAGGGAAGCTAAAATTACCCACCAAGAAGAGGGGAAAACTGGGCTGCAAGGAGCACAACCGAAAGGGACACAGCCGCACCAACCCGACCAAAGCCCCGGGAGGCAGAACCAAACAGAAAGACCAACGGGAGCCAGGACCAGGAACAGAGAGAAAGAGGACCCCCGGCACCACTCCATCACCGAAACCAGCACCACAGAGCGTAGCAACAAAAAAAAAGGCCGACGCCAAAGAAGATGGCAGAACGCACCACAGTGCCAACGGACAATGAAGCGACCGTGAAAACAGCCTAAAAGGGGGACAGCCCGGAATGGAAACCGGCAACCAAGAATGACGACCAACAGGAATCACCATTCTCAAAGCAGACCGGACCAATGACACCAAAGGAGAAAGGCGACCCACAAGCAGGTCAACATCAGGAGCGGAACACATAACCTGAAGAGGAAGAGATGCAACCACCAGGCCACGGAGACTCCTCCTGGGCACAACATATTCGACTGACATTCAGGGGCAGCAGCAGGCGCCGCAGAGGCAGGGAACCAAACGTAGTGCAAAAAACGCAGGCATAGGACCAAGGCACCAGGGGAATGGCAAAGCACCAAAACGCAGGCCAGAGAGAAATCTCACAAGCCCCCGCCGCCCCGGTAGCCGAGAACAAGGCCCAACCATCCGGGACTGGAAGGAGGGACCCCTAAGAAAGCACAGACCGAAAAAGAGCAAGCACACACCCCAAAAAGGAGAAGCAGCATACGAACTCTTGAGAGCGGAATCCACCAACCGCCCAACCCGGACCTCCAGGGAAGAAGCCTCCGAAGACCGAGGGAGAAGGAGCAAAAAAGAAGAAAAATGGAGGATACCAGGAGACAAAGACCGCCAGGCGAAATCGTGTCCCCAGAAAGAGAGGAACACCCCGCATGGCAATGCCAAGCCACACCGCAGCCAGTACAGCCAACAGGACAGCACGAAATGGCCGGAAAAAAATGGGAACAAACCCCGCCGGAGCAAATGAATCAGGGAGAAAGACCCAGCAACAAAACGCCAGAAATCACATGGACCATCCCCGAATGTATACCCCAACAGGGAAAAAACGTCCACGACCCCACCAACAAGAGATGATGGCATAGCCGCATGCACCAGCAGCGCAGACAGCGCAAAACAGTCCAAGAAAAACTGCAAAAGATGCTACGCGGCGAAGAGAATGCAAATTTCCAAAGCACAGCATGAAAATGAACATCCCAAGTCACATTGACAGCATTGGCAGGACTTGAACCCTCAGCACATGATAGCCTGTGACACCAGAGGCATATGACACACCAATGAGCAACAGCTCCGTGGATGCACCGGAGAGGAAGTCCCCTCAAACATGGCGAGCAAAAGGAGTAAACCCCATATATGGAACGCTCCACGAATTGGCATGTCATCCTTGTGCAGGGGCCATGCTAATCTTCCCTGTATCATTCCAAGCTCAGTACATGTGCTGCCGAAGCGAGCACCAGGACAACACCCAACACACCAACAAAGGAAGTGCCCAGCAACCTCCAGGAAACACTGCCCCAAACAGTAATCTCATATGTGAGAACAGAAAATAAACAAAAAAGGGCAGCCCTGCAGTCTCCACCCACAGCCACATATGTAGAACATGGCCGCAGGGGCCGGCCACTGCACTAAAGCACCAGCGCCGGAACGACCTGGGGCCAGAACACCAGGAGGGCTCCCCGCCCCAGCCCAGCACATGAACGGGGAGCATCCTGACCCCAGAACAGGAGCATGGCCGGCCGGAGGACCGGAGCGGCCGCGCCGGTAAAAACATGAAAAGACCATAAACAGAAGCATTTAAAAATGCAAAAGAAACACTCACGGCACCGCTAAACCATCCAGAGCAAACAGGAACAGAGGCAGGAACCGGGAGCACCAGCGTTCCGACAGCCGTCGGAGAAGTAAAAAAAACAGGCATGGCGGTGGGTGGGAGGGGCTTATGTCACCTTCGACCTTTGGATTTCTGGCGTTTTGATTGGCTGGGTGGAGGCAGGACTGCCTCACGTGGTAAGGACTGGGACGGGGAGGACCCATGAGGGGGTAATGTCCTGATTGCTTATTAGTGATCCTCATTCAATCCAAGCACAACCTTTCTCACCACAACCTTTGCACAGTCCTACACCTTTACCTAATGTGAGAGACTTCCCCAACAAAACATGGATTCAGCCACAGGGGGCACCAAACATCTGCACATTGTTCATGTGCGTGCGTGACTCCGGCGTGTGAACTTTAACACAAACTGAAAGAGAAACCATCTCTGCCCAGTGGTGGCCATTCTTAGCATTCTGATCATATCAAAAGATGACAACTCAAAGACAGACGGGGACAGGGTTGGTTAGCGCCTTAGAGCAGAGTGACAGCACAATGACGCCTCAGGCACTGTTCATTGTCTTTAGATACATGGGAACCGAGGTAGACTGTAATGCATGAACTGCTAAGAATGTCACAGAACTGGCCCGCAGGTTCCCCAAAATAGACACTGCCATGGCTTCAGCCACAGGCGGCACCAAACACCTGCACATTGTTCATGTGCGTGCGAGACTTCGGGGTGTGAACTTTAACACAATCTGAAAGAGAAACAATCTCTGCCCAGAGGTGGCCATTCTTAGCATATCAGAAGATAAAAAATCAAAGACAGGCTGGGACAAGGTTGGTTAGCGCCTTAGAGCAAAGTGACAGTACAATGACACCTCGGTGCAGTCACTAGCTACACGGCAACTGAGGAAGGCTGCAACGCATTAACAGATGGCTCTGTCACAGAACCGGGCCCAGATTCCACAGCATAAACTCTGCCCAGGAACTATAAACAAGAATCACACATCAATCATGCAGAGACATGAAACTTTCCCTGATGGTGGAATGTCACTGCCTTATTCAAAAACACCTCAGAGCTGATAAACCAAGGTGCAGGTTCACCAAGAGTTTGCATTGCCGTACCGAGGCACAAAATGGGACAAACTCTTCAAATGGATGTAAAAGGTAACCTTTTTTCGGAGTAGATATCGCTTTGAGCCACTTTGCATCAAGGGAATGTAACAATGGTGGACGTTTGGTGTTGCAGTATAAGCACCCAAGGCTGTTGACACAACACAAGATCTACAAAGATTGCCAGACTTCGCTTTACTTAAAAAAATAACTTCCCATGGAGGCAGGAAGAAAGTGGGAGAAGTGATGTCATTTCTCCAAGCATTTCACACTTTGGCGTCTGGATTTACTTTGACGAAACATAGCACAGCAGGCGAGGTTTCTGCACTGCATTACTTTAAAGTAAAAGAGGAAAAATCACTGTGTCTGCCAAATTATGATGCATCCGCTCCCCCCCATCACATATTACATTTACCCATAATAATTACACCGGACACATTGTTTATGGGTAAAGAACTGCTGCAGGTTTATTTTCATACAACTAAAGTATGACATTTTAGTGGGTTATCTTACGGGCGATCCAGGGAAGGCAGCCCCTTCCTGCCTGCCCGCCTTCTGATCCAGCCGGCACGGTGGGTCGACTCCCGGACAGTGCAGCACCTCTGTGGATCCCCCTATGGATCATGTGATCATGTCTTATACTCCCTCCCCTTTCGGGGCAGAGCGTGGTATGGCACATCCCCGGTTGGTAAGGCCCCCTAACCGCCCGAAGGACTAACAGGGCGCCGTCGCAGTTTTCCCGGAACCTCCCTGCGGCTCCAGGTCTTTGGCTCAGGCACCCTTACTGTGCCAGGCAGAGGTACCCTTACTGTACCGGTCTGCCGCAGAGGTACCCTTATTGTACCCGCCTGCCTCCAAATCGCCCTGTAACTCCGCCACAGCTCTGGAGGAGGCTACCGTCGATGACAGAGCCCTCCACCTCCGAGCTCCCTACTTCCATCTTGCAGCTAACCGTGCATCCTGTAAATCAAGGAGGAACATATCCCCGACTTAGGACAGTGCACGCCATCCTTCTAATAACAGCCTTCTCCTCTTGCTTGTATTAGTGCCTGCTTGCTGAACCCCAAGCCCTTCCATTCAGTGAACGTCTGCGTGGCCACGTTGAGCCCTTTTGCATGAATGCACTGCCGCAGCTATGGATCTGGCACCCCACCATTCCCTGCATGGAACAGTCTCTGAACACACTAGCTCGCCTGGCCCCAATTATTGCTGATAGTCCTTATATAAGTTTGCATGGCCTGTATAAGTGCCATCCTCTCCCTGGTTACTAAGTCATTGCCCCCTAAATGGGTAATCAGGACATCGGAGGGGGTCCCCTGATGAGAGCTGTTGTTCGCCTGCTCCTCTACCATCCCTCGGTAGCCCCCCTACAACTGCGCCCGTGCAAAACCTTCTGTACAATCCCCATGCGTTGGCCACTGTGCCAACCTGGCAATGTATGAGTGTCCCCACAGCCACACCTGACAACCTGATGGGTAAATGGGACGCCATCTTGTCACCACTTGTGTCATTGTTTGCAAATACTGCGCACTTTAAATATTGCACCATCACTAATACTCCGTATTGGCTGTTAATTCTGCCCAGGAGGACTTTGTTGTTCGCAGCGGTGCCACCCTACCCAGGAAAGTAAAGTCGAGCCTCGCCCGTGTATGACCAATTTTTGGGGGAGGGGGAACACTCCCCCCCAAGGTTGTTGTAGTTTCTATCGCAAGCTGTTCCACCGCATGCAGAGGATCCCAACCAGACTACCACAGTAGTGGGCGGCAGCTCCCCTTAAGTTGAGTATGCGCGTGCCTCCCTTCCTAGCCCACACCTAGCTGCTGGCATCCTAACAGGCACCGCACACCATCTTATACAGCTACCAATCTTCACAGCTACTCACATGGCATTTGGACCTGGCAACTTTTGACTGCTGGGGTGCTGAACCCCTTGTTGTGCAGCCCTTGTCATGACAGGCTTATGGCTGGGGGGATGCTGGGAATTATACCCCGCAAACTACCCTCTGCCTTTGTAATCCCCTAGCCAATCAGTCCCTTGCCCTCTGGCCGCGACCCATAGCTGCTGATACACCAGCTCCTGACCGAACCCCGGAGTGCGTCGCCCTGCGCCACACCACTGTTCGTGTATACCTGGAAGAAGGTAAGTGGGTGGTGACAGTCCTATCCCCCCTTCCCCTTCTTGCCGCCTAGCAGCATTCGCTGATGGCGGTGTCTTATTGCAATCACACCCACCCCTCTAGACAGGTCGGGGATGGCCGTGCTGAGGGTGTGTGATTATCTCATATCCCTGTGGGTGGAACATAGTCAAGTCAAGTCAAGTAAAGAATTTGTATAGCGCACTACATACCCATAGGGTCTCAAGGCGCTTAGGGAGGGGAGGAGGATTACTTGTCAAATATCCATGTTTTAAGCTGCTTTCTGAATGCTAGGTGGTTCTGGGTAAGGCGAAGGTAAGTGGGGAGTGAGTTCCATGTTTTAGCTGCCAGGTATGAGAAGGATCTGCCTCCCATGGTGGTCTTGTTGATGCGAGGTACAGTGGCGAGGGCTTGGTTTGAAGAGCGTAGTTGGCGGGGGGAGTAAAAGGACAGTCGTGAGTTGAGGCATTCTGGTCCGATGTCGTAGAGTGATTTGTGTGCGTGGGTTAGCAGTCGGAAAGTGATCCTCTTATTGACGGGTAGCCAGTGGAGGTCTTTCAGGTGACCAGAGATGTGTTAGTTACGCGGGATGTCTAATATGATCCTGGCTGAGGCGTTTTGGATTCGTTGGAGTTTCTTCTGGAGTTTAGCGGTAGTACCTGCGTAGAGGGTGTTTCCGTAGTCCAGTCGGCTCGTGACCAGAGCATGGGTGACTGTTTTTCTGGTTTCGGTGGGGATCAAGCGAAATGTTTTTTTGAGCATGCGAAGAATGTTGAAGCAGGATGAGGATACGGCGCTGACTTGTCTGTTCATTGAGAGTGAAGAATCCAGGATAACGCCTAGGTTCCGTGCGTGGTCTGTCGGGATGGGTGCTTTTCCAAGGGCTTCCGGCCACCAAGAGTCGTCCCATGCAGAGGGGGATGTACCTAAGATGAGGACTTCTGTTTTATCTGAGTTAAGTTTCAGACGGCTGTGTTTCATCCATTCGGCAACTTCTTTCATTCCTTCGTGTAGGTTAGTTTTGGCGGTGCTGGGGTCATTGGTGAGAGAAAGGATCAGTTGAGTGTCATCCGCGTAGGAGATGATGTTGAGGTTGTGTTGGCGAGCGATGGCCGCAAGGGGGCTCATGTAGACGTTGAAGAGGGTGGGACTAAGTGAGGATCCTTGTTGTACGCCACAGATGACTTCAGTGGCCTCGGACTTGAATGGTGGAAGGCGGACTCTCTGGGTTCTTCCGGTGAGGAACGAGGTGATCCATTCAAGTGCTTTTCCTTGTATTCCGATGTTTCTGAGGCGTTGTAAAAGGGTGCTGTGGCAGACTGTGTCGAAGGCTGCAGAGAGGTCGAGGAGGATGAGGGCGACTGTGTCTCCATTGTCCAGTAGAGTTCGAATGTCGTCTGTTGCTGCGATGAGGGCGGTCTCAGTGCTGTGTTTTGCTCGGAAGCCAGATTGTGAGGAGTCGAGGGATTTGTTGGCTTCGAGGAAAGCGGCGAGCTGGTTGTTGACAGCTTTCTCGATGACTTTGGCCGGGAAAGGAAGGAGCGATATGGGGCGGTAATTTTTGAGTTCGGTGGGGTCCGCTGTGGGTTTTGTCAGAAGGGTGGTAAGTTCAGCGTGTTTCCAGCTTTCCGGGAAGGTGGCGGAGTTGAAGGAGCAGTTGATGACGTCTCGGAGGTGCGGTGCTATGATGGAGTCTGCTTGTTGAAGATGTGGTGAGGGCATGCGTCTGTGGGGGATCCTGAGTGGATGGAGTTCATCAGGCGGATGGTGTCCTCAGTGGAGATTGGGTTCCAGTCGTTAAGGGTGTTCGAGGGGGAAGAATGTTCAGCATATGGTTGGGTGGGTTGTTCTCCGGGTTGGTTGTCGAAGCTGTTGTGGATGTCTGCGATTTTGTTGTGGAAGAATAGAGCCAGGGAGTCGCAGAGGGCTTGAGAGGGGGTGATGTCGTTGGAGTTGGCCGAGGGGTTGGTGAATTCCTTGACGATGTTGAAAAGTTCCTTGCTGTTGTGGGCGTTGTTGTCTAGTCGATCCTTGAATGCTGTTTTCTTGGCATTTCATATCAGTTGGTGGTGTATGCGGGTGGCGTTTTTGAAGGTGTCCTTGGTGCTGGTTGTTGGGTCTTTTTTCCAGGCCTTCTCAAGGGAGCGGCAGAGTTTCTTGGATTTCTTAAGATCATCGTTGAACCATGAGGCCTTCTTGCTGCCAGGTTTGCTTTGACGTTTTTTCAGTGGTGCTAGGATGTCGGCGGTGTTGGATAACCATAGGGTGAAGTTGGCGGCGGCTTGGTCTGGGTTAGAAGAGTGGGCTGGTGTGTTTAAAAGGAGCGATGAGGAGATCTGGTCGATGGTGATTTTGTTCCAGTTTCTTTGCAGAGTTGGTTGGAGGTGGTTGGTGGGTTTCGGCTTGTTGTAGGTGAAGTGAACCCAGCTGTGATCAGTCCAGAGGAGATCCGTAGTGTGGCTGAAGGAGACATGATTGCTGGAGGTGAAGATGGGGTCGAGTGTGTGACCTGCGATGTGGGTGGGGGAAGTGACCAGTTGTTTAAGTCCGAGGTTGGCGAGGTTGTCTAAAAGGGTGGTGGTGTTGCGGTCGTTGTTCTTTTCAAGGTGAAAGTTGAGGTCTCCCAGAAGGATGTAATCTTTGGAGGGGAGCGCGTGTGGAGTGATGAAGTCCGTGATGTCTTCACTGAATTTTGCGCAAGGTCCTGGTGGTCTATAGAGGAGGGTGCCTCTGAGTGTGGTCTTGGGGTCGATGTGGATCTGGAAGTGAAGGTGTTCAGAGTTGGCGAGGTTGACGTCAGAGCTGGTTGAGATGTGGATTGATTTTTTATGGACGATAGCGATTCCTCCTCCTGTGTGGCCGGTACGGTCCTTGCGTGTGATCTTATAATCTTCAGGGATGGCAATGGTGATGTCTGGGGCGGAAGAAGCGTTCATCCATGTTTCTGTTAGGAAGGCGACGTCTGGAGAGATGGTGTCTAGTAGATTCCATAGGTCAATGGCGTGCCTGTGGACCGATCGGGTGTTGAGAAGGATGCATTGTAGGTGGTTGGGGTCGGGAATCTGTGGTGCGGTCGTAGCGGAGATGTTGTCGGTGCCGATGAATTTGCAGGAGTAGCAAGAGAAAGGTCCATGGGTGTGTCCAGGAGCGGCTTGGATTCATTCTACATTGGTTAAACAATAACTGTGACAATCTGCAGTTTACTCTCTCACACCATAACACTGAGATACCATTTTTAGATCTCACAATTTATCATGAGGAAGGCGAGTTATTAACTCGCCTGTACAGGAAACCAACAGAACGGAATACTTTACTGAGATACGACAGTAACCACCCCAAAGCTCTCAAAGACTCACTTCCCTATTCACAATTCCTCCGGATCAGACGAAACTGTTCATCAAAAGCTGACTATTTCAGGGAGGCAAATGTCCTGTGTTTGAAACTCAAAGCAAGAGGTTACCCGAGCAGAATAGTGAGAAATGCCTCAAAACGAGCATGGTACTGTCCGAGAGAGGCACTGCTCCAACCAAAAACTAGGACAAATTCTGAAAGAATAGCTTGTGTCACAACTTTCTCTCCAATCTCAAATAAAATCCGTAAAACTATTCTGCGACACTGGCCAACCCTAAACTCAGGTCAACTAACTTTTGACAAACCCTTGTTTGCATTCAAAAAAAGTAAAAACATAAAAGACCATCTTGTCCGAGCGGCCCTACCTGCACCACCCCCAAACAATACAATTGAATCAAACTGGGGTTTGCCACCACTTAGAGGTCATGCTAAATGTGGTCAATGTATTGTGTGTGATCTGACACTGGAGGGGCGCACTTTTAGTCACAATAACATCACAATCCACATGAAAGATTTCACGAACTGCAATAGTTACAATGTAATTTATGCGATCCTATGCCCTTGCCCTCGTATGTATGTAGGGCAAACAACACAAAAAATAAAAACAAGGATAAGCCAGCATCGGAGTCGTATAAGATGTGGAACCCCAAACGCTCCTTTGGTTGAACATTTTGCCAACATGAATCACACAGCAGATGACCTGAGGTGGACCATCCTGAAGTCCGTCAAACTACCACAAAGAGGTGGTAATCTACAGCAACTGCTTAACCGGGAGGAATTGAAATCCATCATTCAATTCAATACCATTCATACAGGTCTCAATCGGAGTGAGGATTGGACTACATTACTGTGATTGGATTAATGAACTGTGATAACAGCTTCACGTAACTAAGAGAGAGTAAAACAAAACTGTACTGTTCGAAGATGAAATCAAAAAATGACTACAACGTTTAACAGGAAAGCAGGACATAATATAGAAAACAAGAACAGATTTGGGCATAGACTATTTTAATGTTGCTTTATTTTTGTCACTCATCACTCTTAATGTCATAATGTCACTGTCACTATTGATATACCCGCGCACTACCACACTCCCACGTTCGGTCCGCATAGCCATATATTCCAAGATGGCGACCACCAATGATAATTTCCTTTCCAAGATGGCAACCGCCGTAATAGTCACGTGACCTATGAGGGAGTATACAAATCACTCCCTGTCACCAGCTACAGCATGGAAACCGGCATTGACCGAGTATCCCGGGCAGAGGCGAGTCTCCATCTAGACTGAGTAAGTACACCAGCATGCGTCTTTCCCGTTCAGACCGTGGCCCGCTCTGGAGCTGCGTTCTAAAAAACCTCCCTTCCTTATTTCAGCGCCTGCACGCCAAACTGGTGGCGCCCTGTGTATGGACAATGCTGCCTACACTTTAAAAAGCCCGTATCCCGCTCCCACTAAGAGTAAAAGGTAGGTCTCCCTGAACTTTTTTCACTATAGTCCGGAGCTTCCTGGCCCCGTGTCTTGGAAGTCTGGTTAAAACCTTACTCCCGCTTATATTTATATTTTCAGTATCACTATCAGACGCAACCAAAACGGGTAACGAGTGGCAATTCGCAGAAATCCACTAATACGAATGGACCTTACCAAGGACCACTACGACAGATAACCCCCTGGTACGTTCTGAATAGGACTAACTTTCTCACTGCTTGTTAAACAGGCGGACTCGTATCCTAATTCCAACTAAAATTTTGCCCCCAGAATTGTGTGACACTTACCGCTACAACTTGGGAATCGTAGGAAACCTCCCATGTGAGGCTCCTCACCTCGAACAACAGAGGTATGAACTGATTTTAACAGTAGGCTCACAGATTCATCCCCTTCCTCATATTCACCCCTAGTCACAATAATAGTGAAACCGACCCAAGACTTGCACTATCACAGCACAATGAGAATTCCAATCCCCTTTAGAACAATCACTATCACCACACAGTCCTTCGGCGCAGGAACTCACGCATGCCACTGCGATTCCGAGTATTGTGAAAACTGTTTTTAATGTTCCAGTACCAGGCACAAACACTTGCACCGGTTCACGCACTGCGAATCCGAGTGTGATACAAAGTTGGCAGACATGTGTAAACTACTCCTTAAAAAATTCTCTTCTCTTGTTTTCTCCTAACAGGCTTTATTTTTCATTCAGGCATGCTTTGTTTATTGTTAAAGTCCTGATGATGATCCCATGTATCTAGTTGAGCATTAGGGATCGAAACGTCGACACTAATGAGTGGGTTCACACTCACAGCATTGTTAATTGAGATTGTGTACACTCCACTCCAGGCGACACTGCTATTGATCTTTGATTTATTTACAGTGCCCTGTTCTTGCTCCTTTTTCCTGTGACCTGGTCACAGCAAGGACATGTGATGATATCCCTAACATCTCTGCATGAGTCCTGTACTCAACTTCTGACCATAGAGAGCTCTCCAGGTCATTGCCCAAGAAACATTCAACTGGGAGATCAGCACTAAACACAACTCTTTTTAGGCCAGTTACCCCTCCCCAGGAGAAATTAACAATTACCACACTATGTGTAGTAGTGACATTGCTGGCATTGGTCACCAGGTAATTATCACCTGGTATGTATTGTCCAGGGTCCACAAAGCTAGGTGTCACCATAGTGACACTGGCACATGTGTCCCTGTATGCTTGAGCCACTTTTTCATTAATCAAAGGTGTCTGTCTGTACTTGCCCAGATTACTGGGGCTTATAGTAGGGGCCAAATCTATGTCCCCATCACAAATCAGAACAGCCTGTGTAGGGGTTCTGACTAGGCCATAATCTCCCTCAGTTCCCAAGGTGATACCCACTACCCCCTTAGTTTGTGGACCAACACTGCCAACTCTACTAGTGGGTGCAGGTGCCTTAGGGGCTGCAGTGTTGGGGGCTCCACCCTTTTTACACTCACTGGTCCAGTGAGAGGTGTTTTTACATGTACTACACCAGGGTTTTCTTTGACCTTCTTTCTTCTTCTTCTTGGAAGTTTGGGACCCACCCTCAGTACTAGTTTGGGGCCCTGTTGAAGACTTCTGGTCTTTAGCTTTCCGCTCCCCACCCTTCTGGTCTGTTTTCTTTTGGTCACCACCCTGGTTCTGGTTCTGGTTCTGGTTCTTTTGCTTAACTCTGGTTCTAACCCATTTGTCTGCCCTCTTTCCCAATTCTTGGGGAGAGGTCAGATCTAAGTCAACCAAATGTTGATGCAACTGCTGGTTCTGAGAATTATTTAAAATTTGTTCTCTCATAAGCAAATTGTACAATCCTTCATAGTCTGTAACCTTACTTCCCAGCAACCATCCCTCCAGAGCCTTAGTGGCACATTCAACAAATTCAGACCAGTACTGAGTCTGTGTCTTCTGGGTCTCTCTGAACATTAACCTGTATTGTTCAGTGGTTAAGCCTAATTTTAAAGTGGTGGGGCGCAAACTAATTAGCATACAGCACCGTAGCGAGCGAGTGCAGCGTGCAAGCCCGAACACCAAAAGGGGGGTTTGGGCGGATTTCCCCCCCCAAGAAAAGTTTGAAAAAAAAGAAGAAAAATCGTGCATTTTCAAGCAAATTTGATAAAGCAGGAAGGTCAATAAAGCAATTGTGAAAGTGCAGTTATTACATTAATAGATGGCATAACATAGGTAGCTGCTTATTCAGTATTACCACAGAGCTTCATACATTCTGTCCTATTATGCTCAGGTGCTGATTCAGACTATAAGACTTTCATGGAAATCTCAGCTCTAAGAGTAGAAGAAGTTGCACAGCAGTGTAATGGTTGCCAGGCTCGTTCCGCAGGAGCGTCAGGAACTTGAAGAAAAGTCCACAGTCTTCCCCTACGGCCTTCCGACTCTATTAGACTCTAGAGTAACAAATGGCACGCAAGGGGAAAACAGGGAAACAAAACAAGGAAAGGCGGGGGAAGAAAAACAGTCTTGCAACATACAGAATATTAGACTCTAGAGTAACGAATGGCAAGCAAGGGGAAAACAGGGAAACAAAACAAGGAAAGGCGGGGGAAGAAAAACAGTCTTACAATATACTGAATATAAAAGAGGCAGCGCAATGCGCTGTTACCGTGATTCTGGTTGAGCTGAGCTTTGTACACACACTTCACATAGGTCCACGCAAGTACCCCAAATATAAATGGTATAAAGGTTTTCGTAATTTGCCAAGGGGAAAGTTTTGATAGGCAACACAAGCAACGAATCGTTCACCCTGCGGGAGACAGGTCCGGCCAGTGAACAGAGGTGAGCAAATCTGTGTAGTCTCCAAATAGAACAAACACTACAAAACTTTTAAAAACAGAGATAACAATGCATTTCTTACCTCAATCAGAATTTTTTGTATTCAACAAACAAGTAGCAGCATTCACTTTTTGTAAATGAAATCCGCACGTCTTTCTTTCAGTGTAGCAAACTTGTCAATTACTTTCATGTTGAAGTCCGGTATCTTTTGGACTAGCTTTCTCTCTACAGATAGCATCGCCAAAGCATTTAGTCTTTCCTCCAGCATGGTGTTCCTGAGGAATGTCTTTATGCGCTTTAAGGCTGAAAAACATCGTCCAGCTTCTACTGTTGTCATTGGAGTCGTAATCACAATTTTTAGCAAAGTCACTATCTCTGTAAGTGAGTTTTCCATATGCAGTTTATGAATTAAACTCAGCAAAGTCAAGGCGCTTTTGGCCTTCCGGTACACAGGCATTCTGTAGAGTACAGATAGCTCAGTTCTCAGCTGCTCTTTTATGAGCATAGGATATGCTTCCACAGCCTGATTCAGAGCACGCTCAGGGAAGGATTCATCATATTGTGCAAACTCTTTACTTTGCAATAAAGTTGCACTCACCAAATGTTTTGTGAATGAAAAACGTTCTTTTGCCTGCACAATTACAATGTCACATACCTCCTTTCCAATTTGAACCAGAGAGGTGATGTTTTGTCTGCGGTTTGCAAAAATAGAATCCTCCGGCAGTTTGCTCTCTAAATCGTCAACCCCATCTCTCACTTTCATAATCTGTTGGACAAATGCAGATGTATTGGCTTTCACAGAGACAGTATCTAGGTCTTTTTTTTGCAACTGATCGTGTAACACCTCAACAGGAGTCATTATACCATGAAATAAAAACAGTAAGAACTGAAACTTTTTGTCTTCTAGTGTTCTAATAAAGCCATGGGCTTCACCCTGACTTGTGTGATCAAAGTCTGCTCTGGATGCTATGGCGACAAAACATTTATGAAGGCCCTCCCTCTGTTCAAAGATTAAGTTGACTGTACGAGTGTGAAAGTTCCAACGAGTTGAGGATCCCCTTGGTACGCTTTTGTCCACAATCTCATGAAGGGCTTCTGTTCTTTTTGGGGAACGTGTGAAGAATGCTGCTATGCCTCCGATATCCTGAAAGAAAACTCGTGTCTCTCTGATCTTTGATACCGCCTGTTGCATAATAAGATTGAGTTGGTGGGCGTAACAGTGCACAAAATGAGCATTAGGGTACACATCTCAAATTTGTTTCTGTACTCCACTAAGGCTTCCACTCATTACGGACGCACCATCATAGCTTTGTGCGATAAGTTTTTGTTTTTGAGGCAGGTCCGGGAAAATTAAGTCCAGTTGATCCAGTATTGCTTTAGTGATGGTTGCTGCACTAGAGTCACTTAAATGTGTGAAGTCATAAAATCTTTCCACAACGTTTCTGTCACTGTCAAGGTACCGAAACACTAACACAGACTGTGTTTGAGTGGACACATCAGTGGTGTCATCAGCCTGAATAGCCACAAAGTCTGTGTTTTGCAACTCGTGCACAATATGGCTTCTTATAACTTCGAGCATACAGTCAAGGAGTTCATTTTGTATTGTATTAGAGGTGCCCTTAAAGACTGTAGCACGTGCTAAATGTCTTTCCAAATCCTGGTCTACGGTTGACATTAAATCCACTAGGCCTCGGAAGATCCCAGGTTTTGAGGAAGTTTCTGATTCGTCATGGCCTCGCAATGCCAGTTCGAAAGCACCACAGAAACGAATGCAATCAATGATCCTGGATAGATTTTGTCTGTTCTTATCAACAGCTTCATTGTGTTTTTGAATGGATTTGCGATACGCATCATTTATCTGCTGCTCAATTGGTGCGTCTTCCCTCAACATTCCCAGTCTTGTCAGGTTTTCCAGATGATTTCTTGTGAGCGCATGCTTCTTTATTTTTTCAGCGATGTGCTTCAGGTCGACCATTCCTTGCCGTGTCCAAGAAAAGTCACCGCCAAACAGCAAGCAGGGGAAGCAGAACAGAGAATTTCTTATAGGGCACCCTGTAAGCCAATCAGCTTTTTTGTACCAGGCATTTGAGAATGTACGTTTTGACATTTTTCCTCTGTCCTGGGTAGTTTGCTGTAGGTTTATTTCAGGCTGATGAGGTCCTAATTGTTTTATCTGTAGTTTTTGTTCAAGTGGCCGTGACTGGAATGACTTTGTAATCAGCTCTTTTACTGTATTCATGATGGTGTGTTGCTGGCCTTACCAATATATATATATTAAAGAAACCTGTCAATAATCAAAGTACAACGTATAAGGTGCAGTGCAATAATATCAAATTTCAGTATAAATACATTATACATATATCTTGTGGATTATCCTAATACATCTCAAATGACTGCTAAAAATAGAGCCGTACTCGCTCCTGCCTCTCTGTGCCATAGTGGTTGCTGGAGGCACTGAAAGAGACACTGCTTCAGGGCCTGGAGAGTGACCCGATACATAGCCCTAACTCCCATGTAAAAAGAATATATAGCATCAGTTTCCTTACCTTTAACACTGGTCACTGGTGTTTGCTGGGTTGTAGCTGGGGTCAGGTGAGAGAGCAGCAAAGGAGGTTGGGGTCCTCTTGTTGTTTGCTGATAAACCTGTCAATAATCAAAGTACAACGTATAAGGTGGAGTGCAATAATATGAAATTTCAGTTCAAATACAAATACATCTCCAACAGCACCCCTTCCCATAAAATGACTGCTAAAATAGAGCCGCACTCGCTCCTGCCTCTCTGTGCCATAGTGGTTGCTGGAGGCACTGAAAGAGACACTGCTTCAGGGCCTGGAGAGTGACCAGATACATAGCCCTAACTCCCATGTAAAAAGAATATATAGCATCAGTTTCCTTACCTTTAACACTGGTCACTGGTGTTTGCTGGGTTGTAGCTGGGGTCAGGTGAGAGAGCAGCAAAGGAGGTTGGGGTCCTCTTGTTGTTTGCTGATAAACCTGTCAATAATCAAAGTACAACGTATAAGGTGGAGTGCAATAATATGAAATTTCAGTCCAAATACAAATACATCTCCAACAGCTCCCCTTCCCACAAAATGACTGCTAAAATACAGCCATACTGCCTCCTGCCTCTCTGTTGCATAGTGGTTGCTGGAGGCACTGAAAGAGACACTGAAAGAGACACTGCTTCAGGGCCTGGAGAGTGACCAGATACATAGCCCGAACTCCCATGTAAAAAGAATATATAGCATCAGTTTCCTTACCTTTAACACTGGTCACTGGTGTTTGCTGGGTTGTAGCTGGGGTCAGGTGAGAGAGCAGCAAAGGAGGTTGGGGTCCTCTTGTTGTTTGCTGATAAACCTGTCAATAATCAAAGTACAACGTATAAGGTGGAGTGCAATAATATGAAATTTCAGTTCAAATACAAATACATCTCCAACAGCTCCCCTTCCCACAAAATGACTGCTAAAATACAGCCGTACTCGCTCCTGCCTCTCTGTGCCATAGTGGTTGCTGGAGGCACTGAAAGAGACACTGAAAGAGACACTGCTTCAGGGCCTGGAGAGTGACCAGATACATAGCCCTAACTCCCATGTAAAAGAAAAAATTTGCATCAGTTTCCTTACCTTTAACACTGGTCACTGGTGTTTGCTGGGTTGTAGCCGGGGTCAGGTGAGAGAGCAGCAAAGGAGGTTGGGGTCCTCTCGTTGTTTGCTGGAAAATTGCCCCAAAATGCGGTAATGTATCAGGTTGTCAGGTGCTGAAAATGAAAAGATAACAATACAATTTATTTTTATTTTATTTATTTTTGAAACAGTAGGGTAATGAAACAAAGACTGTGGGGAGCAAGAAGTAGGGGAGATGGATGAGGTGGATTGGGGGTGGGAGGGGTACTGGATTGGGGGGGGGGTACTGATGCACCCTAGAGAAGTAGCAATTAAGTCACGCCTACGCCTAATCCAGTTTAAGATCCTACACAGGGCGTATTATGATAGAGTAAGGCTCTATAAAATGGGGAGAGTGTCAGACCCTAGCTGCCTGCGTTGCGGACATGAGAGCGGGAGTTTCCTACACATAATATGGTTATGCCCAAATATTCAGGCTTATTGGGGTGCGGTCATCGCGGAATTGAGTGCGGTATTGGAGATAGACATACCGTTAGACCCGAAGCTCGTCCTGTTGGGAATGACCAATGACATAGATTTGACCCGCCCACTGTTAATCTTCCTAGTGTTGGCCTTAGTAGTGGCCAAGAGAGACATAGCTAGGAAATGGGGGGCGCCTGACACACCTCAGGTTGGGGAATGGAGGAGGGGCCTGGGCATCTACATGGCGGCCGAAAGGGTCACATACAAAGCGAGAGGCTGTCCAAAGAAATTCCGTAAAGTATGGAGTAAATGGAGACGTTATCATGGCTTAGACGGAGGTCTCTGAAGAGGCCAAAGCATGCACAAGTTGGCTTGTTAGGGGGAGGGGAAATGTATGCGAAATCAAGGAGGTGGGTGGGAATTACAGGGTGAACTGCTATGGAAGAACATTTGAACTATGATACTGGGACTCTGCATCTTGACTGAAGTGGAGGGGATGTGGGGTGGGGGGCACGGGGTTACTGCTTGATGATGACATGCTTGTTCTATGTCTTTCCTTGTGATAAAACAATAAAAATGTTTCCAAAAAAAATTAGTCACCCAAAGACTATCTGAGCCACAAATCTGTTAAAGAAGCAATTACATATTTCACTGTAAAGTGATAGGCACTCTTACATTGGCCAAGGTCTGCATTGTGTATTCTTATTTTTGGGAGAAATCAATATGTTAACTGGTTTTATAGCAAGGCTCTGGCAGTAAACTATAACATTGGAGTTAGAACACAGTGCAGTGTTTAGAACTCTTTGGGGATGCATGCTCAGTTATCCATAACAAAATTATCCCTTGTAAGTTTTTTAATGTATACCAATGCTATATGTTAGTACAGAAATACAGCCCTAGTTCTGAATATTGAACACATTGGTGCACCATTTGTACTTGATTCCACTCTGATTGCCCCATATCCCCCATTGGATCTCTGCTCACAATTTAGGAACCACAGGTTATGAACATTGCATTCCTTTCATTCTTGTATCTGTTCTTAAGAGGCTAATATGAGCGCTTGCTCAGAGGGACATTTTGTCAATCAAGTCAAGTAAATCAAGTCTAAAAGATCTGAGTGGAGTTGGCAATGGTGCGTCTTTGAACTGTGACCTTTTCAAATGATGTACATTGTGCGAGTCCTTTAACAACAAAAACCTGACTACAGGGGAACAGTCAGAAATTTTAAAAACCTTTCACACCTCTAAGGCACAGAGTGAGAAGTAAGCAAACCCAACTGTGCCTCCAAGTTTTCAGGAGAACAGTGTTGCTGCCAAGGTGATGTAATGCATCTGCGATTTTATTTTTATTACAAAAAGGCCACATCCTGCATTTTACATTAAAAAATGTAAAATCATTTTCCCAAATAACACAATGTCTTTCATGTAGTATCGGCAAGGTGCCCATAAATTTCTGCAAACAAACATTGTCCATGGCAGAGGTTGACCTGCTCGTGAGTTTTATGGGGCTTCCTTGACACCTTCTCCTCTTTTCTACCTTTCGATTTTTCTTTATTTGCTGTCGTTTTTTCTCCCTTTCATACATTTTGTTCTCTCTAATGTTTCTCTCACTCTCCATATTAGCCCTTCTTTCACGTCCCAGGATTTATGAATTCTCTGACCCGTTTCATTCAAATACCTCCATTGCCAGCCTTCACACATTTTGGTGAAACGTATGAACTTCCTCATAAATAATAGACAGAATGGAGCTAATAAAGCAGTATATGTACTTTCAATGTGACTGAAGCGCCATCAGACCCACCACTGTAGTTTCTCGTAAACCTCTTGCCCATCTTAATCACCCAACAAATGTGAAACGAAATGTAGAATGCATTTACTTTGTTGTGGGAAGTTCTCATGGGATGGAATTGTATAGGCTAAGAGAGGGTATTAACTATACCTATTAAAACAACCCACCATACACAAATTAGCAAAAGATAATTTTGTTTTCCTCTGATGTCACTTTGAGACTGTTGCTTCATTAGTACGTTGGAAGGAAAGTGACATTTCCAATATCGTGTAACAAGTTATTAATAATTACATGTTATTTAGCTCTTCTGTCTGAGGTTCAAGCTATACATTCCGACTAGGTCCTCAAGAAAATATTACCAAACCAGTTCTGCAGAAACTACAGATGCAATGGTAAAAAACAAACCTACCTATCGTTAGAAGAACGGACCCAGAGTTATGATATACTAGATAATAGGAATAGCGGCCAGTGAATACAAATGAAAAAAGCATTATTCTAACTAACTCCTGAGTACACGTGATTTTCAAAATAGTAAAACCCATGGAGGATGCGTGTGTGTGTTCCTCGAGGAATTCAGAAGAGTGGGGTGACCGTAGATTTAGTAAAGTACCTGGGCTATATACGACAAAGATGTGATGACGAGCTGCGTGTATTCATAAAGCTCCTGCTGAAATCTGAAACAAACAACAGAGTTTGAGTGTGTAACAGCATTACCATATATTGTCGAAATGCAAATGGAGCCGCCGACTGCTGAATATGTATTTGCGGTCTCACACTTTATGCTTAAAATAAAGTGAGGTTGGAATACGGTGCATGCAGTATAAAGCAGAGGCATGGTGGAATCAAGTTTTTACGCACTGGGATTAATAGATGTATAAAATACCCCGCCGGTATATATACACCAGTAAGCATATACACAGTAGTTGAAACCCATGTACAGTTTGTGAAACTGAAAGGGAAGGACTTCAAGTCAAGCAGGGACGACTCGCCTTTTTCACTGTTTCGAAATAATAAAACGAGTACCGATAAACTGGGATAACAGCAGCGGGGATTACAACTCTACCAACTTGAAAACCTGGGAAAAGCAGGATGCTGGAATCGGTAGGCAGAGTAAAAAGTTGTCACAAGTTGGCAGCGTAGGAAGGTGGCACTAGGGACCAGGGTGCGGTCTTGTGCCAGTGAACAGGGTGGCAGCGGCTGTCACTAGTGGATGGCGAGGAGCTGGCATGGTTGGGCTGGGTGAGTGTGCACAGTCAGGTGTGCAAAAAGGACACTGCTGGGCATACTGGTGAGCTGCTACCAGTGGCAGTGTTGATGTAAGAAGATCGCATATGGCACTGGTGGGCGCTGTAAAGAAGTGGGCCCGCGTGGGCAGTATGAGAAGCTGGCACCAGTAGACCATGGGAAGAAGAACTGGAACAAGGGATATTCTGAGGAGTGTACACCGGTGGGAAGTGTAGATTAGCACCAGCAGGTAGCTTGAGGAGGTGGCACCAGTGGAAAGGTTGAAGGGCTGCCATTCGTGCAGTGTAAACTGGCACGGCCGGGTGAACAGTCTGAGGAAGTGGCACGAGAGGGCAGTGCAAGCAGCAAGCACTCACGGGGAGTGCTGCCACGAGGCGAGTTTACACCCACTGGCAGAGTTAGCACCGCTGGGCAGTGTGAGAGAGCGGCACGGAGGGCAGTGTCTGGAGTTGGCAGAGTGATCAGTCCTGGCAGGGTACTTGGAGCTGGGCAGCACCTGTCTGGCAGCTGTGCATCATTCCTCGCTTCAGTCTGACCCTTTTTTCACCAGCCACGATTCCACGCGTGACATTTCCCAGGCGCCGGAGCAGACCTGCCTCAGTGCGCTGCATTCGGCGCTCTCTTACTGCCTACCTGCCGAAGAGGAGGGGGCGCGATAGCCGATAGGTGGAACCCTGCGACCGCCAAGACACGGAGATCGCTGCAGCCGGAACATTAACCCAGCCTGCTATCTTACAGCCAAGCAATCAACCCAGACAGGAATCTCATAGACTGAAGGCAGAAAAAGCACAGAAACAGCTCCGTACACCTGACCTCTATTCAGAATTCACGGCTCAAAAACTGGCGCACAATGGGCGATGAAATAAAGCAGACGCTAGGCAAGAAGGCATCCCAGGGTTCAACTTCCTGAACACAATAAATTACAAATAAAATACCTTCTTTCTCCGGGGGAGGGGGGGGTGCAATCCCTCCGCTCTCACGTCCTCACGGGATCCATGGAGCACGGCGCCTGTGCATACCAATAGGTAACACACCAAAATAACTTTTTCAACGGTATGCGTGGTTGGGGGGTGGGGGTCTGTGGAAATAGTCGCCTCCCAACTATTATCAAAGGACATATACGCTGAGGTCGAGGAGAAGGGCCCGGGAGTCGGGACATGGGGGAGAAGCGAAGGAGAGACAGGGGTGAAGCCGTGAAGGTCAAGGTGAAGGTAGGATAGGAGACAAAAAAGACCGAGTCCAGTGGAGACGACGAGCTGTACTCACATCGATCACACACTAGAAGAATGAGACGACTCCACTGAGTCCACTCCAGAAAGAAAGGCGGCGGTGTCAGGCAATCAAAGGGCACTGTCTCGTCTCCACTCCACACACCGTCCACGAGGCGAGTGAACCGTTACCTGAACCGGATCCAACGACACTGCAGCGCCGCAAATGGCAGGGGGCCAATCACTGCATGACTACAGAGACAGTGATTGGCCATTGCAGGGCACCCACGCTCGGCATCCAATATGGATTGCCCCTGCTGTGCTGCGCGGTGACCGGCCAATCCTGGGCTTGGAGAGGGCACACTAACTGCTCGCCCTGTCGCCCTTTTGCTGCCAGGGGGTGCCACCAGCATAAACCTGCACCCCCCCTAGCTAATGGGCCCTGGGGACTTTCATGCGCATGCTCGGGCAAGTTGCTGCCCGAAGCATACATGCGGGAAAACAGCTAGAAGAAGACTCGTCGTCACGTGATGTCAATCAATCACCGTGACCACACCAGCCCCCCCCCCCCCCCCCTGCGCACTCCCGATTCAGTCGGGTGCTGCCCGGCGGCGCCGAATCAATATCGTGCTAAATATATTTAAAGTCACACAGTGAGTAAAAACTTTTATTTTAATTATTTTACGGCAGCCGCGGGTCCAGGCAGGGCTGGTGGGGCTACGCCCCTACGCCCCAATGGACGCACCGCTGCTGTTAAACAGTAGTCAGTCAACGTTCAAAGTTCTACCAGCAGTTTGTTGGGAGCGTCCCGGATTCAGCCGGGAGCGGGAGGCTGGTGAAGTTTGTAGCTGGGGTGCTATGAAGAAGAGGAGTAACCTAGAAACGGGCAACACATGGAGACTTGGAGACAAGCCTGGGAGCTCCCAAACAGGGGCATGGGTCACAAGGCCCTTTAGAACCAAGGGCACAGTCCTTGGTTCTAGTTGGTTGGTGCACAGGCCAGGCAGCCTGGGTGCAGAGTTGGTAGGTCAGTTGGGCTGTGAGAGCCAATGTGCTCCTCGAGGTCAGGGGAAAACAGCTGGCAAGGGCAAAACCAGGACTGAGCGGCGACTCATAAAGTGGGACTAAGGGGTCCCTTGATGGCTCCTCAACTCTGGCTAAGTTGGAGACCGGACTGGACTCTTCGTAAGGGTGTTTGTTGTGCACATCGAGTACCAGAGGTATTGGTGTTGCACGGCTCCAGTAGGTCCTGGTGTCTTCACTCTTGGTGGAGCAGCATGTCTGCAGGACTGAACCCTGCGTTTTAGTACCTCGGTGCTGCAGCGGAGTAGATGCTCTACTCCAAGGGAGACTGAAGGTGATTTACGAAGATCTGGAGGGCTGCTGGGCTTTTTAGAGGACACGCAGGAGGAGACAGTCACTCAGATTGTCAAGACTTGAAGTGGACATACAGGGCTTTCTGTCAGAATCCATAGGAGGTCGTCAGTTCTCAGGTCAGCAGTTCTTCTTTGACCTCTTGGGCTTTAGAGCCATTGAATCTGAAGTCTTAAGTCCAGAGATGCCACTTAAATACTCAATTTAGGGGTGTTAAGGGGAGTGAAAGGTCATAGCAAATGGTCTATCTACCTTTAGGGTGTCTACACCCTCTATATGACCACTTCCTTTGGGAAGTGGGCATAGCCCTGACGCTAAGACTCTAATTCCATCCAAATCAAGATGAAAGAATCTGAAAAGTGTGTTACACATCTGCTGCTCCACCTTAAGGTTGGTTCTGGTTGCCCGTGGGTATGCCTACTAATCTCATTCATTTCCTCACCTGTTCTCCTTCCAAAGGTGGGGTCAGGACAGGGGTGTTGATATCTCCTCTAGCATGTGAAGCCACGGGTGCACCACAAAGGCAGCAGGGCCTTTGAAGCTTCACTCTCTGGAGTGGAATTCCTGCTTGAGGGAGGTGTGAAGCACCTCAGCCCAGAGCAGGCTTTGTTCCCGGCCTCTGAGAGCAAAGGCTCTCACTCCATGAGGCCAAAAACCCATCTAGGGTGGCTGGCTGGTTGAGTCCAGTCTGTACTAACACTAGTAACCGGTAGCTTTTCAGGGGCACCTCAAAGGTGCCCTTTGGGTGCATTTCTTAATAAATCCAACATTGGCATAATTGCAGGTTTATTAGGATGGGATGTTTGGTACCCAACATCTAGGGGTAGAGAGAATCCATCATGGAGCTAGGGAACTTGTGTTGATGAGTGTCCAGCCCATGTAGGCTTTATGGCTTCCCTGTTCACTTACAATATCTAAGAATCCACTAATGTACTTAGAAACTGCAGGATCATATCTGCCATAGGACTGTAAGGCCTGCTGTAGAGGGATCTTACATATATATCACAGCACAGCACACAGAGGTGTGTGTCATTTCAACACTTTGTGTTTGCACCAAGACATGCAGGCTGCGGTGGCAGTGTGCATGATCGAGGCGAGAGGTCGCTAGGGTTGCACAATTCAGGCTGCAACCCAGGTGGACCTCCTTCACTCCCAATGCCCTTGGTACCATTGCTGTCATATATTAGGGACTTACATGTGGGCTGAGGTTGCGCCAGTTGTGGAACAATGGTACATTTTAAGGGAAAGAACACTGGTGCTGGGGACCTGGTTAGGAGAGACCCAACGCACTTTGAGTCAAAGTTACACCAGATATCAGGCAAAAAGTGAGGTCTTACCATCTCAAGAAGGACACTTTCTTGCACAGGTAACTAATTAAATGGGTATCAAGAATCCCCATAGCATGGAAGTATGAATCGCAGAGGATGAAGGGTGCTGCAAGCTTTGAAGCAGAGAACTACTGGTGAAACAAGCGAGGAAGATGCCCCAGAGATTTTCAGTACCCCATATCTGCTCTCCAGTAACTCACCTGGACAAGGTTTTTCCTTGCTTGAAAGGTTGAGAGCAGAAATGCATCATATTTACTAAGATATGGCTCACGTTTGCTTTATTATAGTGGTGGTGCACTTCAGGCAGCCTAGCACCGAAGCAGTCTGTATTTGTAGGAGAATAAACCGTGGGAGCTGATGCATGAAGTTGGTGAGTCCCTCGGTCTGAGTCTTGGGCCTTTGACTCTTTGGCCTCACTGTTGGATTTCAAGACCTGGCTTGTGTGCTTAGACGGCTGACAGATGGACGGGCTGTTGAGGTGTGTCGGCTGGATCCTGAGGTATGGCTTAGGGTGAGAGGTTTGTCTGATGAGTGATGAGGTGTGGCTGGGGCCACACTACGTCACCCAATGTGCTCTGGAACATTGATGTTTGGACGATCAAGAAGAGACACCTTACCATTGGCAACCAAGAGTTGCCTGGACACCACAGCAAGCCATTGACACTGAGAAAAGAACAATGAGGTGTGCCATCAAACAGAGGTGAGCCACCCACACAACGCTGCAGGAAAGGACCAAGTGTTGATGGAATATTTACAACCTGGCTACAATAAACCTGATCCAGACGAGAGAGTCCTAATTTATGAAGCTAATAATCTCACATAAATTTGAAGCTGCTTCAATAAAAGTAATTCTGGAAAACACAATTCCCCAATGTATTGGCAAAATCTCCCTGTTGAACCATGGAACTACAAAAAGAGGCTTAGAAATGGTAACCCATAACATCTTAAAGACAGAATTACAGTAAACTGAAGTCATTAGGTAACCTGTCAGAGTAGAACAAAAATCCAGAGGATAAGGAAACATGGGGCTGGCTCACAGACACCATAAAGACAGCCTGGGGTAGACCCCAACTCAACAGGATCCGTAACTCAAACCTCTGACGAATTCTCCTAAAATGGGGGGAGCTCGGTGCATACATGCCAAAAGACCTGCTTCAGGCTAGAGCGTCCTGATTTTTTTTTAGCACACATGACTTTTGGGCTTTTCACCGCCTAAATTTGCCTCTGCTGCGATGAAAGTCAATGAGGAAAATCCACTCCCCAATTAACTTTTCTAAATCTCCCACTGTCTTGTTCTACAATGTTAGCAGCATTGTCAGTGCATGGCAACATCACAAAATAAAATGATGCATAGAGTGTTTAAACTTTTCAAAAGCTCACGCGCGGTCACAGATCTGGGTTTAATCTATTGTACTTTTGCTCCCCATGTCACCCAAGTGTTGACCCATTCACATGCACATCAGTCTTGACCATGGGACCGGTCCAACACAAACTGTCAGGCCAGGTCCTCTTGAACCAGAAACAAGCATCCAAGGACTGGTTTTAGGGTATCTCCGCTCATCTGCCAGGCTTGCTTGAATCCAGTGGCTCAGTGAGGAAGAGACCGAAGTCTAGGCATGATGGACGGAGTGTTGAAACTTTTCAAACACTGACCCCCAGTCACAGATCTGCTTTTAATCCACCATTATTTTGCCTCGACGTGGGTCCCTTGCTCTTGTGTCACTGTTTTCAAGGTAGCCTGGCTGATAAGAGATGATACCAGTAAACCATAACAGTTTTAGCACTCTGTCCACCATCTTGTTGTGTTTGCTATGTTCTCCATAAGTGGACAAGTGTATGCCCAGACGGGGGTCCCTTGCAGGGCCACTGGATTCAAGCTGGCCAGGCTGATGAGGGGTAATACCCCGAAAATGGTCACAGGATGATTGTTTATGGTTCAGGGAAGACCAGGCTTAGCAGTTTGGGCTGGACTGTTCCCATGAGGAGCAAGCTCAAAACCGATGTGCATATGGCTGGGTCCAAACTGCGTGGCATAGGGAGCAAAAGAATGATAGATTAAACCCAGATTACTTGACTTGGGGTGAGTGGGTGAAACGTTTCAGCACTCCATCCATGTTTGTGTTGTGTTTGCTATGTTTGCCCAAAGGTTCCAAGGGTATGCCTAGAAGTGAGTCCCTTGCTCTCCGTGCCAGTGGATGCATGCTAGGCTGGCTGATGAGGGTTGAAACCTCGAAACAGGTCCCAGGATGCGTTTTTTGCAGTCTAGGGAGAACCCGGCCTGGCAGTTCGGGCTGGACTGTTCCCATGGGGCACAGGATCAAGACTGATTTGCAAATGGCTGGGTCCAAACTGGGGTGGCGCAGTGAGCTAAAGAACGAAGGATTAAACCCAGTCTCTTGACTGGGGTGAGTGGGTGAAAAGTTTAAGCGCACTGTCCATCATCTTGTTGTGCTAAGAAAGTCAATGCACCCATCAGCGATACATCCCCAGTCAAAACCATGGATCCATGTGTGGTAACTCCTCCCCTTATAAGGAGGTAAAAGTACAATCCAAAACAGGGGGCAATGGAGTGATCCACCACAACCTGTGCGTGGAGGACATGCTCAAATGTCACACGCAACCAGTGGCCAGGCAGATCCCAGGGTTGCTAATAAAAGGAAGTGGGAGTGCTAATGCTCCACTGCATTCCAGCACACCACAGTGTTTGCCTCATCATTGCCCCACTTCTTCCACCCTGTTAGATTCACATTAAAGTGATGTTTATTGTCTTAATGTTGTATGATAGCCCTGAGAGCCGGTATTTGAGCTGCCCAGTGCTGGGGTAGATTCATTTCTTGCTGAGGTGGGGGGAGGGGGGTGCAGCGTGTATCTGGTGTTCATGCTGTGGACTCTGCAGGAGGCCCTTGTGTGTCACTCTTGTTGTGCAGCACTCTTGGGCCCACATTTACAAAACTCTCATGCAGCGCAGCGCAGCACCCAAAGTGTTTGTGCTGCGTTACGTGAGAGGGAGAGAGAAGGACAGCGCCATATCTCCAAAAATATGGCACTATGCTCCTCTCTCCTTGGCACCGGCACAGAATTATGCACACACCTTTCCGCCATGGTGCACAGGCGTCTGCGTAAGTCTTGGTTTGAAAGTGTGCCCTTCCAATGCATAGTACTATGCTTGGACTGCCTTCACAACCTTTCCTACTCGTATGTGTGCTGTGCGGTGCAGAGTCATGCAAAGTTCGAAAAGAATCGAGAAGTGAAAGCATTTCTACTTCTAATGCCTGCTTTTAAGTAGTGGTAATTATTGGCACAATGACAAAACCCTGTGTACTGTTGCTAGTAGAGATGGTTTTGAATCAAAAACCATGGTTGGTGCAGAGGAACGCATTTGCATCACCCATGAAACACCCCCTTATCGATGAGTAACGCACAGCAGCACTTAGAGCTGGTGTGCATCACGTTTTCTTACAAACCAACGCAAATACCAATTTGGTTGTAATTCCCCAAGAGATTTCACGTCGGGTTTGCATAAAAAATGTAGCCTACACCCGACTCAAAAACAATGCACAATAACCAAAGCATCCTTGCACTGACACATGCTCTGGGTGACAGACACTTGCTTTGTAGGAGTTATTATCACCAAAGCTTCGTGAGTTTCACTTTCATTTTTTTCTGTGCTCTCAGGTTCTCAGAAATTAGGAAAAACTGGCCCTGCAACGATTTTAAAGCATGCGTGGATGTCTGGCGCCCTCGTGTGTTCGAAGGCAGCACAGTCACAGGTGGAAGGCGGCGTTAAGGGAGCCTCTGGTATTTCACTCGCGCATCAACTATGAGGCGGGTATTACTGAGTGAAGAGCGGCCACGGAAACACCACAGATGCTGAGACGTCTGGATAGAGGTGAGTGCCAGGGGTGCTGGAAGAAGGGGGGCTGGAGGTTCTGCTGCAGCAAGAAAAACACCAAGGCACACCTCACAAGATAAATGAGGAATAAATAGCCCTTAAGCCTTTATTTTGTTACATTTAATGTAGGCACAAAGGGAGAGGTCAAATGTCAGACAATGTCTTTCGACCACCTGTGTGTATAATATTATATTTACAGAAAGGGCTTTCACTTTATCTTGACTGCAAAGAGAGGGATTTTAGTGAAATGAAACAAGTAACAATCTTGATAGAGTCCGGCAGCGTGAAAGGAAAGGGTGTGAGGCTGCACGATAGCAAATATTGGATGATACAAAACAGCGGTAGTCACTTTATAAGTATAGTTAGGGTTACCGAAGACTGGAATCCCTAAGATATTTCACCATTTATAACTGTAGGTGCGTTTGACGAATCTCCACACAGCTCTGCAGACCTGTTCTTCCTTCCACCCTTGCAGAGGGCGCAAAGTTTCACGGTGATGGATCAAACGGTGCAAAGATAAAAGGGGGCAGGGTTCCGAAACGTGGTTTTCCACCAATGCATTTGCCATCGACTTATATGTTGTGTAGCGTGAAAATAGATTTACATGAAGTGTGGCAGGATTAGACATTATGACGCTGCGCTGAATGTTTCGGTACTACAGATAAGTAGTAACTATACAGACTTTCTTTTAACATGATGATTCTTTTAACTTTTATATTTTGTTTTTAATGCAATGGTTTTGAGTAACCAAGCAATAAAATTCATTCATTCATTCAGATAAGTAGGGTTAGGATATTTCAAGTAATAAGGCATTTTAATCTATTACTACCTGTTGTTTGGGTATTTTTGTGACTTTTTCAGTATTTCGCGCCAATTTGTGAAAGTACTGCTGTTAGTGATGGCAAGTCAATATGTGATTGGCTAATGACAACCATTTACATCAAATAATCTACTTTCCTGCCTCCTTACACCCATTAGTACACTTTCATGCCGCATCTGTTTCAGTTACCACACTCCACCGTAAACTACTCCAGTCTATGCTATCACACTTTATGCTACTCCACTCTACATCACTCCAATCTATACCCCTCCTTTCTGAGCTTATCCACTGTACGCCACTACACTCTACCCCAGTCCACTCTCTGCCACTCTACTCTACACTGGCTGCCATTACACCCAATGCCCCTCCAGTGTACACCAGTACAAGGTATGCCCTTTCATTCGACACTACTCCCCTGTACACTATTCCAATGTATGCTATTGGACTCTATGGCCCTTCACTGTACACCACTTCAGTGCGCATCACTACACTGTATGCTATTTCTGTGCACGCCACTGCACTTTACGTCACTCCACTGTACACCAATCCACTATATGTCACTCCTATCTACGACAATCCACTGTACGCTATTACACTGTACATCACTCCATTGTACAGTACTACACTGTACCCCACTCTACCCTATAGCAGTAGAATTAAATGTCCCTTGGTGGAAAATTTATACAAACGCTAGATGTGATGCTGGATCTCAGGGTACCCAGCAAGAAAATACTTTTAGCCCATATGTTAGATCATAGAAGTTTGTTCATACAACTATTACAAATGCGATTATATATTAAAATATCTTTTCTTATTAAAAACCAACAAATATTGCAATAAAAAGAAAACAATAAACAAATAATTGCACTAACATCAAAGTCAAAATTTGCATATAATTAAAATCATATATTTCATACACAAAGAACCGAATGATAGCAGAAACCTTAATACTAAATTCAAATACAGTTAAGATTGTGTATCTTGTCCAAAAGACCTAAAAAGTCATATACTTCTATTTAAGTGTACCCACAAACAATCAACAGAGAGACATGAACAGACAGAACATTTTTGTCATATAGGAACACATCCGGTCTAAAAAATTCCATAGCTAGTCCTGCATACAACTTATTGTTCTTATCTGCAGGATAAGCTAATTTCATGGATTGTGTTGAGTGAAGCGTCAATAAGTTTCGATGGTTCTATTCTCTGTACCATAATATACTCTACGTTATTCCACTGTATGACACTCCACTCTACACTACTCCACTCTATGCGATTCTACTATATTCCACTCTGCTCTAGTCACTACAGTTTACGTTAGTAACAGTCAACGCAACTCGATCTTTGTCTTCAGTTCAAAGGTGTTTTCTGAGTGCTATCAGTTTTTCAACACTGGCACTATCTGAAAGAGGTGATAGGTGCTATTAGCTTGGACCACTGGGTGTGATACATTTAGTATGCATGACTCCTGGGTGTTATATTAGGTGTAATTCGAATGTTAGGGAAATATCTGGTGACTTATTCACAAGAAATGAATGCATTGCTGTGTTAAAGCAGCAATGCACTAGTTTCCTTACGCCTGCGAGAGAAACTCTTGCGCCACCATGGATGCACCGTATTTATAATATGGTGCACCATAGTGGGGAGGATTGACAAATGCATCAGAAATTCTGATGTATCTGTCACCGCAAAACTCACGCATTGCTGGAATTGTGTTGTAAGCCTAACACAACTCATGGGGGAGGCCTATTCTTATTTCACTGCATCACTCGTTATGCCTGCTCTAAGAAGGTGGGGTCCTAGAAGTGGCCAGTGAAATCTTGTAGATTTCAGTGTGTCACTTCTACAAGACTTTCTGGCATGGGAATGCCCACCCTGCATTAGTATATAGTAGATTCAGTTGTTTACAAGGTGACACATCAGTCAGATGCATTACTTTGTATGTAGGGCGCAGTCTGGTGCATTGTTTACACTGCCGCTGCACCACAAAAAGTGACACAACGGCGGAGCAAACGTGTTGCAAGGGGCTTGTAAATAAGCCCCTTGGTCTTTTGTAGAGTAAGTTGTAGCTTGTGTTGGTCAAAGAGGGCCTGAAGTTGTCAAGTTGCTACCTTTCTCCCCAACCAATATTGACAGACTATCGGGCTCACTTAGATCTGTGTACAGCGCAAAACCTCCCCCCGTCATTGACAGGCATGTGTTAGGAGGGGGTCATTGCTTTTTGACAAAATCATCATCTTTTCTTCTTTACTTACATATTGGCTTTCAAATGATGCAGTTTTCTTATGTTGTAATGCTGGTTAAATTAACGAAACTATGATTTATATTACATTTTATGTCCATTTAACTATTCCATGTGCATATACAAATGTACCATTTGTTTACATTTTTCTGTTTCTGATGGTGAAAGTAGAATTCACAATGTTCTTGAGCTACGAAATATACTTTCCTACAGGTGGTTGTTCACCATATGTGTTGCTTTATGTACTTTATGTGTTTTTGACGTATGGTCCCCTAAGCCGAGCTCATCGTAAAAGTAGTTATTTCCAGTATAATCCCTTGTACATAGTTTCCTCACAATTAGAATAGTATTTAAGTTTGTTAAAAAAAAGGAGTGTTGCATTAGAAGTAGGCCTGGGCGGAGCATGTAGAGTTTCATTCCGCGGAATCCAGCAGACTTGCCCAAAAACTCAGCCAAATTCTGTGGAGATCCGCGAGCAGGCGGATTATTGCTCAGCCACCCCTAATGAAGTGCCCTTGGATGCTGAGCGTAGTTGGGGGCCAAGAAGCCCTGTTGTTGCCACAAGTAAGTTCCCACAGCAGGACTGATGAGTTGTCATCAGATGCCCACCCCCTTTCTCAACTACTTTGCAGAGGGGCCTCCTGGTGCACTACTGGTTGGAGGAAAAACTTGTTCTGGATGCTGAGGGTTGTTGGGGCCAAGAACTCCTATTGTTGCCACAAGTCAGTCCCTCACAGTAAGATTGCTGAGAAGAGGGGGTTAGCGTGCTGGTAAACTCCACTCCGCATGCTGGTTGGTGGAGTTTTTGCCTAACTCTGGACTCCAAACACCTGCAGAATGGCAAAACTCTCCAAACTTCGCTGGTGGAGTAGAGTTAACCGTCCACCCCTAACTAGCAGTGTACAAGTTCTTAAAATGTTCCTATCCATCATTAAACATTTGTAAACTAATTTTCCCACACAGGCTAAGTAGCTGGATACGTTTTTGTTATGAATGGCATGCACACACAAAGACACATGCATTTCCCTGGTCAGAAAGGGGAGGCTTTGACACCAACATAATAGAACACACATGGACGCACATTCAGACTAACTACATAGGACAGAGATAGACTGAAATAGAGGCACTGTTAGAGCTATAGGCCATCTTGAAGTTGGCCCTTGTGAGAAGTTGGCCTGGCGTATTCTGTCCACTATTCTAGTGGGCACCCTGCACCAGTCCAAACAACCCTTATTGATGGTAGGTTTAAAGACAACCTATATAGAAAACGATCCTAGTGGTAGCTGTGGAGAGCATTCTTCAGGCTAAGTCTTGAAGGAATGTAAAGCACCTTGTTTTACCAGTCTATAATCTCATGAATGACCAAATGAAAGGAGAACGACACCAGGTACATATATAAAATATATGTATTTATTCTAAATACATCCCTCTAGTCTCTTTATGAGGCTAGAGGCAAAAGTACAGACAGTAACCTTATTTAGCACACAGTAAAATAGCACAATATACGTTGAGCCCAAGGGGCGTACCAAACCATATATTAAGAAAGTGGTATAAGAACCACAACTGACATAGATACAAGGCCTAGAGCCTTTAGAACCGCTGGGGCCACCAGGAACCACCCAAGGTAGTGACACTGGGGATGCGTGCAGTGTCTGTACACAGCGGCGAATCCCCCTTAACGTCTATGGGGAAAGTCCCGTTTGGAATTTTAAAGATTAAGGACACCTAGAAGAGGACTTGGAGCAAACCCCTTCAGAACTAAGCAGTACTACAGTCAATACCAACAGGAGCACCGGAGTACTCAAGTTACTTCACCGAGGCAAGCCGGGTGCATAGGTGTTTTTTGGTGTCGGGTTTCGTAGTCGATTTGAATGGCGATTGCTGCAAAGTGCTGCTGGCGACCAAGTCGAAAATGTCCGGGTGGATCCAAGAGTGGATTGAAATCTGAAGAACCTGAAAGCAGAGGGGACAGAGTCTAGGTCATTTACCAGTGACCAGGAAGGCGATGAGCGGATGCCCAACGATGTTGGTTGATTTCAGGTGAAGAAGGTGAAGCTTGACTCTTCAGCCACAAGGACCAGGCGATGTCAACAACAACCAGGAGCTGGATTCAAGCTGTCCCACCAAGGATGTCGAGTGCTGCAGTGTCGGTATCCAGATTGGACACAACAAGCCTCTGCAACAGCAACCCATGCAGAAAGCAAAGATTGGCTTTGGTGCAAACCAGCAAGGTCTGAGGGACTCACCGCTCGGAGGGGAGTTAGGGTACATCTGGAGCAACTAGGAAAGCTCAAGAAACATAAGAGATACTTTTGTGGGAACCCCCCAGTTGATGGACCAGGGATCGTGAAGGAGCCTCAAGCGGAAATGCTAGAAGCAGGCCCACAGGACACTCATGGAGTGTAGACCCACAATCTTTGGTGCAAATGGTGCTTGGGGCTTGGATTACAAGTAGCCCAACGCACAACTTCGGGAAATCTTGGGTATTTGATGCACTTGCAAATGTGCATGTGTCCAAGAGTTCCGGTTCCACGTCATTCGTGAGGGCTGCGGGTCTCAGCTTTGCTAGGATCTTGTGTCAGCCTCTGAGAAGTCTGGAAGTCTGTGTCCTGAGTCACATATCTGTCAGGATCTGGGGGGAGCCTTGGAAATGAAGACTGGAAAGATGCTGCTTTGGCGCCTGTTTGAACAGGGAAGTCACTCCTTGACCCTATATTAATATTTTTATTATTTGCATTTGTACTGCGCATCGGCTACCCAAAAAGGGTTTCCCGGTGCATCTCTGCTGTTACGGATGAAGAAAGAGTCTTATTTATCGAATAACCAGGTTTTTAGAAACTTTCGGAAACTGGAGTAGTTAGGTTCATTCCTCAGTGAAATGAGGAGAGAGTTCCAGTGAAACGGGCCTAAGTAGGCAAAGGATTTACCTCCTATGCGGGTACGCTTAAATTTAGGGATCTTAAAAAGGCCCTGAGTGGCTGATCTAAGGTTCCTGGATTGAATGTATATTTTTGCCAGTGAGCAGAGGTACTTCGGGGCTGTGTTTGCTTTTATTTTGTGCATGTAAGTGAGTGCTTTAAATTTCACTCGATTTTCGATATTAAGGCAGTGTAGTTTACGTCGGAATACAGAAACTGATTCCCTTTTGGGCACCTTACACTGTAATCTGACTGCCGCGTTTTGGGCCATCTGTAAGCGGTGGAGATTAGCCTTATTCCGTAATTTAAACGGAACGTTATGAAGATGTTCACCACCGTTTTTTTAGTTGACTCCGGGAGCATCCAGCAGATTTTTCTCAGCCACCGTATGATGGAAAAGCAGGTGACTGCCACTCTCACTGATTGTGCATGCATGCTCAAAGTGTCTTCTAGGAGTACCCTTAGGTTACGTGCTTGCGAGACTGGGTTTGGGAGGTTGCCCATTTTCTCTGGCCAATGTTGATGGCTCCATAGATGCCTCTGTTTCCCTAGAACGACTACCTCTGTTTTTTCTCCGTTGAGTTTCAAGAAAATTTCCTTCATCCAAGTTGCGATGTTGTTCAGTCCAGTTTTAAGCGTAGAGATGTCATTTACGTTTTGTGTCGCCAGTGAAAAAATTATTTGCAAATCATCAGCGTAGAATAGATCGTGAGTCCCGACTCTTCAACTAACTCAGCCAAAGGCTTAACATACAGGTTGAAGAGAAGTGGACTCAGGATGGATCCCTGTGGTACGCCATCACTGAATGAGTGGGTTTCGGAGCATGCATTTTGAGAGAAGACTTGAAATGTCCTGTTTGAGAGGAAATCCTGGATCCATTTCAAAGCATCCCCATTAATTCCAATGTTGCTCAGAGTGTTTAAGAGCACCTTGTGAGAGATGGTATTGAAAGCAGCGCTCAAATCCAGTAGGATGAGCGCTACTGTTTCATCTTTATCCAATTTCTGGTGGATTGTCTCTGTCACACCCAGGAGTGTGGTTTCCATTGAAACACCTGCCCTGAAACCGGACTGTGACTGGTGAAGAAGTTGGTGAGTATTCACATATTGTGTCAATTGAAAATGAATATGTTTTTTTAGAACTTTTGATAAGATTGGGAGTAAAGAAATGGGACGGTAGTTTTTCGTATCCGTTGCATCCGCGTTTGTTTTTTTTTAACAATGGGTGGATCATGGCATGCTTCCAAAGGAGGGAACTTTAGCCTCTTTAATTGACATATTGAGTACCTGCGTTATAGTAGGTATCACAGATAGACTTAGCTGTTTGAGAGTGTTAGCTGGGATAGGGTGTCTTGGTGACCCCGATTTGATTGAATTTAATAGGTCTTCATCAGTATTAGTGGTTAGTAGGGGCCAGTCTTTTAGTTCATGATTGATCTTTCCTCGATTGGATTTCTGTGTGCCATCCTATGCAGTGACCTTTGGTCTTGGGGGCTCAGTGTCCTGTAAGATGATAATTTGATAGATAACTTCCACTTTATCTATGAAGATATTTGCTAATTCTTCACATTTGGATAGTGACAAAGTAGGTGGTTTGGCTATTGCGTCTGAGCCAGCCAACATTTTCACTGTGTTAAAGAGTGTTTTTGCACAGTTTGAGGCCCTAGAGATGGTTTGATTCACGAAGGTGGCACATGCTAGTTTGCATTCCTTATGATATTTGCTTAAAGCGGTTTTATAGGCTAATTTGTCTGTAGGACTATAGTTTTTTCTCCAGTGTCTTTCAAAAATGTTACAGTTCGATTTGGACTTCTTCAAGGAATCAGTATACCATGGTGCTGGGGGATGATGTGTAGCTTTTTTTGGATTGGAGTTAGGTAGACATAGATCCACTGCTTTTGTAAGCCAGCTTTGGACTGCATTGGCTAGGGGGTCTATCTGTTGCTTCATCGATGGTATGTGCGCCTCTAAACGTTTATTCATTTTTGCTACATCTAGCCTCTTTTTTGTTTCATAAGGTAAACACAATTTATCTTTCCTTCCCAGATCCGGTAACAGAATTTTCTACTCTTAACTCAGACCCTGACACAAAAATAGGAAACCCATCTCAGAACCGCTTAGCCAATTTTACCTTGATGAATCTTGAAACACTCAGGCTCCTGATGCATCAAATAAAGTCTGGCTCTCCACTGGACTCTGCCCCCCCTAGTGCATTGATCTTGGCTGACACTGTCATTCTTCCCACACTTCTGGAGCTTCTGAACTCTTCCATAAGGACAGGGTTGGTGCCATCGGCCTGGAAACATGCCATGGTGCGGGCACTACTGAAGAAGCCCACTTTGGATCCGGGCAATTTGAGCAACTACCGCCCGATATCACTGCTTCCCTGGATTGCCAAGATCCTCGAGAAACATATTAACATTCTTCTGACTGAGTTTCTCGAGCATAACCATCTGCTTGACATTTCCCAGACGGGCTTCCGCCCCAAACATGGGACGGAGATTGCCTTGTTGGCAGTGACAGAAGAGGCAAGGCAGATCTTGGATCGGGGAGGATCAGTGGCAGTGATCCTCCTCGATCTGAGCGCTGCCTTTGATACGGTAAACCATAAAATCCTCATAAACCGTCTATCCGATCTGGGAATATCAGGAGAAGCCTTGGGCTGGTTTAAGTCCTTCCTGAGTGACCGCACCTTCCAGGTGTTTGAAAGCTCAGCCGTCTCTTCAAGCAGGCCTTTGGGATGTTGGGTGCCGCAGGGCTCCTCGCTGAGCCCTACGCTTTTTAATGCATATATGAGGCCACTGGCTGGGATTGTTCGTCCGCATGGTATTAACATCATTACCTATGCGGATGATACCCAGCTAGTGGTCTCCCTTGTGCGAGGGAACGACTGCCAACCACAGACCAACCTAACGATTTGCTTGGAGGAGGTTAAGAGTTGGATGACGATGTCTTGTCTGAAACTCAACGATGATAAAACGGAGCTCATGCTCCTAGGCCCTGCAGCCCCCACCACCTTGGAGCTGTTATGGCCTCTGAGCATGGGTGCTCCCCCCACTCCCAGAGATAACATAAAAAGTCTGGGAGTGTGGTTGAACAAATCGTTGACCTTTAACACTCAGGCAACCAAGGTATCGGCAGTCTGCTTTGGCCTCCTTAGGACGATCAAAAAAATCCTTCCTCTTCTCCCCTTTGAGGCCAAGCAGATAGTGATTCAAGGCTTAATTCAATCTCGCCTTGACTTCAGCAACTCCCTGTACCTCGGGGCCCCGGAGTACAGTCTGCAAAAACTACAGCGGACACAAAACTGTGCAGCCCGCACATTGCTGGGAGTCCCACGTAGAGCTTCGATAAGGCCTGGCCTAAGGACTCTACACTGGCTCCCCATTAGGGATAGAATTAAGTTTAAGACACTGTGTATCGCCCACCAAGCCTTTTGGAAAACTGGTCCAGAGATTAATCACGCCCTGATTCTACCCTATCAGCCTAATAAATCACTCCGCTCATCAAATGCCTTTTTAGCTAAAGTCCCTAGGATCTATAGAGCTAGATCAGGAGGCCGTTCTTTTGCCTATAATGCTTCCAGTTTATGGAATACTCTTCCCTGTCATCTGAGAAGCAATTCCAATCTGGCGAGTTTTCGTAAACAGCTCAAGACCTTTCTGTTTAACTAACTCTGACTTTCCCTGGATCGTCTCCCTGGAAGACACTGTTCTAGTCCTAGCGCCTGGACGCCTCAGGGCAGCTGTAGCGCTCAATAAAAATGCTTTTCATTTCATTTCCTAAGGGAGATGCCTCCGTCTTCTAGTCATGTAGAATGTCAAAGTTCCAGGATATATGTTGCAGAGTTTCGTTCAGGTGTAATCTGAAGTCCTAAGAACTGGGGTCCCATACTTATTCTATGTTAGGGGGTTGGACACACTCTGGAGGACCATCTATCGGAGGGTCTGGGAAGAGGGGTGGTTACACCCATTCCCTTTGTCCAGTTTTGCGCCAGAGCAGGGGCTGAGTGCCCCTGCAACCGGCTTGAACTGGGGTATGCACAGGGACACCAAGTGTGCCCCGAGCACTGTCTGAAAAGCATTCTCTGAATGCACCCACCCAGCCCCAATACACTAAAGCCTGTCTGGGGAGGTGGTTACACCTCCCTGTGACAGGAAGCCTATTGTCCAGGCCTCCAGGCCTCCCCTGCCAGATTTTCATCCTTCAGCAGGAGGTCAGACCCGTGTCTGTGGCTGTTGCATCCATTTTTTGATGCCAGGTCTCTTTTAAACTATTACCAGTTAGACCAGTGTGTGCATGTCTCTCCCTCTAGAAGGGTTTAATTCTACCCGCGCCACCAGGATTGGTTGAGGGGTAGGATTCCAAAGTGTTTGACACCAAACACGACATGTTTCCATGCAGCCATTCCAAAGTTAGCATTTACAGCGAGGCTATAATGCACTCAAGAGTATATGGCCTGGATGCATCACAGAACAGCCTCAGAGAATATATTCTGAAAGCTGCAGATCATGGGTACCCTCTCACATAAAACCAAGCACTTTGCCTTCAGGATTGATAAGGCCTGCTGTTGGACAGACCTCGTGGCATGCCCGACCCCTCCCCGCATGGCGGGTCGCGGACCCCTGCTAACCCTGTTCCCCGGACAAGAACACGACCTGCAGCCCGCCGGGTCAACACCCAGCTCTTCCCCGGCGGAACATTGGCTCATGATCACAACATTCTCGGCTGGCCCGGGTCCCTTCCCAAACCACTGTCTCCGGCCCAGCCGCCATCTTGGACCCTCCACGACCAGGCCTCGGGTCGACCTCAGCCTCAGGCCCAGCCAAGCCCCGACATCGAGGCACCACCATCCACCCAGGGGGTAAAGGGACCACTTGGCGGGTCAATGGGAGAAGGAGTGTCGATGGCTCCCCTCCGCCAGGTTTCGATCGCCCCCAGCCTCCCTGGGCGCTGGCTCCACCCCCCCGCTGGGTGTCTGGACTCCCTCATCCCGGACCCCCCAACCTCCAAGTGTGAGGGTCCGGACATCAAAGGGCACCAGACCTATAACTGGGGAAGCTCCAGAGCAGGAAGGCAGTTGTATCCTGGAGTCGAGAGACACCGAGACAAACTCATCCTTGGAGGCCTGCTGGCGCTGCCGCGGCTCCTCTTCGTGAAACATCTTGAAGGCCTGCTGGCGCTGCCGCGGCTCATCTTCTTCGTGAACCATCTTGAAGGCCTGCAGGCGCTGCCTCGGCTCATCCTCTTCGTGAACCATCTTGAAGGCCTGCTGGCGCTGCCATGGCTCATCCTCTTCGTGAACCATCTTGAAGGCCTGCTGGCGCTGCCGCGGCTCATCCTCATCGTGAACTATCCGTGAAGGCCTGCTGGCACTGCTGCGGCCCCTCCTTGCGAACCCTCCATCTCGAGGATTGTGAGCTCCACACCAGCTACCCCTGTACCGGACCGGTACTGAGACTGTCCCGCTACCCCCTTCCCCAAAGAGACTAGAATTGACGGGATCCTCGTATCCTGGTCCTGCTGTATCGTCAAGTTACCCTGCCTAAGAATACCTATAAAAGTGTGCAGGACCTATCTTTGTGTGGTGTCCATCTGTGGGGGGGAAGTTGCTCGTCCGTACGATTACAGGAGAGGGCCCTCGCCAGGAGGCCTCTCCCCCTTGCTCGGCCGACCCTCCGGGTCCCCGTCTAACATTGGTGGCCAGCGGCGCGATCCGACCCGACGCATAATCGTACAGAGAGAAACCCGCCCCATGATACACAGCAGCAATGCCGACAAAAGAAAGTGGAACAACCGCGAAATTTCAGATGGAACGGCTGGAAGAATACAGCCACAAAGAACTGAAACAATTCTGCATAGTTTTGGGCATCGCTACCACGGGACTGAGCACCAAAGATGACCTCAAGCACGCCTTGGAGTCTTGGGTGGAGACGGAAGCGTCCCCACCCCAAAATGAAAGCATTGAGACCACAGAAATTATTACCACCCCCGTAGAAGGAAGAAGAGCGGGCCTCTCGTCCAAAGAGGCCCGAGAACGGGAGAAAAGCCGGCTCCATGAGTTGGAACTGGCTCGACTCCGCTTAGATGGAGAACTAAAACTGGCAGAACAAAAGATAACTCTCGAACACTTACGGCTCCGGGAAGAACGAGAAGAGAAAAAGAGCCAGAGGGAGCTGGAAGAAAAGAGACTAGCGTACGAGCATGAGCGCAATTTAAAAGAGCTAGAAATTCGACGACAAACGAAGACCTCGGCGTCCCCGAGAACCACAGCTCCGCTCCCCCTATGGACCCCAAGGTCCACATTCCCAAGGACGTCGTCCGAGAATACTACCGGAACGACGATATCCAGCAATGGTTTAAGGCCTACGAGGTAGCCATGATCTCCCACCGAATTCCGCGAAGAGACTGGGGAGCCGGGTTATGGGGCAGATTCGTCAACGAAGGAAGAGATGCTCTGATACAGCTCCCCGACCACGAGATGACGTCCTACGAACACATGAAGGCCGCCCTTCTCACTCGCTATGGGCTCACGCCCGAGATGTACCGGCAGCGATTTCGAGACTGTAAGAGAATCCCCGGTACCACCTGGGTGGAGTACGTGAACTTTTTTAGCCTAGCCTTCGAGGGATGGATCAAAGGCAGCCAGTTCACCACCTACGAGCAGTTATTCGACCTTATTGTGTGGGAGCACCTCTCCAATAATTGTTCCATGGAACTCAGGCAGCATCTCCTCGATAGCAAGCTGACCGAACTTCGGAAACTCGCCATCGAAGCAGATTGATGGGAAAGCACACGGGTCCCGCGGAGTTGGCCAGGCGAACAGAACAGAGCTTCCCAAGGGCCCCACCGCCCACGGGGAGGAGGAGGAGGCCAGGGTCGGGGCCGGGACACCGTCACGGTGCCCCCCACTAGCAACACCCCGCCCCCGGACGGAAGAGGAAACCCTCCAACACGACCAGGATTCCGCTCCAACATCGTCTGCCACAAATGCCAGCGACCCGGCCACTACGCCAATGATCCAAACAGCCCAAGAAACCAGAGTCCACTGAACCGCCAGATCATCGCCGTCGCCCTAGGAGAGGAGCCGGGCGACGAGGGAGCCGAAGAGTGCGAACCATACTAGCCCGAGTGGGAACGTGCCGCCAAGTCCCTGGTCTGTCTAGGGGAACGGGACATGGTCCCGCGGGCCCCCATCCCCGCCAACACGCAGAAATACAGCCAGTGGGTCACCATCAATGGACGCCGGGCTGAAGCCCTCCGTGACACAGGGGCCAGTGTGACCGCAGTCCGCTGCCATCTGGTGACCCCCGATCAAATCCTACCCAATGTACTTTGTCCAGTGAGGTCGGCGGACAACTCCGAAAGCCTGTGCCAGATGGCCCGCGTCCCCTTCGAGTGGGGGGGGTGACGGGCATGCTGAAAGTGACCGTCCGAGACGACGCCCCAGTGGACTGCCTCCTGGGGAACGATCTCGAGAGCTCCCCCTGGGCAGCCGTTGAGCGAAGAGAGCACCTGGGGATGCTGGGCCTCCCTGAATGGGTCTGTGCAACGACCCGATCCATGGCCGCCCGCGCCATCCCCATCACGGAGGAACCAGAGTGGCCCGAACCTCCTCCGCCGATCGTCGCAGAAGAGACCACACCTGAGCCTGGTCCTTCGGGACTTAACAACGAGGAACCTGACCCACTCCAAGACCTCCCAGAGCTGGCCCAGTGGCGCCAAGGAGGTAGCCCCACTCAGGAACAGTTCCGCCAAGAACAAAGAGCGTGTCCCTCCCTCAAGGGGCTACGACAGCAAGCCAGAGCCCAGAGCGCAGGGGATGCCTCGGGAGCCCACTGGATCTACTTGGACAACGGGCTGCTCTACAGTGAGCAAAAGATTGCCGAACTGGGAGCCAGCCGGGTGCTGGTGGTCCCCCTCCGATTCAGAGACTTTCTCTTGAACTTGGCACACAATGTGCCTCTTGCCGGGCACCTGGGGCAGGACAAGACGTACAGCTGCCTGGTGACCCATTTCTACTGGCCGAAAATGCGGAACGATGTAATGAACCACTGCTGGGCCTGCCCCACCTGCCAGGCCAGCGGGAAGAGCGGCCGGAAACTAAAAGTCACCCTACAACCCTTTCCCATCGTCACCACTCCCTTTGAGCGGGTGGGAATCGACATTGTGGGGCCCCTGGAGCCGGTTTATACTTGTCCTGGTGGACCATGCCACCCGCTATCCCGGAGCCATTCCTCTCCGGACTGTGACAGCGCCCATGGTAGGCCGAGCCTTGATGTGGATCTTCTCGCGGGTGGGCTTCCCCCGAGAGGTCGTCAGTGATCGGGGCACGAACTTTATCTCCAGATACATGAAGTCCCTATGGCAACAGTGCGGGGTCACCTACAAATTTACGACCCCCTATCACCCGCAAGGAAACGGACTAGTAGAACGATTCAATCGCACCCTCAAGAGGATGATCATGGGCCTGGAAGAGCCCCTACGCTGCCAATGGGACGTGCTGCTCCATGCCTCCTGTTCGCCTACAGGGAGGTCCCCCAGAAATCCCTGGGTTTCAGCCCTTTCGAGCTCCTGTATGGGCACCCCGTCCGGGGCCCCCTCAGCCTGGTCAAAGAAGGGTGGGAGGTGACCCCCCAGAAGACTCCCCCTGATGTGTAAAAGTACCTCTTGACCCTCCGCAACCAGACCCGGCGGTTCAGAGAACTCGCCAAAGCCAACCTCGAAGCCAGCCAAGAAGACATGAAGCGCTGGTATGATCAAAATGCCTCATCCATCGAGTTCGAGCCAGGACAACAGGTTTGGGTCATGTCCCCGGTCAAACCTTGCGCCCTCCAGGACAAATGGACGGGACCCTTCAAGGTGGTGGAGCGCAAGGGCCCAGTCACCTACCTGGTGGACCTGGAGTCCCCCCGGAACCCTCTCTGTGTCCTCCACGCCAACAGACTTAAGCCCCACTTTGTACGCACTAAACTTAGCCTCCTGATGGCTACCGACAGTGGGGCTGAAGAGGACTCCGAGCCTCTCCCCGACCTCCTGAGGAACCTCGAAAAGGCTCCGTGGAAGGAGTCCACCTCTTCTATGCCTTGTCCCCAGCGCAACGCCAAGATTGCCAAGACTTGCTACAACAATTTGCCGACCTATTCTCCCTCATGCCTGGGGTCACCCCCTGGTGCCTCCACGATGTTGACACTGGAGATAGCCCCCCTATCCGGCACAGGGCATACAGGGTACCTGATCGAGTACGCGCCTGCATCCAGTCGGAGGTATCCAAGATGCTGGCTCTAGGAGTGATCGAGCCCTCCGACAGTCCCTGGGCCAGCCCAGTCATGCTGGTCCCCAAGGCCGCCGCCCCTGGCATCGCCACAGAGCTCAGGTTTTGCGTAGACTACCGGGGTCTGAACGCCGTCACCAGGACAGACGCTCATCCCATTCCCCGAGCGGATGAACTGATCGACCACATGGGGGCCGCCCGCTACCTGAGCATCTTTGATTTGACAGCGTGCTATTGGCAGATCGGACTCACCCCCGGTGCCCAGGAGCGATCCGCCTTCTCTACCCCGGATGGCCACTACCACTTCAAGGTGATGCCCTTCGGAATGAAAAACGCACCCGCCACCTTCCAGAGGCTCGTGAACAAAGTCTTGGCGTCCCTGGAGGAGTTCAGCGCCGCCTATCTGGACGATATTGCCGTGTACAGCCGCCAATGGACAGACCACCTCCAACACCTCCAGGAGGTCCTGAACGCCCTCCGGCGGGCAGGGCTAACAATCAAGGCCAGCAAGTGCCAAATCGGCCAAGGGTCCGTGACCTACCTGGGGCACCAGCTGGGAAGTGGCCTGGTGGCCCCCCTCCAACTCAAGATCACCGCCATTCAGGTTTGGGAGCCCCCGGTAACCCAAACAGAGGTCCGAGCCTTCCTGGGGCTCACTGGATACTACCGGCGCTTCGTAAAAGACTATGGCAGCATTGTGGGGCCCCTCACAGAACTCACGTCCAAAAAGAACCCCCAGAAGGTACACTGGACTCCTGAGTGTCAGGTTGCCTTTGAGAGACTCAAATCCGCCATGTGCACCGCCCCCCTGCTCCAAGCCCCCGACTACAGCCGGGAATTCATAGTACAGACGGATGCCTCCAATCATGGCGTTGGGGCCGTCCTCTCCCAACTCAACACAGAGGGAATTGACCAGCCAGTGGCCTTCATCAGCCGACGCCTGCTGGCCCGAGAACAGCGCTGGAGCACCATAGAGCGAGAGGCCTTTGCCGTGGTGTGGGCCCTCAAGAAGCTCAGGCCCTATCTCTTCGGTACCCACTTCCGGGTGCAAACAGACCACTGCAATGGCTGATGCAGATGCGGGGAGAGAATCCGAAGCTGTTACGTTGGTCCATCTTCCTGCAAGGGATGGACTTCACTGTAGAGCATCGCCCAGGCCAAGACCACGCCAACGCAGACGGCCTGTCCCTGTCCCGCTTCTTCCGCCTCAGCGAGGAGATTACCCAAGAGGATGGGTGACTCTCCCTGCCTTCAGCTAGGGGGGACGCATGTTGGACAGACCTCGTGGCATGCCCGACCCCTCCCCGCATGGCTCATGATCACAACCTTCTCGGCTGGCCCGGGTCCCTTCCCGAACCACCGTCTCCGGCCCAGCCGCCATCTTGGACCCTCCACGACCAGGCCTCGTGGCCTCGGTCGACCTCAGCCTCAGGCCCAGCCAAGCCCAGATATCGAGGCACCACCATCCACCCAGGGGGTAAAGAGACCACTTGGCGGGTCAATGGGAGAAGGAGTGTCGATGGCTCTCCTCCACCAGGTTTCGATCGCCCCCAGCCTCCCTGGGCGCTGGCTCCACCCCCCCGCTGGGTGTCTGGATTCCCTCATCCCGGACCCCCCGACCTCCAAGTGTGAGGGTCCGGACATCAAAGGGCGCCAGACCTATAACTGGGGAAGCTCCAGAGCAGGAAGGCAGTTGTATCCTGGAGTCGAGAGACACCGAGACAAACTCATCCTTGGAGGCCTGCTGGCGCTGCCGCGGCTCCTCTTCGTGAACCATCTTGAAGGCCTGCTGGCGCTGCCGCGGCTCATCCTCTTCGTGAACCATCTTGAAGGCCTGCTGGCGCTGCCGCGGCTCATCCTCTTCGTGAACCATCTTGAAGGCCTGCTGGCGCTGCCGCGGCTCATCCTCTTCGTGAACCATCTTGAAGGCCTGCTGGCGCTGCCGCGGCTCATCCTCATCGTGAACTATCCGTGAAGGCCTGCTGGCGCTGCCGCGGCCCCTCCGTCCGAACCCTCCATCTCGAGGATTGTGAGCTCCACACCCGCTACCCCTGTACCGGACCGGTACTGAAACTGTCCCGCTCCCCCCTTCCCCAAAGAGACTAGAATTGACGGGATCCTCGTATCCTGGTCCTGCTGTATCGTCAAGTTACCCTGCCTAAGAATACCTATAAAAGTGTGCAGGACCTATCTTTGTGTGGTGTCCATCTGTGGGGGGGGGAGTTGCTCGTCCATACGATTACAAGAGAGGGCCCTCGCCCGGAGGCCTCTCCCCCTTGCTCGGTCGACCCTCCGGGTCCCCGTCTAACACCTGCCATAATAGGTTTATATGTGTCAGTGATTAAAGGTAGATATAGGTAGCCTATATCTTAGTAAGGGGTGTATGCACCACCTTACCCGGGCTGCAGTAGCAGACCTGTGGTGCCATTTTGAAAAGCTTCCCAGGTGTGGCATAATCCATGCTTCAGCCACTGATAGGCGCCTGGGAAGAAAACCACTAGATTTAGGACAAGGAGCTTCCCAGATCGGTAAACTCAAAAAATTCAGTCCCTATCTCAGTTCAGTGCTAGGATCTCCCCAAGCTCGACCCCTATGTTGAGCCCACAAAACATACACTCCATGAACAGCCAGAAACACACAGCGAGGCTAAACAATAACCCTAGGATTTCACAGCGAATGGAAGGGTACATGAATAATCACACAGTAATCAACAGAACACCAAAAGTCACTCAGCCACTACAGTCCATCCCAGGCTTCCATAAGGAGGACCCTGTGGTTGCAATGTTGATCAACTGGACAACTCACTACTTTCTACTTGACACAGGGGTGACACGATTATGCCTACAGGAGGGAACAGTCCTTCTATCAAAGAACATTCAAGGCACACAAGGGGTCTCAGGCACTGTAGCAGGGATCCCCTTCACAGACACCTTTGAGTTGGAGATAGGGGGTAAAATTGCGAGGGAACAGTTGTTATACTTCCCTTCACCTTGACTAATATCTTAGGACAAGACCTAATGTCCAAATTGAAAATTTCTATCCAATTTTCTGAGATTAGCACTATAGCCTGCTCATCCCCTGGAGCTCCCTCCTTTGTGCACCAACCAGTGAGACACTCCTACTCCACATGGACGCTAGCCCGGATGGACCGCAGTCTGACGCTCTTCGTGGAGGCTTTCCTGGAATTTATAGGAAACATCTTCAAGTTATTTGAATTAGCTTGGCAGAGGGAATGCTGCTCACACCACCTCTTAGTGAAAATTGCCAAAAGGACATAGAAGTTGTTATTCAGTAAGGTACACAAACATCAAGCGATCTGGGGCTTCCACTTGTGCATGTCCTCTGTGCCGGGGCTAGTTCGGGAGCTTGCCCAGGCACACATGGACATTGACAGTGACAAATAGAATGTGAATACCCCCGGGAATATCAGGATCAACTTCTGTTGCCACTCTGGCACCTCCCCTAGTGATCAAATGGAACCGACAAGCTTGCCTGGCACTATGCAAGGTATCCCCCTTACCTGCTGATGAACACAGTGCCCAAACGAGTGACCATTGGAGGGAAATCAACACAGCCAGCAAACAGGACACTCCTTACGCAATGGCCCATTAGGAAGGGTCAAAACCAGGAGCAAGCCTAGAGAAATTCCACTAGGCCGGGCCCCCACAACAACTCCACTGTACGCTATTTCAGTGTATGAAGCTACACTCTTGCCATTACACTAATGCTATTCTACCTTATGCCTCTCTATTATAGATTTTATACTTTGCCAAACTACACACTACGCGACTGCACTCCATTCTTTTGCACTCCACTGTAGGCTAGTCTACTGTCTCCCACTCCACTTTAGAAACGTTTTACTTCATGATTTTGAACTCTATGCTAACCCACTGTACGCCACTCTACTGTACTTCACTTTACAACACTCCCCTTTATTTCACTCCACTCCATTGTATGCCTTTTTTGTGGTAGGTTACCCCATATTTTTGACACACTCCTCCTACTTTTTGCTTAATTTGTTTTGTTGGCCTTAGGGCTCTGTGCACTTTACCATTTCTAACCAGTGCTAAAGCGCTTGTGCTCTCTCCTTAAAATATGATAGACTTGACTTATACCCAATTGGTATATTTAATTAATGTATACGTTGCTAGTGAAGTGGCACTCCATGTGTCCAGGCTCTGTAAATGTAATGCTACTCGTGGGTTTGCGCAATAAAAATACAAAACAGTTATGGAATGCCTGAGGTAATGAGATGCTGCTTGCAATAAGTGACAATAGCTAAGGGTAACACTTCAACCCATCATTCTTTTGCTCATCATGCCACCTCAGTTTGGACCCAGCTATATGCAAATTAGTCTTGACCTTGTTCCTTGTGAGAACAGTTCAGCTCAAATTGGCAAGCCATGTCCTCCTTGAACAGGAACACTGGAAACCCAGGAGCAGTTTCACCCTAGTTATGGGCTCATCAGTCAGGCTCACAATTTCATTTTTAATAAATATATCTCACCCCTAATGTAGGCATTGTACTGAAAAGCAGAACATGTACTTTTAAGATTTTGCATGGCCTGGTAGTAAAAATGCCTAAATTCATGTTTCACTACTGCAATGCATATCTCTCCAGGAGGATAACATTTACAATTCTGGACATGCCACTTTTAGAAAGTTGTTTGGGCCTACTGTCTGTCTCGGGTCACATGACTGGGTGTAGTTGGCAGTTGGGCTTTATGTATGGCTCCTAGGCAACCACACACAATGGGAGATTGGAAGTGACTTGATGGGCTATCACTAACCGGATGGAAGGGGGTGGGTCCCTTGCTCACTTTGCCACAGGGTTCAAGCTAGCCTGGCTGATGAGAGGTATTACCCCAAAACCGGGCCGAGGATGCTTGTTTCTGGCCCAGGGAAGACCTTGCTTGGCAGTTCGGGCTGGACTGTTCCCAGGCTGAACAGGGTCAAGACTGATTTGCATATGGCTGGGTGCTAACTGGGGTGGCGAAGTACGCTAAAGAACAATGATGGACTCAACCCAGAATTTTGACTGGGGGTGAGTGTCTGAAAAGTTTATGAACTCCGTCCTTCATCCCCTTGTGTTTGCATTAGGGAGCAGCTCTGCCCAGCCTCACTTACAATGGAATAGGCTGTGTTCTGTCTACATACAAAGGGCTGCTTACCCACTGTAGCTAGCCTGTAGCTGGGGCAGGGAAGGCTGGGCATCCATGCACTTCAAAGGCATGCCTCTAGAAGCTTCTCCCCCACTTCTAAAGCCCAAATGTTTATAAACATAGGACTTCAGACACTGCTGGCCTGATTCACAGAACTAACTTACAACAACATCCTAAACGTACTACTTTTGGTATTAACAGAAGGCATTTAGTAGTCTTAAGTTGGGATTTTGTGTTAATGTAGGAATTTGTCTTAAATTAGGATTTTGTCCCAAAATCTAAGGTTGAAGATACATGTATTCCTGTACCATGATGATTGGCTGTTGAAGGCAGGCTCACCACAGTGCATCAGACATCTTCCAGATTATGATCTCCTCTCTTTTCAACTTAGCATTTTCAATTGTCTTCCACCTCCTATCTATGCAATGTCAATTCTTCATTAGAAAAGTGCTGGATACAATAATGCTCAAGGTGATTTCCCATCTTCAGTGAGTCTTGCATATTCAGGTTATGATGTAGATGTTTCAGTTGGGGGGGCTCCTCTTCTATCTCAGACAGTTCTGCAACTGCAAGGATTACTGGCCTCCTGCATTTTACTTCGTCACTTCAGACCCAATAGTTCTGTAGTGGAGTCTCCATTTTTACTGGGCTCAGCACATGGGGATACTTCTGGATAGGATTCTGAGTTCCTTGAATGTAGCTCCGGAACGACAGTGTTCATTGGTGTTATGTTATGTTATGTTATGTTATGTTATGTTATGTTATGTTATGTTATGTTATGTTATGTTAAAGTTAATTTATAAAGCGCACGTTCACCAAACGATTTCTTGGCACTGTGAGCAGAGCGGTAACAAAATCAAAGAGTAAGGGAGAATCAATTGTAAGCATGGGAGAAAAGCCAGGCTTTAGGTAATTTCCTAAATTGCGTATAGGAGTCCGCCATGCGCAAATAGTGAGCGAGAGCATTCCAAAATTGGGGTGCCAGGGCCATGTATCTGGTGCTCAATCAACCTATGTTTGGGAAGCCTTTTTGTCCCCCACTAACAACTTTTCCCTTGGATGGGACAGTCATCTCAACACCTTTGAACATTCAGGTGTCTGGTATACTAAAGAACATCAATTAATATTTTCAAGCTGAGGGCAATTTGGTAGATTCTCATGATGTCTTAACTTTGTGTCTGCGGTTACCATCATGCTTTAGTATTCGCAGTATCCAGATTTCTCTTCTCTATATGGTGTGTTAGGAAAAGGCTCCTAGGATAATCGGATGTCAATCTTATCTTAACTCTCAAAGTAGGAATGGAAAGCCAGATCTTAAGTACCTATAGCTCTCAATTTTGATATTAGGTCTTGGGAAAGTAATACATTACGTTTCAGGATTGTCTATTTTAATGACCCGGGGCCCGATTTAGGTTGCCCAAATACCGGTTGGTAACAGTGAAATTCGGTAAATTTCAACATTAGCGACCGGTGTTTAGGCATTCGTGATGTAGGGAAGGATTTGGTATTAAAGAATCGGTAAATACCGATTCCCTAATACCGATTCCTAGTTGGCCTTGCATTTAAGGAATCTGTATTACCGATTCCTTAAATGCAATGTAGGAAGCACTTTCAAGAGTGCTTTTGGGCCTTAGGAATTTGTTAATTTCCAACAACTTCAAGTTGGTGGTAATTACTGAATTCCTTTAAAAAAGCTAATTTTTGCTTTTTAAAAGTGCCATGTGGCACACATCCATGCCCTTAGGGCATGACTGTGGACCACGTGTGCACACATGCACATTTCCGGGGTGCAACAGGGTGTCCTTTGGACACCCTGGCATACATCAAATACCTCCCAGTATTACCCCAAATCGGTAATACCAAATTGGTAATACCGAATGTCTTCACATTCATTCCTATGTGCCTCCAAACCCATAGAAATGACTGGGTAGGTATTCCCCATTACTGAATCTGTATTACCGATTCGGTAATAGGGAATATTATTGATTCAATATTTTTTACTGATTATTTACACTATTATACAGAGATTGTAATTTTTCCAGGGTTGTGCAGCACAACTATTTGGAGTGATGGACCCCCATTATGATCTCAGTAGATACTGCTTCAGTACTACTTCCCAATATAAGAAACCAGTGGGTAGAACTACCCATCAGAAGAAAACTCTCTCAGACTCACAAGCCTCCTAGTTCTGAGGTGCGGTCCTATGGATTGCATGAATAAAACAACAGTAACTAATGTTTGCATATAGTGTAAAACCTTATATGTCACAGTGATGTTTCATAGGATGGAGGAATTTGAGCCATGCAGTGCCGCCTGTTGGCAAAAAGGAGACATTGAAAGAATGATGTGATTGAGTCTGGTACCTGGGTGTTTTATAAGGTGAGTAATCTGTGGGCAAATAGATTATCTACTAGAAAGAGTGCTACTGAAAGTAAGTACTTTTCTCTTCGCAAAGAATTCCACATCTGAACTACCCTTGGGTATTTACAATTTAGATTTTATGAGTGAATGACGTTATTGCTATATTTACTTGATATTTATGTAGAAATGTGAAGGAGAACGTGATTTTATGACTTAGTTCTATATCCGGTTTGTTCTCTAGAAATCTGGAAAGAATATAAAATCATGCTTTCCTGACTGCATTGCTACACACAGTTATATCTCTGCCAATGTATATCTATGTACCTATTCTATTTTCATTGTCTTTTTTATTTGTTTGTAATTTATTGACCTACTTTTTCTCCAGGCCCTGTCTTTCCATCCACAATGAATAGCAACACATGTAAGTAAAATGAAACCTATTCTATTTAGGTGGATGAAAGTGTGTGAAGCATCTGTCATGCCAGCTCTAATATTTATGTTCCATCTTGTAGAGATAAATGTCCTGTCTCTCATTCGTACAGTTGTCCATGCACGGATTTGTTGTTAAAACGTATTCACTCTCTGCCGCCTCCCCTGCTATTTGACCTTATTATGAGAATTGTAATCTCACCTTTTTCATCTGTGTTTGATATCTGTAACAATTAGATTGAGATTTGAGAACTTACTGGCAAATTGACTCCATGAGTTAACTAAAACAATGAATACTTCTATGATGTAATTACCCATGACTTCAAAAACGTTTTCAAGATATGCATAGTAAAATACATGCTAAAGCTATTTATGCTGCAAATATTATAATGCTGGTTGATTACTGTGAGTATTCCTGTACCTTTGTGGGGGACCACATTTACCTGAATCCTTACAGCCCCAGGAGGCGGTCCCTGGCTACCCCACACCTACTGCTGATCATAGCGCTTCAAAGCGCTCTCCGTTGTCACATGATTACTGTGAGCATTCCTGCCCCTTTGTAGGGGGAACTACATCGACCTGCATCCTCAGGGACTCAGGAGGTGGTCGATGGATACCAAACACATTCCACTGATTGTAGCGCTACAAAGAGCACTTCCTTGTCCTGCAGCGCAGAATTAGTCAGAGCATTCCTGCACTTTTGTCGGGGACTATACCTGCATCATAAGGGCCCCAGGAGGCAGTCCCCTGATACCCCACACCTGCTGCTGATAGAAACGCGACAAAGCGTGCTTGCTTTTCATGTGACGCGGACAGCACCAGGACAAACCCTGGACCATGGGTGGGCCCGTTCTGCATCCATCAGCTACACGAAGCCGAAGGTAGAACACGTACATCTCCTGTCGCGGTGCAAGGCTTTATTTGCTTTGAGCACAAGTGGGTGCAGCTCCTCTAATTGAGAACAAGGGGTGAAAGATTTGTAATTGCTGCTTTTCACGCCACTGTATTTTTCTTCTTTAGGTTGTCACTGCTTTTAAAAATTCCTAGAAGTCCTAATCCATAGGATACTATGCTAAAACATCATATATCCTCAGATTACTTGTTTTGCTTGACCATGCTCAAATCCAGCTGCCCATCTTCTGTTTTTTTTTGCTCAATCTACGCATTACCCCAAAGGAGGAGGATTATTCCTATCTGTAGAGTTCTGCTCACATCTCGTTTTTGGGACGTAAGCAGAATCCCTAGATGTAACACTGAGGAATACATTATTTTGCCATCTTTAAGTTTTTAGGTATCGCTAAGTCCATTTAGTAGCGGCTTTGGAAAGTGCTCCCAAAGCGCAGACCAACTTGCTAGAACGCGCGCTTGAGCGCACATCCTTTGCGTGTTTTAGCGCATCATCGTGATCACTTTCGCTTTCCAAGAGATCGCGATGACTTTCGTTTTTTTTTTATGAGCACAGCCGCTCACTTCTAAATTGCTGGCTTCTTGTTGTCTTTTGCTCTCTTTCACTTTCACCTCTCACACGTTCTTTTTTACACCTTTAATCCTTTCCACCCCCAACTGTTCATCTTCTCGCTCCTTCACTTGCCACAATATCTTCCTCTCTTTGCCTTTCCATGTCAGGCCATCTTCCCAGCACTTACGAGATGATAGCTTCTGCAGTTTGTAGACTGCCCTGTACGTGTTATACTTCAAATACCCGCTCCTTCCCCAGAGGTGCCGACTCCTCCCGTTCCAGAAGCACATTTCCCTCTTCTCCACCAAGATGCAACTCCCCCCCTCCCTCCATAAGCTGCACACTTCCATCTCCTCAATAACCCAAGTATTTCTTTCTCTTACACGAAGGGCACTTTTCTGTCACCCACAAGCAGCATGCGTCTTTCTCCTCTACGGAAAGTGCACTCTCCTCTGTCATCCACGGGAAGGACTCTTCCCTCTCCACTACTAGATGTAAACTTCCCATTAGAAATGTACAAAAGACAGCACCTCAGTCTCTCCAATTCTCCTTCGCCACTCTGCTGAAATTTCCTCCTCCCCATTCATGAGATGCTTACTACTCTCCACCACAGAAGCAGACAGAAATGAGGCATAACCGCAGGAACAACAATGCCTTATTGTTGGACAGCTGAACGCTTTCTGGAGGGGAAGCATGTTCTGTGTGCCTGCTGCGCTTTTAAATTAGGAGGTTGCATAATGGCTAGAGTGGTGGACCACAAAGCAGAGGAACCAGGGTAGAGTCTGACGGAGGCTCAAGTGTAATCACCAAATCTTCTCGTGCCTAAAATGAATCTGTCCTTGTGTACTGCAACTAGTGCTCATGTGATGCACTCTGATACCTTCACGTAGAGTTCGATTTGTATAAGAAATGCAAAAAAAAATAATATATATATATACAATTGTGGTTAGGGGTGAGGCTAACTACAGGTTATCCTGGGTTGTGTTGAGGTATTTTAGAGCCCTAGGGCAGATGCATTTTTTTTGCAATTCCACCTCATTTTTTTGTCACCGACGACATGGCTCTAGTCTTCTCAGTGAGAGCTCATGGGTGACAATAAAACTCAGCAGCGGCCCCTAATGGTGAAACACCCTTGAAGCCCATGCATTGAAATGACACAGTCATTCCCCTAGCGCTGAGAGGGAACACTTTGGAATGTGTGGGCAGGTCTGGTTGTCAGTATGCACAAAGCAGGTGTGCCACTGGCTGTGTGGGTGGGTGAGCCAGAAGCCTCCCTCTGCTCAGTCTTCTGGGGGGCATAAGTTCGAGGGCAGGAGGCCCTCCTTGGAGGCTGGCATTTTTGCCATTTTCAAAGGCGTGCCCCTGGATTTATACCTGGAAACTGAGAATCAACCTTTAATTGGGACAGTACTCAATTGTAGGTAGTTAATGAATGTATTGTGTAATTTATATTAAAATAATGATACTATATAATGACTTAAATAGTAAAACAACCTAATAATTACAGTCAATCAGCAATTAAAATCCATACTCATGAAGTTATATCATGTACATTACAATACATTGCCACTAATATACTTCGTTTAAACAGGGCCTTCAGACGCAGCTCTAACCGTGAATACATTTAATGAGACAACTAATGACTTTATTAGAGTTCCTGGCAAAAGTGAACTGCGTGGCATCTTTAATGTCCTGGTGCTAGCCTGTTGAAATGGTTTTAGAAATGTCTAGGAATCCTGTAAAGTAGACAGAGGTAAGGGATATCTTATACAGTTTTAGAAAATAGGTTTTATGTTGTAATTGTATTTATATAGCGCTTGTATAGCCAATAGGCTAGGGCATAGCTAATAGGTCTTGCTTTTGGGACCTTTTAAGTATTTAATTATGCAGCACAATATCCATGGTGCAACAACATCAACTGTTGCATGGATAAACACTCATAAGGTCCCAAAGGCGAGACCTATTGGCTATGCCATTGCTTATTACATGGGCATGGAGAATTCCCACAGCCAGATTGGCAAGAAGTGGAAAGGGCATGCTGTAATCACTGCTCTGGTTTACACCCATAGTTCTTCATCCATATACCATAATGACGGTGGTATTGTGCCGGTTGCCACTGTAAATGTTTTAAGGGAATCTTGATCCTTTAATGTTTTGCACAATATTTTAATCATACTGTTCATTGCATAGTATTTATTTAAATGTATTTACTACTTTATGCAAGTGTTTCTTTTCTGGGTAATGCAATAAAATTATGATACAATCGTTACTATAATATTTTTCAGAAAAACAATGACAAATCATCTATTGAATAAACATAGATGGGTACTCGACAACTATGTACCTGGTGTCCCTTGTATTTGCTTCTCAGTTCTAATATGAGTTTACTCTTGTAGGATTGTTATGTTATGTTATGTTATTTATTCTTTTGTATAGCGCAACGGTTACTCAAAAAGAGTGTCCCGGCGCTTTAGGTAAGGAGAACAGATTTCAGAATAACACAACACAATTAAAAGAGGTTAAAAGGCAAACAGAACAAAAAAGAGGAACTACTAGCAAACCTATTGGGAAAACAGCCAGGTTTTGAGACCTCTTCTAAAATCAAGGAGCGTAGTCGCCCCCCGCAATGGGAGCGGTAATGAATTCCACATCTGTGGGGCCAACAGACTGAAAGAGCGGCCCCCGAGGCGAGCCCTCTTCACACGCGGAACAGCCGCCAAAAGTAGAGATTCCGACCTCAGCGAGCGAGCTGGATGGTAAAAGGTCAGTCTCTTTTGGAGATGTTTTGCTCCCACAGCATGGAGCGCCTTGTAGGCCAAAGTCAGAGCCTTGAAGGCGATCCGTTTGCGGATGGGTAGCCAGTGTAAAGTCACCAACAACCCAGAGACGCTGGTGCGTCTACTTAGGCCAAAAATGGCCCTGGCCGCCGCGTTCTGTGCAACTTGAAGCCTCTGCAGCAGGTACTCTGGCAGGCCCAGGTAAAGAATGTTGGCATAATCCAACCTGGAGCCTATCAGAGCCTGCACAGTCAGCCTCCTGTGCTCCTCGGACAAGAGAGGCAGAAACCTCCGCAACATTTTTAAAAGGCCGAAGCAGGTGCCAGTCACCCCCAGGATCTGGGCTTTCATCGTCAGCCCCTTGTCCATCTTAACCCCCAAGTTTTTAGCCATGGGAGACGAGCCGGACGGAGGGAACATGTCGATGGGCCACCAGGCCTGCCAGCTAGGCTCCGTATCGCACCCGAAGAAGAGTACCTCAGATTTGTCAGAATTGCACTTGAGGCTGTTCAGTTGGAACCATGAGAACACAGCCCCAAGGCAGTTCTGGATACTCTCCCCATCAAAGTCAGCCCCTCTCTCGCAAGAGAAGAGGAGCTGGGTGTCGTCGGCATACGACACGATCCGGGCACCAAATGACTCCGCCACCGCCGCCAAAGGGGTCATAAAGATGTTAAAAAGGGTCGGGCTCAGTATAGAGCCCTGAGGGACCCCGACTCCCAAAGGCGGCATTACAGCGGTGTCAGATGATGTCCAGATCGTTTGCCGGCGGCCGGCTAAAAAAGATGAAAACCATCTGAGCACCGTCCCCCGCAGACCAATTTCGAAGAGTCTTGCGAGCAGGCCCTCATGGGGGACGGTGTCAAAAGCCGCCGACAAATCCAACAACACCAGCATGACTTTGCCCCCGGTATCCAGCACCCCTTTAATGGTTTCAGAAACCTCAAGGAGCGCGGTCTCGGTGCTACGATTTGAACGGAAGCCCGACTGGGAGTCATGTAAGATCTCATGGGACTCCAGAAAATTGGAGAGCACCAACTGAACGTGCTTCTCCAGGATTTTTACAAGGGCCGGCAGCAGCGAAATTGGCCTATAATTGGCTGGAGCTTTCGGGTCAAGTCCCGGCTTTTTAAGCAACGGGATGACCATTGCCTGCTTCCACACTGGCGGCACCACTCCCAGACTCAGCGAAAGGTTGAGAAGAGGGTGCGAAAGTGGATTGTCCACTTGTCAATTGAGTTACCTATAAACGCACAATACTTTTCTTTAATACCAGAACTGCAAAATAGCTAGAATCTGCCTTTTTTATCAGTTTGTACCCGGATGCAAATAAATGCCTGAATATTGTTTATAGGCAAACTAGATGAATTGATGGATTCTCTCTTGGGAAGCATAGAAGAACCACTTGTATTCAGGCAGACTGTGCCTCCCTAAACTGAAAAGAAATACCTAGAGGCATGACCTGCCACCTCTGACTGCAGCATAGATATAAGGGCATATGGGTTAATCTCCCTTGTACCCAATTAAAGGTTTTCTATATATTTTCCTTCTGTGAGAGGACCTGTTTCTCCCCCTGATCTATCTTGAGATATATCACAATGCCCCTGTCTTTGGACATTGGAACCCTCAATTATCAATCCCAATGCATCTCTTAGTTTATCTAGGCAGAAGTTTCTTATTAGTATTATTAGCTAGTATTTATGTTCACTGCAAGTGGAATCTGGTGATCCACATCAAAAATCAGAGAGAGGTTACTTGGAGCAACTGGAACCATGTACCTCTGAGGCCCAGGCCTACTTTCAATTCCAAAAACAGCAACAAGTATAGACCTTCAGCACATGACATTCAGGGTAGTGAGGCAAGGAGTCCAAGGATTACTGAGGAATTCTGGCCAGTACTTTATGTTTTATGAGAAAAATAAATTAGTGTACTCACAACTTAATTCTGTGCAGATAGCAATGCCAAGATGTCTGAGGTAGGACACCTATCATGGGAATTGATAGACAGTATTCATAGGTTTTTAAGGGATACAGGATGTCCCCATGGGTACGACTACATGGAGCTGTCCTTGAGTCTACGCTGCTACCAATCACTTTTAGGGTTTCTAACTGCAGTTCAGGGTGAGTGAGGGTTCATGCATTTCTCAATTGCTGCAGCTGGAGGGTCGAGGTTGCACCACTAGACCAATATTCTCAAAGTTGTCATGGAATGCAGGTCAGCCCTGCACTGTAGGAGAAGGAGAGAGCAGGAGTGCTCCATATTTACAGAAATATAGCACTCTCCTCCCCACTCTCTAGCGCTACTGCAGAAAGCGGCTGCGTGAGCCAAGAACACACCTTTGCACCATATTGCCAGGCTGCCTATGTGAGTCTAGCATATGTTTTGTACTGGAAGGATACCCTTCCAGTAAAAAATACTATGCTTATACTAACCTTAAAACGTTTTCCACCTGTTAGTGTGCTATACAGTGCAGTGCACATGCAAAGGCAGAGAAGCAATATGAAATGAATGCATTTCTCCATGTTAGCGCCTGCGTTCCACTGGTATAATTTTTTGGTGCTAAACTTTTTAACTAATGTTAATAGATAGCATTTTCTATCAAAAAGCATTGGTGGTTGCATGAGAACAGCCATGTACCACTCATGTAACGCTCCTGTGAAGCAAAGTAATGCAACCATTGACATTGGTTTGTTAATCCCCAAAAAAGGTTTTGCGTTGGGTTTGCTTTGAACAAGTAACGCAAACCAGACACTACAGCTTCGTGAATCTGGCCCCAATTATCCTGCCTCTTCCTACCTTCTCCCAGCCATTTCCAGAATCTTGGAGTGTGGTCACAATGGAGGCAGGAGCCTTTGCAGTCTCAATAACAGTTACTACAGACCCAATAGTCCTTCCCCAAACAGCAGAGGAGGTGCTTTACCAGCAGGTGAGGGGGGACTCTGGTGCAATCATCTAGAGCCCTCACTTAAGGGTCCCCAGGACACTGTGATGATGGTAGGTTGAAGGTCACAGATGCCCATTCTTAGGCATTACACACAGTCTTGGCAATGGGAATGAGACGCATCAATTGTTGTGGTTTTAGGATATCCAGCATGTTGTACTTAGGGAAGCTAAACAAGGCAGTGTGAGAACAAGCTGATCCCATATCAGTCTAGCTATTCATTTTTTTTGTTTGATTTATATAGCACAAACTTGAGCCGAGGGCATTAGAGCTGTATACATGGATTACATACACATGGTTTACAGGGGTATAACAAAAGTGAGAAGGATAGAGACATACATTGCACGACTTTAAAGAGATTAAATATACATAATTCATTGGAGGCGTCATCCAATGGGAAGGCAAAACTCATACATTATAAGGCAAGTAGATGTAAACATGAGTCATTTATGGTAGATAGATACAAGTCAGAGGCATATATTTGTACAGTATATGGTAGAAGTGGAGTAGAAAGGGTGCAGAATAGAGATCAGAGTGAGTGTAGAATTTGTTGGACATGGTATTTCGTAGGTCAAATGCAGTCATTTAGGTGGATGAGTTTAGGAATTTCTTGAGAAGAGATAGTTTTAAAAGAGGAATATGCATCTCAGGATTCTTTTTGTGCAGGAAGCTGTGTTACAATTATATGAATATTCCCCTTAGTTGCTGCAGGTTGTTGCTTTTTTCAGCAATTATGGGGTGAAAGTCTTTCCACACATCTTCAATTAAGCTGAACTTAAATTAACTATGTGTGTGTGGTGAAGAAAAGTACATAAAACATGCAAAAGTGTTACCATGTACAGGGATGTAACTGACCCACAAATGGAAGTAAATATATACTATTTATTTTACTGAATTTTTCAGCAAAACAGATTTTAGAATTGTTGATTAAAAATGTGTCCTTTAATATAGTGCGTTTAACTCTGTGGTCCTTAAGATGGATGGGATTTTGCGTTCTTTTTATATTCTACAACAAACAATGCACTGCCTCCTACCCCACCCCCTTTATGATATTTTCAGCCTGGTACATCTTTGCTTGCTTACATTTTGATGTTCTTTCTTGCAGTTGATGAGGGTTATGAGCCATGTAATCAAAATGATGACCTGACAATGTTACTGATTGGAAGTACTGGAGCAGGGAAAAGCGCCACAGGAAACTCCATCCTTGGGGAGAAGCTCTTCGTGTCCAGGGCATCTGCTAAGACAGTGACGGTGGAGTGTGAGAAGAAGGCCTGTGTCCGGGACAGGAGGCGTCTGGTGGTGGTGGACACCCCCGGGTTCTTGAACAGTAACAGATCAGAAGAAGTGAGTCATTCACTGCAGCTCTGTGGTCCTGGGCCCCCTGTGGTAGTCATGGTTCTCCAGACTGGAAGATTCACCAAAGAAGAGCAGGAGGCAGTTCAGCGAGTCCAGGATCTGTTTGGAGCACAGGTGCTCAAACGCATGGTTGTTGTATTCACCCGCAAAGATGATCTGGGAGATAAATCAATAAAAACATTTGTTAAGGAAGCTGAGCCAACACTGAGAAAATTAATTACCAAATGTGGAAATCGTTACTGTGCCTTCAACAACAGGGCAACTGGAGAAGAAAACAACAAACAAGTGACAGAGTTGATACAAATAATAGATAAAATGAACAGCACTGAGCTGGGCTCTCCTATACATCCAGAGCCCAGAAAACCTGTGGACAAGCGCATTGTCGTAGGAGTGGTGTTGGGGTTGGCAATTCTGCTGGTCCTCTTGGGAGTGGTGGTTGGGTACTTGAGCAAAAAGTCTTAAGTACTGGTCACTGACTGATAGAATCCTTAAGCACATGTAATGCTTTTTTCCTAGGTACCATCTTTGTCTCTACTTTATACCTTATGCACACCCAAGCAAGTTAAGCAATCTAATATTGGCTACAGTCTTGTGAAATCAAACCTTGCTTCTTGTAAAACTTTTTAGATATTGAAAAGGATAGCTGTACAATGATGACCAACAGCTCTCCTGCCTTATTACAAGACTATCTACAGTGAAGCGTTAGAATTCAAAACAACACCACAGCTACTCTAAGACAGAATATAACTTTGTGAGTAACTCACTTTTGCCCCAGTTGGCTCACACCAATGTCTATAATATGACTCTATCCGATCATGCTCCTGTCAAGGCCACTTTCACATGAGATATATCCAATTTCCACCCTAAAATATGGATCTTTAACACCACTCTTGTTTGGGATAGAGTCGGAAGGATGAGCTATACTCCCACATTGAGATTTAACTAACCAGTTAACCCAAATAATCTATGGGTAATATGGCCTCATTGACCACACAATCAAATATAGGGAGAAAACACAATAGGCCTCACAACCTCAATCAGAAGAATCAGCTCATAAGGAGCATTGACATTTACAGAGGAAACTCATATCTATTAAAGGTAAATGTAATGCAATTATGATCAATGCAGTGGAGCACACTCTCGTATGCACGATTAGATCAACAAGGTTGGAAACCACCTGGATAGAAAACTCCACCAGAAAATATATATATATATATTGCCAAAATTAACATTAGTTGTAACTGCACATCACGCTTTGAAGAAGACACTCATATTATCATACTCTGTGTGCATAGGATAGTCTCCTATGAACACCAAATTTGCTACTTGAATGAGGTAAACTTTCCTCAACTCTCTATTGACCACAGGGATACGCTATAAGCTCTTATCATCGAGTAAGAGTTCAAGAAAGCAATTGAAGAACTTACAATCCACAAAACCCTCAGAATGGACTTTTACATGAGAACCTTCTATAGAGATTTTCAGAGATGCTGGCCCCACATATCACATCGCTTTTCAACACTACTGAGCATGAGAACAGAGTATCCTAAATGATGAGTTTGGCCCTAATTTCATTGATTCCCAAACATAAATATAGGAAGGTTCTGAGGCAATGCACCTCATACCAACCAATAGCCCTACGACATATACACGCCAAATTATATAACAACATTCTAGCAAGCAAGTTGGATTACCTGATTCCTAACCTAATACACCCTGATCAATTGTGATTCTTTACAGGTAGACAGACACATGAAGACCTGCGCAGGGTAGTCCAGCTGGTCAAGACAGCCAAAAAGAAGATGATTCTAGCTGTACATATGCCCATAAATATTGAAAAGTATTTCAACCACGTGGACTGGCCATTCCTTGCTAAAACGTCTCTGTAATTTCTGGTTTTGACTCAGGTTCATCAGCATGGTGATATCTAACTATCATAGCCCTATCTCAAAAAACCTGAACAACTGACAAACATCGCGTAACATTACATTGGTGAATAAAAGCAGACTGAGTGCCCTCTATCCCCGCTATTTTTCACGCTTACTATAGCACCTTTACCCACTGACCAACACAAGATCAACATATCTATTCAGAAGATTTAATTACTAGCTCAATTTTAGAGTATGGCAGGCTGACAAGTAACCTGTAAAAGTCACAAATTCTCAACCTCACTCTCCTCCAGAAAGAGGTGGACATAATATTTATGAGGGCCCCTTTACTTGGACCAAGAATGTAATCAAATACATGGGGAATAAACAGGTCCCCAATGTGAATGACCCTAATTAAGCTGATATTCCTCTCAAACTGGAAACCTCGCAAGAAGACTGCCACGGGTACTCACCCCTATACCTACCCTGGCTGGGTAGTATCAATTCCGTTAAAATTAATTTCTTTGGAGGTTGCTTACCTGTTCCAAGCACTCCCAATTCTAGTGATGAGGAAAGTGTGGCATCCCTTAAGCAACTCACAATCAATTTCATATGACAGGAACCTGGGTGTAGACTGTTCTGTAAGCATATGTGCCAACCAAGCACTTGCAGGGCTTGTCTTGTCCAACTTTATAAGCTACAACAGAATGGCCTAGTTGAGAGTGATAGTGGATTGATATTTGCATGAAATGGATAAGCACTTACTCCCCAAGGACTGGACAGTAATAGTGCACTATTTTAGGATTTAATTTGGAAGCTGAAACAAGACATTAATGCCTGCCTTCAAACCAGGCATCTTTGATTAGTGACAGAAAGGAGGCTGTCTCTCTAGCTCCAACATGTTTGAAATGCACAGATTCTGGTTTCTGATATATTTAATGAATACATTAGATTGGGTGAAACAGAGTACTTCCAATATATTGAATTGAGGCACTAGGGTCTCCATCCCACCGTAAAACAAGTCACCACCACAAACCTACTTCAGATTGAAATGTGTGTGCAGGTGGTGGGAGAATCCAGAGGGCTGATCATACTTCTTTATAATCTCTTATTGCTAGCAGCCCCGTTCCAGCTTTGGCCTTCGAGTAACTTTAGAACACAAATGTAAGGATGACTTTATTGGAGAACAATCATTTGACTCATAAATTCACACCCAAATGATATTGCAGTCTCAGATGGATAGGAAGGCCCATTATAAGCTCAAATGAGGCTGGTATCTCTACCCCTTTAAACTGGGCACATATTACAGCGCATCAGAAAAGCTAGTCTGGAGGGGATGTTATCTATAAGGGGGCTTCAGACACACATGACTTTGTTTTTTTGGGTCTATGTTCCAGTTCATTAAAGTATAAAACTCTGGTGTATTGCTTGCCTACATGTGACTAACTTAGGATGAGGATGGCCAAAAATATTTTGCCATCTTAATGGATGAAGTCAGACCCTCACACTGTGCCATCTCAGACTTTGGAACACTTTGACATTAGACAGGCTGGCTAATACATTTGTTTGGAAATAAATGTATAAACCTTGATGTTCATATACAACCTTATGTGATGTACTTTATTGTGAAATGTTTGAATCCATGTAGTTGTTTTTCTTCCTGATTTTGGTATGGGATCTCTATTATCTGAGTTAGTATGGGATGTTGAGGGCATGGGGGTTTGTCTTTTTGTGATGATTCTTAAGATGTGGTTTCTTTCTAAAGGACATGTTACAAAAACTGTTTATCTCATTAGTCCCTTAAATATGTCCTATCATTGTGAGACCATAATATGCTGTTCCCCATCATGAAAATCAATAAAAGGAACCTAATAAAGGAACCAAAAAGAATTTTTGAAGGGATTAAAACTTTTTGGGTATATCTTAAAGAAGTCTGTTTCATGTGTTAGGATGTCTACAACAGAGTCACAGGGCTTTTCTTTCGGTATCCAGTGCTGAGAAAGCAACCCTAAGCAAGGTGCTTCTGTGACATTTTACATATGCAAATATTTAAATGTTAAAATTGTATCAGGGCTATTAACTAAACTACTGTATCCTGTGCAATTAAAAGCTGTCAGGGCTGACACAGTACTCCTCCGGTGGAGTGAACATGGTACAGTAAAATAATGGTGAATAAAAACCACACACCATGAAAGGTCTGCAGTGGAAACATTTCTCAGTCAATATCCTGACACTAAGAGAATATGGCTCCAAGTTGAAAAACAGGAGTGCCTGGTAGATGGAATTATTGTGGTGGTGCCATGGAGAAGGAATAAGAGAGTGACAGAATAGCCTCCTGATCCAGCAGCACAGGCTGGCAGTAGAAGAGCCTGGTACACACCTTGAGTATTCAAGGAGGGTGATTTCAATTGTGCCCATAACTTGCATGTGCAGATCATTGGCACACTGCAACACGAGCACCAGTACTGACAACGAGACAAGTTTTGGGGATTATTGCAAATGGACATAAGCATCAGGACTTTGACAAGGGGCACTAACACTGGTAAATGGACACTCTCTAAGATGCTGACACAGGAAAATCATAATTGACTCAAGGACAATGGTACAGGAAACAGTGACACTGAAATTCTGACATTGTATACTAATGCATCAACCCTATACTGAGAAACACATGTAGATTACAGAGAGTAAGTCTGCATAAAATAATGAACATGACAACAGAACACAGAAGAAATGTTACCTTGCTTCTGGTATTGTCAACTGTTGAAGTGGCTCCATGTGCTTGTGCCCCACCAGCCCTGTCAGTCGATGTGTTTTTTCTATGATTGCAGTCAGATCCAAGAACTCCTACTCTAGGGTACTCCCCACACCCCGGGCAGCAATGGTGGGTGGTGTGAGAGTGAGTGGAAGCGGATGTGTAGTTCCTTGAGTTACCTCTACTGGCTGGTGAACACCCAGGTGGCAAAGTGTTCAGCATAAATTTCATCAGCTTTCCAAAGTTGAGGCGAGATGAGACAGATAGACCCCGAGATGCCAACATCCGGGAGCTTGAAGTTATGACAAACTTTCTCCAAGATAGTTACTGTTGCCAGAAACTGCAACCTAGTTGCCTGCAGGCTAGAATCCATGCAGGAAAGAAGCAACAAAAGCAGAATGCAGTGAGCCAAGTTGATCTGAATGTGAGTGAAAGTAATGACACTAACATTAAAAATGAGATAGTATTCCATTGAGGCAGCACTCTATTGGCCACGATTAACTATGTTGCCAACACTACCTCCAGTACAAAAAGTTTATTTTTTATTAGATACACATCGAGCTCTACACAAGAATAACATAATCTTTGCATGCACCCATATATTCAAGGAGACCGACCTCAGCTTTGATTTGCTGCCATTAAACAAAGCATTTGGTTCACTATGCACTTGACCCCTATGGAGATTGATACTGCGATGATCAAATGTGCCTACAAATATATGACTTTCTAAGGGTTGGTGCTTGGTCTATTTCGCTGGACCCAAAAGTTTGCCTTTTGACATAGTGTATCAGCTACAACTAGGGGCCTCGTTACGATGTTAGTCAGAAAGAACGTCTGAAAGACTTGTTCTCGGAAACATTCTGACCGATTCGAAGGCGATCTCTACTATTGCTGTATTACAATGCAAGGAAGGAAAACAGGGGAACCCTACTCACTATGGAACCATGCTAATAGTAATATAAGGAAAAACAATAGTTCCTGTGGATTGATAAGATACCTTTGTAATAAAGGAGGCAAAATTGCAATATTTCAGAGGGTACCTCAATTCAAGTTCAAGTTCAAGTTCAGGAATTTGTATAGAGTACTACTCACCCAGAGGGTCTCAAGGCGCTTGGGGGAGGGAGTGTGCATTACTTATCAAATAGCCAGGTTTTTAGTTGCTTTCTGAAGGAGAGGTGGTTCTGTGTAAGGCGGAGGTGAGAGGGGAGAGAATTCCAGGTTTTGGCCGCTAAGTAGGCGAAGGATCTTTATTTATTTATTTATTTTATTTGAGTGTTTGTATCGCGCTAGGATCACGTCCCGAAGGAGTATATCCGCGCCTTTGGCAGCCTTATTGCAAATAAACAGTACTGGCAGTGTAACATATTAATTTTGAAATAAAAAGGTTTTTAGCTGTCTCCTAAAGGGGAAGTGCTCCTTACAGAGTCTCAAGGAAAGTGGGAGGGTATTCCACAGCATTGGACCAGCAATGGAAAGTGCTCTATCGCCTTGTCTTGCCTTTTTTGCTCTAGGTACCCGCAGCGGAACCTGTTCGCTAGATCTCAGGGATCGCGAGGGTACATAGAGAGAGACTTTAATAGACAGGTACATGGGGCCTTTCCTCTGAAGACACTTGTGAATGATACAACAGGCCTTGAACTTCACCCTCTGCTTGATGGAAAGCCAATGCAAAGTGGTCAAAAGGGGTTTGGAGGGGTTGCGGGGGGCCGGTTTAGAACAAGGCGAGCCGTGGTGTTTTGAACTACCTGCAGTCTAGAGATTACTCCCTCGTTAGCTGAAAGAAGTAACCCATTGCAGTAGTCTAAGCAACTCAACACTAAGGCTTGTACTAAGGTTTTCCTGGTTGAGTCAGGAAGCAGAGGGAATACTTTCCGCAACATCCCAATGATGTGGAAACAGGACCCCACCACTTGATTGGCATGTTGCTTGAGAGAAAGTTCCTGGTCTAGACGAACACCGAGATTCTTAACCACTTGCTTGGGCTCAAGGACTGGGCCAAGCCACCAGTCAGGGGACCACAGGAGTTTGGCCTCACTGAACAGCATCACCTCCGTCTTTGCAACATTGCATTGCAGGAGGTTAGATGCCATCCAGTGGGCCACTGCCTTCATCCCCTGGGAAAAGGAGTTCCTGACCTCATCCATGAGGGATTTAAAAGGAAAGAGGAGTTGGGTGTCATCCTCATATGACACAGAGATGAACACATTGGATCTCATGATGTTCGCTAGGGGGGGGCGACATAGATGTTAAAAAGGGTAGGGCTCAAACAAGAGCCCTGTGGCACCCCCTTCGAGATTCCCAACTCCTCTGACCGATAAGCACCAAAGGTGACTGTTTGGGTGCGATCTGTCAAGAAACTCCTCAACCAGGCCAGAGCCTTGTCTTCCAGGCCGATGTTAACAAGCCTGGTGGTCATGATGTCATATGACACGGTGTCAAACGCCGCAGACAGAGCTAACAGAACCAGGATACCAGAGTAGCCTTTATCCTGGAACATGTGTAGATCGTCTGTGACTGACAGCAAAGTAGTCTCGGTGCTGTGTCTTGGCTTGAAACCCGACTGGGAGGGGTCCAGTCCATTTGTCTCTTCGATGTATTTTGACAAATGCCTATTGACAAATTTCTCTATGATTTTGCCCATAAAGGGGAGAAGAGAGATAGGTCTTAAATTGGTAAATTCGGTCCAGGGAATAGCAGTGTTCTTCCTCAACGGTCTCACTAGCGCCCTTTTCCAGTCTCTCGGGACCTCTCCAGTACTAAGAGATAGATTAATTAGCTGTTGAATTCCTGGCCCAAGGACTTCTGCCAACATAGGCATAATACGGGCTGGGATGATGTCCTGAGGGCTACCACTCTTAATCTGAGTGATTAATGCAGTGACCTCTTCTAAAGAGATCTTCCTCCCATGGTGGACCTATGGATGCGGAGGATTGCAGCGAGGGCTAGATTGGATGATCGTAGTTGGCGGGTGGGTGTGTAGAAGGTCAGTCGTGTGTTGAGGCATTGGGGTCCTAGGTCGTAGAGGGCCTTGTGTGCATTGTTGAGGAGGCGAAATGTTATTCTCTTGTTAACAGGAAGCCAGTGGAGGTCTTTCAGGTGACCGGAAATGTGAGCTTGACGGGGGATGTCCAATATGAGTCTGGCTGAGGCGTTTTGGATGCGTTGGAGTTTATTTTTTTATTTTTTTATTTTTTTATTTATTTTGATAGCATGGTACATGACATACAGAGCTGATCGCCTACAACCCACCTCAGGCCGGCTTCAAGTTAAACTGATTCACATGTTAGTTGACAAGGATGGCGAGGAGTATACAAAGCAAATATTCAAAAAGTTCCAGTTTGTTTTCCCTCTATTGGCAGTCATAGTCCTGCTCTGTGCTGGTTAACAAAAAATAGTACTTTTTTAAATTTTTCTCCCCCCAACCTTCCCCCCAAACACCTATCCCACCCCCCCAACTCCCCAGTTGCTGCTCCACTAGTGTGTTTGTGTGTACTTAGTAAGTGTGATGTGTGGTTGTGCCGCAAGACCTGTACGATGGCCCTACAAGACCGCATCATGTATCGCCAACCTCAGGCGTCCCCTGGCTCCCCCGTCCAGTGTCCAATGGCTAGACAGTCACGTTCTTAGCTGCTGTCCCTAGTGTCTGTGCCCATGGTGTGATGTAGCTCCGCTGCGCCGGTCCTGCATCACTTATGGATCTCTCCCCAGTGGGTCCAGTTGTCTCTCCCTTCCCGAGTTGCGGGTGTCTCCTCCGGGTCTTTAGCGTTTACATAGGTCTGATACAGGCCCCAGAAGTTCCTAGGCCGACTCCTGGGTGGGAGCAATTCGCCGGTCAGTCTGCCAGGCCAAGCGCGCTTTAGTATAATGCAGCGCCGTGTGTTCGTGTCCTATTTTGTAGAGTTTTGGTATAAGTTTTTGAGGTGCCGCGGTAGCGATTACATATGTCAGCTCCGGAACCTCCGGAGGTTCCTCCAAGTCAGGGCCCAACAACTCCTGAAATGCACTCCTCACCCTATGGAACTGGAAGCGTTAGAGTAGCGAGGGCCTCACCTCTCCCCGAGCCAGTTGCTCCCACATCTTGACTGTTCCACTTTCGAAAAAGTCCCCCATTGTGTGGGCACCTAGTTCTCGCAGTGCCTTGCAAACCCCTGTTTCCGCCAATGTGGGAAGCCAGAGCGCCCAGTGGATAGGCATGTTCGGCGCGTACAACAGCACTTTATCTTGTCTTTGCAGTATAGAGTGCCAGGCGTGATTAGTGGACAGTAGGGAGTCTAATGTACCCACTCTGCGGTCCATTGGGCCACAGATAGTCGCAGGGAGAGGTACCGGGTCTGCAAACAGTCTTTCCACTATCACGTGGGGAATGTCTTGGTTTCCGTGGATCCATGTGTGGAGGTGGGTGGCCTGCGCAATTCTGTAATATCGCTCCATATCAGGGGCAGCTAGGCCTCCTTGTTCATATGGCAGCTTAAGGACCTCCCATTTCACTCTAGGTTGTTTGCCGCCCCAAGCCAATCGGACAAGAAGCTTGGTTAATGTGGCAAAGAAGGCCTTGGACAACACGACCGGAATGTTGTTGAAGAGGAATAAAAACCTCGGGAGAACCACCATTTTCATTATGGTGATACGGCCCATTAGGGATAGTGGTGGCTTACACCAAATCTCGACAGAAAACTAGGAAGTCCCTGTTAATCCAAACAATTGGCAGAGGATTCCTGTATCCTTAGCTATAGAAGTGGTCTGGCTCAAGGAATAGTTTTTCTATATAGTCCTAAACAATGTACAAAATAACTCACTAGGTAGAGGAAAATCATATTGTCATATCTATGTCGATTACATTTTAACATTGAACAATACACATTTATCTCTTTATTTAATCCCTTTATCCATCATCGTTCTATATTATTTTGCCAGTAGTATTTCCAGTATTTTAATATTTTATTATGAACTATCCAATTAGTTCACTTTTCTAATAACATATATTTTTTTCAAGCTCCATGTATCCAGATAGATGTTGGCTTAGCATATATTGACAAAAACTTTCGCAAGTGCATAACAAGACTTATCCATATCAATACACATTCCCAAAATGATGTAGTTTTGAATTTTTTCATTTATGGAAGGTTATAATTCATCTTCATAGATCAGCTATTTTACAGTTCGACCGGTCATTATATCCCGAAACGCTGCGTCGACTGTTCTGACTTTTTTTGACTGTTTTTTATCATTGTGTTGAGTGTAATATATTGTTTGGAACACCACGGTCTGTGGTCTTTTAATGAATTTGTGATAGTGTTTTAGATTGTAACCCATTTGGGAGGAAAGCAATAAATTCTATCCTTTTTTAACTTTACCAAAAGTGTTTGTCCGTCACATTTATCTGTGGTTTTAAACTTGTTTAATGGGGTTCAGTATTTTCCTCTACCTAGTGAGTTATTTTGTACATTGTTTAGGACTATATAGAAAAACTATTCCTTGAGCCAGACCACTTCTATAGCTAAGGATACAGGAATCCTCTGCCAATTTTTTGGATTAACAGGGACTTCCTAGTTTTCTGTCGTCACTATCCCCCTCCCTGCTATAAATAACAGGGGAACCTCCAATTTGTTTTGTATAGTTACACCAAATCTCTACATCATCAACTAATTTACTATAGGCAACGCCGTAGTTCTCTCTAATTATGACGTCAGGGTCGGTATGAAGCATTACTCCTAAGTATCGTATCAGCTCTGTTGACCATTGGAGCGGGTAATCCATGTCAAAGGGAGCGGTTACAGGAGTAAGAGGGAACGCCACAGATTTAGACCAGATCACCTTTAGCCCTGAGAGCGCTCCAAATCAAACCACCTCCCTCAGGACCGAGGAGAGGTTGGTAGCCGGGTCTCTGACATAAAGTAGGGTGTCATCAGCATAGGTACAAATCCCTATCTTGTAAGTGGGATAATTGATGGCCTCATAGGAGTGATATTCCCGAATCGCACACGCCAAGGGTTCCGCCACCAGTGCATAGAGTAGCGGAGAGAGGGGGCACCCCTGTCTTGTGCCCCTGCTGATATCAAACGGCTTTGAGACAGCGTCTTCCAGGCAAACCCGCGCCGTGGGTTTGTGGTAAAGGGCACCTAGTAGTTGGAGGAAGAGATCGCCCAGGTCCAGTTGCTTAAGGACTCTGCTCAGGAAAGGCCACTCTACAGAGTCAAACGCTTTCTCCATGTCGAGAAACACCGCAATAGCCTTGGAGTCCTGCGGCGTGTGTTGGATAGTACCCATCACCGTTCGTATATTGTAGGTAAGGTTACACGACGGTATAAAGCCCGCTTGTTCGGGGGCCACCAGTTCTGGGGCGACCATCGCCAGCCGAGCTGCCAGCACCTTAGCATAAAGCTTGGCATCCACGTTTATAAGGACAGCGGATGGTACGAACCTGCGTGGATGTGGGTCTTTCCCGGTTTAAGTATCGCCACTATTATTGCTTCTCTCATAGAGGGGGGCATGGTGCCTTCCTCGCAAATATCATCGAATAGGAATGAGAGGTGTGGTATAAGCTTATCTTTGAATGCTTTGTAAAAGCCAACTGTTAGGCCGTCCGCCCCGGGGGCGCTGTCAGATCTCATACCATCTAGCGCATCCAAGATCTCCTGTAGAATAGGAGACATCAGAAAGTCCCTCTGCCAGTTCTCGAGGAACGGCATCTTTATGTAGCTTAAATAGTTATCAATTTGGTCCTCTACCCCAGTCAAATTAGTAGTGTACAGCTCTGCGTAAAAGTTCCTGAACTCAGAAAGAATGTCCTCCTCCTCCGTCAGCATAGCTCCCGTGTCCGATTTCAGCTCTGCGACTACCTGACGTCTCCTGGCGCCTTTCATTATATTGGATAGGAGTGAGCCAGGGCGCTCCCCATCACCATACACGCGCGCCGTTGCATATTTGTCCAGGTGACGGACCTCCCTGTCTGCCTCGTCGTTGAACTCTCTCAGGAGCTCCTGCAGGTCTCTGGCTCCCTCCGATATAATGCCCACTACCTGTTGCCTCTCTAGTTCAGCAATTTGCCCTTCTAGGTGCGCCAGTCTCGATCGAATAGCCTTCAAAACGCTGGAGTGTTTAGCCATGGCCACCTCTCTAATGCAAACCCTAAAGGCCTCCCAAACCGTCCGAAAGCTGTCCACCGACCCTATATTAGTAGCAAAGAACATGTCTATCTCCTTACCTAGTTCGCTCCTGAAGGCCTCGTCTAAGAGCGAGTACGGCGGGAAACGCCACGTGAATGGGTGGATTCTTAGTCTGGGGGTATCTAGAACAAGCAAAAGCAGAGAGTGGTCCAATAGTGTGCGGGGCAGCACCTTGCCGCTGCGTACCGTGTCCAGAAGGGGGTGTGTGGACATCCAGTAATCTATCCTGGTATGTACATTGTGGTAAGCGGAGTAATGAGTGTATCCCCCCTTGTCCCGGTGTCTCTCCTTCCAGACATCCACTAGTCCCAGTCGAACCATCTCAGCCTGCATTTGCACTGCCGCAGCGGCCGGGCGTCTAGGAGGGCCCGCAGACCTATCCAGGTCCGTGTCAAAAATCAAGTTAAAGTCCCCCCCCATAGCATTCTGGAGGAACCCATCTCAGCGCAACGCCCGGCCGCCGCCGCATAGAAATCAGGAGAGTCGTAATTAGGTCTGTACACATTCATGACCACCAGATCTAGGCCCTTACCTGTGCATCTGCTTAACACAAATCTTCCCTCCGGATCAGAACATAGTAATGTGAGGTGCAGTTTGGACCTAAGGTTGACCCATGTGAGGACCCCCCGCGCGTGAGTGGTGAAGCCCGCATAAGTAGAGTTGCCCTGGAGCCCCCTATGAGAGAACATCTTGCTAGTGTTAGGAAGGTGCGTCTCCTGTAGCAATGCCAAGTCTATCTGGTGTCTTTGTAGGTAGTGTAGGACCTTGAGGAGCTTGCGGTAATCGTTAAGTCCTCTCACATTCCAAGTTAGTGCTTTGAGGGGCTCAGTATCCCCAGTCGAGCCCCCATGTTGTACATCAGCCATATCCAATACAATGACATTTCTCATATGCTCTCCATGTCTTGTACCACCCCCCCACCTCAGAAGGGGTTCCAACAGCGCAGGGAATGTCCCACCACGACACCTACACCTCTAGGAGAGTTTCGTAGTACACAACCACGGGCGCATCCTGGAGCCTGAGGGAACCGTCCTCACGGCTATTGGGTAACACATCAGTACACCATTCACTCAGAAAAAGCAGCAACAGCAATACCCCCATCTGGAAAGCAAAAAATAGGATCTCCCCTGGAGCACATGCATCAATAACATACCAACTCAGAACCCCCGATCACACCGCCCTCCCACAGCCAACCAACCCCAACCTGGTCTGACCGAGTCCCCTGCACCTCCTCCCTCCCCCCTCTGAAAGAAACCCTTGTTAAGTCCCTGAACTAGGCCCAATGTGGGCCAGTACTGCTGACAGCGTTAGGGCAGAGGTAGCCAAACACATTCCACTGCTCTCCCCCTTCTTTCGGCTCCACCAGGAAATGTCACTGTTCTGCCCCCTCACCATCATCCTCCGTATGTGAGTTGTCCATGGCCAAAAAGTGCTTTAGGCAGCTGAATGCCACGACCCCTCCAACCCGCCCCGCAAGAGCAGCTCCCAGTCGGTCACCCTCGGCGCCCAGGCGCCCGGTTTCTGACAGTCTCTTGCGCCTCACGGGCTCAACCAATACGCCCCCACAACAACCCAGACCCAACATATAAAGATCTCACCCGCAGTCAATATTGAAGGGTCACACCATCTGAGTCCCACAGTTCACCGAGGGCACCGTCCGCCCCCCCAGTGGGCAGCCGTGTTGATTATCAAGCCGATGTTTCTCCCCGTGCCTCTGTTCTCCAGCTCAGGCTCAGTCCTGCTCCTCAAGACCGTTGTTGTCGCCTGGTTTCGTCGACTTGGCCTCCGCACTCCCTCGCCTCTCTCTAGCCCACACCTTCAGAGATTTTTGTAGTTCTTTAGGGTCTGTAAAGAAGTGCGAGTGACCTTGTCTGTTGATACGAAGCTTCGCCGGGTACAGCATGGTGTAATCCAGGCCAAGGTCTCAGAGCTGCTGTTTGTGTGGGGCAAAGCATCTTCTCTCCTCTGGACTTTCGCCGTGAAATCTGGGTACAGAGATATGTCCATCCCCTCGTACTGTAGCTTCCCTTTCTCCCTGGCTGTCCTGAGGGTCGCATCTCTGTCTCTGTAATTAAGCAATTTCGCTATTATTGGTCAGGGGTTAGCACCCGGGGGGGGCGTGGGCCCAGAGTGTGATGGGCGCGTTCCACAATGAACATGGGGGAAACGGTGCCCTCCCCCAGAAGTGTTACCAGGAGTCTCCGCCACCCCTGTAATGCGAATGTTAGCGCGCCGAGAGCGCGCCTCTAAGTCCTCGGACTTGTCCTGGATGACTTGCAGCAGTCTGCCGAAATGTTTGCGGTCGCCGTCCCACTCCGTTTGCGCCTCCTCGGCCTCGGTCAAGCGGCGTTCCGCCATGTCCAGCATCTCCGCGTGTTTGTCCATTCTCTCGGTCATACGGTCCATCCGGTAGGACAGCGCATCGATTTTGGTACCTATGGCCGACATGCCTTCTTGTAGGCCCTTTTCCATCGTGGTTAGCATCTCTTTGATCTCTGTGCAGAGAGATGTCCCCGGCTCTCCGCCAGGAGATGGCGGGTGCATTGCCCGCGGTTCCGTCTCCTTCTGTTTTCGCTGGTCGAAATATAGCTTTGTCTGGGTTCTGTCCCCTTTTCCCATGGCTGTTTGAAGGGGAACCGTCGACACGTAGGCCGCACTCGTCTCAGGAGTACGTAGCTGATCTGTTTTCCCGCCAGTCCTCGGGATGAGTCCTGCTCCTTTTGGACGTGCACCCTCTAGGACCTTAGTGCGTTTTCCACCCACTATTGTCTCCAATAGCCTGTGGGCCAGCAGAGTGTGTCTGTGTCCCAATCGTCCGGCCCGCCTGAGTTACTGGGCACGTGTGCTCTCAAGCTGGTTGTGGTAAGATGTCCCCCACGCCCGATGGGTACTGCAGTGGTCCGGACCAGGCCAGTGTCTAGAGGGAGTGAGGGCTCCTCAACCACCAGCCCCCCCGCTCCCGCCGCCAGGGCTGCGCTCCCTACCGCCTGTGTGCAGGCTTATGTGATCAGGCAGGTCTCCTAGGCTGGGGGGGCCTCCGGCGCTGGAGCACAGCTGGTGGGCTATGGCCGCTCTGCTACGTTCTCTTCCCTGCAGTCCCAGTAGGGTTCTGCGTCTCCATGAGGGCTCCCTCCCGATTCGACTCCCTGCCGCAATCCTCCGATGCTCGTACTTGTGTCCGGGAGCCGAATCCAGGCCACTCCTTCCTGGGTTCCGACGCGCTCCGAGGCCCAGTGTCCGCCGGGGCCGCACATCGCGTGATGCAACGCGGGGTCCTGTTAAGGAAAGGCCGGTGTCCTCGGGCCTAGTCCGTCTCCCAGGGACGGGTTCTATTTGAAGCTGATTCCGGGTGCGTCCCTCGCCGAAACGCACACCGGGGCTCTGTTGGGGCAAGCAGAGGAGATCCCCGATCACCACCGACCAGATCTCCGCATCGCTCCTTCAAAACACCCCAGCCCTCTCTTCTAACGCTAACGAAGCCGCCGCCAACCTCACTATTTGGTTATCCAACACCGCTGACACCTTAGCACCACTGAAAAAACGTCAAAACAAACCTGGCAGCAAGAAGGCCTCATGGTTCAACGATGATCTCAAGAAGTCCAAGAAACTCTGCCGCTCCCTTGAAAAGGCCTGGAAAAAAGACCCAACCACCAGCACCAAGGACGCCTTCAAAAACGCCACCCGCACTCACCACCAACTAATCCGAAAAGCCAAGAAAACAGCATTCAAGGATCGACTTGACAACAACGCCCACAAAAGCAAGGAACTTTTCAACATCGTCAAGGAATTTTCCAATCCCTCGGCCAACTCCAACGACATCACCCCCTCTCAAACCCTCTGCGACTCCCTAGCCTCATTTTTCCACAACAAGATTGCAGACATCCACAACAGCTTTGACAACCAACCCGGAAACCAACCCACCCTACCATTTGCTGATCATCTTCCCCCCGTGAACACCCTTAACGACTGGAACCCAATCTCAACTGAGGACACCATCCGCCTGATGAATTCCATCCACTCAGGAACCCCCACAGACCCATGTCCTCACCACATCTTCAACAAAGCTGACTCCGTCATAGCACCGCACCTCCGAGACGTCATCAACTGCTCCTTCAACTCCGCCACCTTCCCAGAAGACTGGAAACACGCTGAACTCACCGCCCTTCTGAAAAAACCCACAGCGGACCCCACCGAACTCAAAAATTACCGCCCCATCTCGCTTCTCCCATTCCCGGCCAAAGTCATCGAGAAAGCTGTCAACAACCAGCTCGCCGCCTTCCTCGAAACCAACAAATCCCTCGACCCCTCACAATCTGGCTTCCGAGCAAAACACAGCACTGAGACCGCCCTCATCGCAGCAACAGACGACATTCGAACTCTACTGGACAATGGAGACACAGTCGCCCTCATCCTCCTCGACCTCTCCGCAGCCTTCGACACAGTCTGCCACAGCACCCTTCTACAGCGCCTCAGAAACATCGGAATCCAAGGAAAAGCACTTGAATGGATCACCTCGTTCCTCACCGGAAGAACCCAGAGAGTCCGCCTTCCACCATTCAAATCCAAGGCCTCTGAAGTCATCTGCGGCGTACCACAAGGATCCTCACTCAGTCCCACCCTCTTCAACGTATACATGAGCCCCCTCGCGGCCATCGCACGCCATCACAACCTCAACATCATCTCGTACGCGGATGACACTCAACTGATCCTTTCCCTCACCAATGACCCCAGCACCGCCAAAACCAACCTACACGAAGGAATGAAAGAAGTTGCCGAATGGATGAAACAAAGCCGTCTGAAACTGAACTCAGACAAAACAGAAGTCCTCATCTTAGGTACATCCCCCTCTGCATGGGACGACTCCTGGTGGCCGGAAGCCCTCGGAAAAGCACCCATCCCGACAGACCATGCACGGAACCTAGGCGTCATCCTGGATTCTTCACTCTCAATGAACAGACAAGTCAGCGCCGTATCCTCTTCCTGCTTCAACATTCTTCGCATGCTCAGAAAAACATTTCGCTGGATCCCCTCCGAAACAAGGAAAATAGTCACCCACGCTCTGGTCACGAGCCGACTGGACTACGGAAACACCCTCTACGCAGGTACTACCGCAAAACTCCAGAAGAAACTCCAACGAATCCAAAACGCCTCAGCCAGACTCATATTAGACATCCCACGCAACGATCACATCTCTGGTCACCTTAAAGACCTCCACTGGCTACCCGTCAATAAGAGGATCACTTTCCGACTGCTTACCCACGCACACAAATCACTCTACGACATCGGCCCAGAATGCCTCAACTCACGACAGTCCTTCTACACCCCCTCCCGCCAACTACGTTCCTCCAGCCAAGCCCTCGCCACTGTACCTCGCATCAACAAGACCACCATGGGAGGCAGATCCTTTTCATACCTGGCTGCTAAAACTTGGAACTCTCTCCCCGCTTACCTTCGCCTTACCCAGAACCACCTAGCATTCAGAAAGCAACTTAAAATGTGGATTTTTGACAAGTAATTTTCCTCCCCTTCCTAAGCGCCTTGAAACCCTACGGGTATGTAGTGCGCTATATAAATCCTTTGACTTGACTTGACTTGACTTCCCGTCGAATCTGGAGGTGGCCACGTCCTAATGAGGATAAATTAGCGGATTATTTAGGGTGATCATGAGGAGCTGCGCTCTTATGCATCTGCCATTGACGCCGGCTAGCTCCGCCCCCTCTGCGTTGGAGCTTATTTAGTACTTTGGCTGTGGTTCCGGCGTAGAGGGTATTTCCATAATCCAGTCGGCTAGAGACCAGAGCATGGGTGACTGTCTTTCTTGTTTCGGTGGGGATCCAACGGAAGATTTTTTTGAGCATACGAAGGATGTTGAAACATGAGGATGAGACGGCGTTGACTTGTCTGGTCATCGAGAGGGAGGAGTCTAGGATGAAGCCCAGGTTACGTGCGTGGTCTGTAGGTATCGGTGCTGTACCCAGGGCCGGTGGCCACCATGAGTCATCCCAAGCAGAGGGGGATGAACCTAAGATGAGGACTTCCGTTTTGTCCGAGTTTAGTTTTCGACGGCTGTTCTTCATCCATTCGGCTACTTCTTTTATTCCTTCGTTGTAGATTGGTTTTAGCGGTGTTTGGGTCTTTGGTGAGGGAGAGGATCAGTTGGGTGTCGTCTGCATATGAGATGATGTTGAGGTTGTGTTGTCATGCGATGGATGCCAGGGGACTCATGTAAACGTTGCAGAGGGTAGGACTGAATGATGATCCTTGTGGTACGCCGTAGATGACTTCGGTGGCCTCTGATTTGAATGGGGGGAGCAGACTCTCTGGGTTCTTCCAGCGAGGAACGAGATGATCCTGTCCAGAGCTTTTCCTTGTATACAAACGTTGTTGAGGCGTTGTATGAGGGTGCTATGACAGACTGTTTCGAAGGCGGCCGAGAGTTCAAGTAGGATGAGGGCGACAGTTTCTCCGTTGTCCAGTAGTTTTCGGATGTCGTCTGTAGCAGCGATGAGGGCGGTTTTGGTTCTGTTTTTGGCTCGGAAGCCGGACTGTGAGGGGTCGAGGGAGTTGTTGGCTTTGAGGAAGGCGGCGAGCTGGCTATTGACGGCTTTCTCAATGACTTTGGCAGGCAATGGGAGGAGTGAGATGGGGCGGTAGTTCGTAAGTTTAGAGGGGTCTGCTGTGGGTTTCTTTAGGAGGGTGCTGAGCTCAGCATGTTTCCAGCTTTCTGGGAAGGTAGTGGAGTTGAAGGAACAGTTGATGACATCGCGGAGATGGGGTGCGATGATGGAGTCTGCTTTGTTGAAGATGTGGTGGGGGCATGGGTCGGTTGGTGATCCTGAGTGGATGGAGTTCATCAGGCGGATGGTGTCTTCAGTAGTGAATGGGTTCCAGTTGCAAAGGATGTTAAAGGGTGGTTTTGGTTCAGGGGTGGGTGGAGTTGACTGGTCTTCTGACTGGTTTTCAAAGCTGTTATGTATGTTGGTGATTTTGATGTGGAAGAAAGAGGATAAAGAGTCGCAGAGGTCTTGTGAGGGAGTGATGTCGGTGGTGCTGGCAGTGGGGTTGGTAAATTCTTTGATGATGTTGAATAGTTCCTTGCTGTTGTGGGCGTTGTTGTCGATTTGATCCTTGAATGCTGATTTCTTGGTGGATCGGATCAATTGGTGGTGTTTGCGGGTGGCGTCCTTGAAGGTGGTCAGGTTGTCGGTGGTAGGGTTTTTTCTCCAGGTTTTCTCGGGAGTGCGACATGTCTTCTTGGATTTCTTAAGGTCGTCGTTGAACCAGGGGGCCTTTTTGCTGCCTTTTTTGATCTGGTGGTTTTTCAAGGGTGCTAATTCATTAGCGCTGTGGGTGATCCATTGTGTGAGTTTGGTTGCGGCTTGGTTTGGGTCCGATGACATGTTAGGAGGGTTTTTGTGAAGCGAAGGGAAGAGTTGATCGGTAGTGATTTTGTTCCAGTTTCTGCGAGGAATAGGTTGTGGGGGGTTTTGGGTCGGTGTTTTTTTGTAACTGAAGTGAACGCAGCTGTGGTCTATCCAATGGAGAGCTGTGGTGTGATCGAAGGAGATGTGTTTGCTGGAGGTGAAGATAGGGTCGAGCGTATGACCGGCAAGGTGGGTGGGGGTGTCAACAAGTTGTTTCAGTCCGAGATTGTTCAGGTTGTCTAGGAGTGTGGTGGTGTTTTTGTTGTTTTTCTTTTCCAGGTGGAAGTTGAGGTCTCCCAGCAGAATGTAGTCCTCGGAGGGGAGGGCGTGTGGGCTGATGAAGTCAGTTATGTCTTCATTGAACTGTGTGCGGGTTCCTGGTGGTCTGTAGATGAGGGTGCCTCTAAGTTTGGTCTTGGGGTCGGTGTGGATCTGGAAGTGAAGGTGTTCGGCAGTAGCGAGGTTATCGTCGGAACTGGTCGTGATGCGGATGGTGTTCTTTTGGACGATGGTGATGCCTCCTCCTGTTTGCTTGGTGCGATCTTTTTGGATGATCTTGTAGGCGTCCGGGAAGGCTATGGCGATGTCGTGCGCTGATGAGGCGTTCATCCAGGTTTCTGTGAGTAAGGCGACGTCCGGCGATGCAGTGTCGAGTAGGTCCCAGAGTTCAGTGGCGTGTCTGTGTACCGAGCGGGTGTTCAGCAGGATGCACTTCAGGAGGTTAGAGTCGGAGCTGTGTTTGGAGTTATTGGGTTTGGTGAGGGTCTTGTTACAGGCAAATTTGCAGGAATGGCAGGTAAAGGGTCCATGGGTGTGTCCTGGGGCAGCTTCGCAGCATTGTGGTGTGCGTCCGGGGTTAAGGGTGAAGAGGGTAGCGGCGTCGTACGTTATGCGGGTGGAGTGGGGTTTGCGGGATGCAGGGGGCTGGCGCTAGGCGCGGTCCAGGCGCGGATTGGCGTAGACGGGCTTACCTTTGGCGCACCTTCGGCGCGCATGGGGTGCGTCCGCTGCGCGTGAATGCTGCTCGCAAAAGCATCTGTCATATGTGGATAGTGGGAGGGGGAGAGGTGAGGTAGGGTCAGCTGGGAGGCGAGAGCGGGGTGGAGACCCGGGCAGGGAGACACAACAACAACAACAACAAAATGGCCGGCAGCGTAAAACGGAACAGGGAGCTAATACGATGCAAAAGGCAGTGGCCCCAGTATAATCAGGCACGCCTTGAACTGCGCAGCACTAATGAAAAGGAAACTGTACTTGTAGCTTGCTTTGGCGATGTAGCGCTACGATGTCATAAACATAAAAATTATTTAGCAGTCAAGGCAGTATAGCGATGACACAATGATTTACAAAATGAATTAGCAGGCGAGGTGGTTTAGCGCTACTTATGTCAATGAGCAAAGTAATACAATCAATGCAGCAATTTAATCAGCAACTTAGTCCAGCAATGTGAATTAGCAAATTGATCTAGCAAAAGCAGAGGTGAAGCGCTAAGATACCGGGCTGCGAGGCAAGGCAGGTCGGGGAGCAGCGTCGGGTAGCGACCGCGTCTGTAGTAAACAAGACGGTCATGACTATGGGCGAAAGGAACACTAACACAGGAGAATCCATGTAACATTTTTATAAATTTGTAAACCAAAAGCAATATAAACATAATTTGAAAATCAAAAAACATTAGTTCATTGTGTCCCAAGTGAAAAAGAGAACACAAAGTTAAGTGACAGTGTGAATTTCCATATATAAGGTTTCCACAATTTTTTTAAGTCGACCATTAAAAAGAATAATCTCTATGAAGAGAGCAGCAATACGCAATGACATGCGCTGTGTAATGGTTTGCTTCTTCTGTGTGTCGACGGCGTTTCAACCCTATAGTCAGTGTAGGGTCTCTTCAGGACTAGGGATCAAGGGACATCTAATGAAGAAAATACAAAGCATTAGGTCCATATACCGGCACAAAAGCGAGAAATATCTGAAAAGGTCATGTAATAAGAAGGTACCTGAGGACAACTGGACAGTCTTGTGAATTGCGCGCCACGCGTGGAAAAATAGAAGAAAAGAAGTTACTCTCATGAGAATCGGCCCGAGTACTGATATATGAGGAAGGAGGATAATGAGGTTAGAAAGCTCACCCAAAATACAGCACAACTCAATCAGATGTGATGTTTTAAATTAAGGATCTTACCTCAATATAAAGAAAAACTGCCAGTAAAATGATTAGAATGCGGCCAGATGGGCTCAGGGTGTTCTTCGCCATAGCTGTAGTGGGGGAAATCCCTTAGGTAATTGGAGTTGATTGTGCTTGTAGATAAAATCGTCAGAGTAGAGCCACATTTATTTGGGTCCCTAGTCCTATGAACCCCGCCCACCCATAAAAATAGGATGTGGGGCAGGAAAGTCAGCAAGGTGAACGCTGAAGCATCTGTCCTGCACTCACTGGAGGATAACAAGAAAATGTGGTTTAAAGTCAGAAGGAGGGCTAGAAAACTCTGTGCAGAAGAATATCTGAATGCACAACGGACTGGTGGTGGCCCCCCTGCTTTTCATCCTTCTGAGAGAGAGCATGTAGGGACTCACAGAAGGACCATGGTCTGGTAAGTAGCTACTCTACATTCCACTAAAGGTAGCAACTACACCACTGCAGACATCTGGGTAATGGACTCAGTTAACTAAATGACAGTTTTTAGATTTTAAAATAACAATTGTCAATGAGTATGTGATGTGTATTTCATATCAATAAACCTCATACCTGCAATGATATAATGCATAAAACTATTACCATGTACACACTTCTTCCAAACTCACAGTAAGGCTTGGGTCTCCAAACATCCGTCCCCAGTGTCAGCCGTCTTGCCAGCACATTTCAATTCACTCTCAGGAAAGCAGAGTCCCAGGTAGGCTGGTTGAGGTGGGTGGAAAGGTGTTTGTGGGCCCAGGCCTGATGGAAGTTGTAGTGACAGCAAGCACTCCTCCTCCCACCCAGCACAACAAACCCACGTGGAAGTCTGTTTTACTGACAGTTAGTGGAAATGTACTATCAAGTTGACTGACACTGCTGCATAGTGTCTTGAGCAGAAGGCTATGATGGGAGTTGAGGTCAAGTCAAACAACAGGCACCACTGTCAGACATCCTAATAGTACATTTTGAACCACTGTGAGGAAAGCCTAGTTCCTTTGTGAACCTGCAGATTTGAGGGCAGCTCCATGTGTACTGTTATCACTTTTGACATTTTTGAGTGCTTTAACTCCAAATGGGAGATGTGTTATTATCATGCCTGACTGTACAGGTAAGTATTCTATCCCATGCCCTGCTGGCTGGCCTCAGTGAAAAGTGGTGGGTGAATGGCAATGGTCCACCAGGGGCGTGTGAGCCTGGCCTGGCAAAGCATAGGGGATCCCAAGATAGTTGTGTCCCAATGTACGTGAATGCGGTGAGCATGCTATCACACCTGTGTGCATGCTAGAGATTGTATGAAAGAGATTCATCTGTCCTTCTCTGGATCTGTGCTTGCTCCTTCACATGTTCTTATTCTGTCACGTGGCTGGTGGGGACATTATAAACATCACTAAGTTGGCATGTGTCTTGCAGCCATTATACTGCTTTGCGCTAGTTACAACACATCTTTATTTTTGCAAATTACTCTGTTCATGCCTTTCATATGAGAACTCTCTGCTGTATTTGTTTTCAGCCTGCTCCTGTCATTTAGTCTGAATATTATGTGCAAGGTCGATAAGGAATGCCCCTTGTTATTTTGATTTGGTCAGCAGCTAAACACAACATATTGATGCAGCTGTTACAGGATTCCGTCCCAAACACGGCACAGAAACGGCTATTCTAGCCATCACGGAAGAATCCAGGAGGATCTTGGATCGAGGGGGGTCAGTGGCAGTGGTCCTCCTCGATCTAATCACCGCGTTCGACACAGTGTGCCATAGAACCCTGTTGTCCCGACTATTCGACCTGGGAGTCTCAGGAAACGCCCTCGACTGGCTGAGTTCCTTTCTCAGCGGAAGAACCTTTCAGGTCTTCGACGGCGACTCCTGCTCCACGAGTAGACCCCTAAACTGCGGTGTACCCCAAGGCTCCTCCCTGAGCCCCACACTGTTTAATGTGTACATGAGGCCACTGGCTGGGGTCGTCCAAAAATACGGTATCAAGATCATCTCGTATGCGGACGACACCCAGCTGGTGGTCTCCCTGACACAGAAAACAGCGGGCTCCCCCAATCCAACTTGGCAGCCTGCATGGAGGATGTTAGAAGATGGATGACAACATCATCCTTAAAACTCAATGGCGACAAGACCGAGATAATGATCCTCGGCCCCCCTACTCTCATCGCCTACGACCAGCTATGGCCCGCAAGCTTAGGCCCACCTCCAACCCCGAAGGAGGACATCAAAAGCCTAGGAGTATGGCTGGACAAAACGCTCAACTTCAATACCCAGGCAACTAAAACAGCAGCAACCTGCTTCGGGATTATCCGAATGCTGAGAAAGATCCTGCCACTTTTGCCCTTTGAAGCTAAGCAGGTTGTTATTCAGGGCCTCATCCAGTCCAGGCTAGACTTCAACAACGCCCTATACTTGGGAGCCCCTGAATACGTGCTGGAGAAACTTCAGCGCACGCAGAACTGTGCAGCTCGCACCCTTCTCCAGATCCCTCGCAGAGAGTCAGCTAAGGCAGGGATCAGGTCACTTCACTGGCTCCCCGTCAGGGACAGAATAAAGTTCAAAACCCTTTGATTATCGCACCAAGCCTTCCATAGAGCTAGCCCTAAGATCAACCACTCACTTCTCTCCCCTTACTGTCCCGGTAAATCTCTTCGATCCACAAACGCATTTCTTGCTGCAGTTCCCAGAGTCAAAAGGTCCAGAGCAGGAGGCAGGTCCTTCACGATCAATGCTGCTAGACTATGGAACTCTCTTCCCTTCTCACTAAGGTCCAACCCTACTCTCTCGTCCTACTGCAAAGAGCTGAAAACATTCCTCTTCAGAAATTAGCTCCCCTCCTGGTCTTTCTCCCCTGTCCCTCAGAGTTTCATTTCCTCTACTTAGCGCTTGGACGCCCTCGGGCAGCAGTCGCGCTCTACAAAACCCCTTCACTTCACTTCACTTCACTTCACTACATAGGACATAGAGCTCTTAGCTTATGGGAATACACAAATAGGTGGCACACACTTAGAGAGGGACCTTTCCAGGAAGAATAGAGAGTAAGCACCTTTGATGTAGAACAAACATCTATAGTCCAAGGTATGGGGTCTGCAGACAAAGCTCAGAGATCTTTTAATATATAAAAATAATTCTTCTCAGCAAGGGGAGGGAGGTTAGGCTGTGTTTTCTTTTCATTATGACATCTCCCTTCATGATATATGGACAAGCTGCTATTTTGTGTCTCTGTCAGATTTTATTGTGGACAGGTACAGGAGTGTGAGTGAAATGGTGTGTCTAAGAGATCTATGAGTGTGGTGTTCTTGGGTGTCAAATTACGTGTTTCTCTGTGAGTGAGTAGGAGAGTAAGTGAGACACTATAGCTAGTTGGTCCAGAGTTCATTGGTACTCAGCTGGTAGGATGACTCAGTCCCCACTAAGCAATTTCCCATAATCCTATGCATAGTTCTGTACTTTGGCAGAATCTCTGCAACATGGCACCGCAAACGTTTGGTCTGGTATTTATTCATGAGGTCCCCAAGTAACGTTTGTGCTTGTCCACAACCTCTCTCGCCGGTTTGCAGAGATGTCAATGGTGGGAGGGATTAGCCTCCTATATTGTTATATTTATAGATTTTTAAGCTTGAGATTTAAAAGTTTTTTTTTACCCAGAGTTGTGCTACACTTTTTCTTGTTTTATTTTCTGTTACTTAAATGGCACAACTGGTCACTACTGCAGCACATAACTGCGCAGCGGTCACAGTTATCTTAACTGAACATGGTGTCTCCATTGCTGGGGGTAATATTATCTTTTTTGTCGACGCGGACGCTGCTTCTTGCTTCAAGGTTTTCTAATTTTGGGATTATATTTCCTGTGGTGGATGGGAATGATAATTTGTTTCATGAATGCACGGGGCTGCTTCTCCCCGTGCTTATCGTCCTTATGCTTTACTTGATGTTTCGTTGATGGCCTGAGAGCATACCGTTTGGTTGGTATACACCTGTTACAACGCAACTTTTACAACTACCTACTATTACAACGCAACTTTTACAACGCATACCATTACAACGCATTGCGCTGGGGGGCGTTCTAGGATAGGGAATAAGTATAAGGGGGAGGAAAACTACTTGCTCACCTGCTCACTTGCCACACGGAGCTTCCAGAGACCGCCGGACACCATCTCGCACCTGGGGCCCTGACGCTGTGGTCTCGCCGCTCCACGCCATCGCAGCGGCTGGAGACTACAGCTCCCAGAGGGCAGTGCGACGACTTCCTGTGCTCCACTTCCTGACGCTGCGCGCCCGGAGGCGCTACTTAATCAGGGAGTCCCCTCCGCGTCGCGGATGCGCGCGGACGGAGCCGGGCGAAGCCCGGGCAAAGGACGGGCCCTCCGAGGTCATCAGTGGTCGGGCGGGCCACCCCACTAACATTTCCCGCGTAAGGTCAGCTTCCTATCTGGTTGATATAATGGCCAACTGCACTGTTATTAGTACTACTGCTGATGTTCTTACTCAGGACACAGAGTCCCCTGTATCATTGATATCATCATTTGAGACACTCATAGATACCGCGTTCAATGATATTGTCGAAACAGAAAGGAGATTCTCTATGGGTTCAATGATTATTAACCAACCACATGCCACGAGTTGTTTAAACGGCAATACCCACATAAATCCAGAAGTTATCGTGGTCAAATCTTCACATCCTGTTGTTGATGTGCCCATTGTCCTGGACGATGAAAATACTGTCACATATATAGCCCCAGATGTAGTTCTTGACCCTGCCTCGGTATCAACATCTACAGAGGCTACTACTAAGGTGTCTGAGAATGCAGTAGCCAAGAGAAAGAGGGGCCCTGCAAAATTAACCCACAATAAAAGGAAGCAGCCACTAAGGAGCGTAAATCAACCAACTCCACAAAGTATGTGGAATAGGGGGAAGAAACAGAAGTTGAACCAACACATCGCATCTGTGCAGGAACAACCTCATCTGGGTGACGTTGTTGTCATAAATAACGATGACTCAAACTCTATGTCTATCTCCACTCAGACTGAACTCCCCAATGTAAACAATATAAATAGTCACCACTCCAAATCAGAGGGGAACCTCATTGAGACTATTGCAGATACTATTTTTAAAAATCTTGAAGGTCAAATGATCAAACAATTTAATAATATTTTTAAAAGACTTGACAGACTGGAAAACCTAATTAAAAACGATGATGCCAAGAGAAAAGGCATAGTGAGCTTGTACAAAATAAGAGTAGAACGTCTGCTAAAAGATCTGGAATCCACCACCCGTGTCCTTACTAGTGGTGACCAGGGCACTAACATGGTCGTGGAACCACAGGCTGTCACCAATCTACCACCGTCTGCTACATCTGCGGTGACTAAAAGTAAAAGTACAAGAGGTAGTAACCCGCCTGACTCTCTAACCAAAACCCCCTTGCCATCAAGTAACGTTACATGTGCTCCTGACTCCTCGACTAAATCTTCTGCTTCTGTTATCGCTGTAAATGGAACATTAATGAATAATAATAAGAGTAATTCAGTGATACAGACCACTACAGCACAGAAGGCCCCCGCAAATTCCAGCCAGCACTACAATAGGATCCCACATGAAGACACCAGGCCTGTTAAACATCAAGGCCCTGCCTTACATCTTCCACCTGAGGCTTGTCCTTATGTTTTAGTTCTGGCTGGTATCCCACCCCTTAGGGAAGGCCAAGGAAAATCGTGGGTTCAATTGCACAATAAGTGCATAGACTGGTTAACGAAGCACAAGGGGGTGGGCTATGACATTTCTAAAGAGATCATATCCACACGGCGAGTAACCTGGGTTGGTCCTCTTTTTAAAAACATCAATGGGGACTGTATTGTAATTAACTTTAGAAACCCGGGCACTGCAAAATTCTTGCTGAATAAAAACTTTGCTCGACACGGTCCATCTACTGTGGTGACCCCCTTATCATTAAATTACTTTTACCGTCCCCCTCACAAAATGATGCAGCCCCCACCTGTTTTTCCGTTACATAACAGGTTTGGAATATTTCATGATCTGGAAACATTGGACTGACTGCCTTCCACTATCACTGAATTGTCTTCTGTGTGTTCTGCTACAGACCAGTCAGTGGAAATACCTCCTGAGGCACCTCCGTTAACACCTAAGACCTTTCCACCTAGCACATCATGTGAACAACAGGGGCATACTACAGCTAAACCTGTCTCAGGATCAGACCGAGGCACTTGTTTGAGGCTAGATAATAACTTAAAAATTCTTAGTTGGAACATTGCTGGTCTGAAGACCAAGATGGAAATTACTTCCTGGAAGGACTGGGTCAACTGTCATGACATATTAATGTTCCAAGAAACCTGGTGTATTGAGGACTTGTTATTTGAGGGGTATAGCTGCCACAATAGGACTGTTTTAGCCCCCCTGTTTGGTCGTCCAAGTGGTAGATTATCTATCTGGATCAAAATTACTGCAGAAGTTAAAGTTGATACACTACTTACCAGTTGTCCTAGCTTCATGGCATTATCATATACCCAGAGGACAAGACTATGTCTGATCAATTTCTATAACAATGACTTTTTGTCCCAACCTAATCATAATTTTATTCTTTTATTTGATTTTATTGATGAAATCATGGATGGACAGAAATATGGGAAATTTGACGGTATCTGTCTAGGAGGGGACTTTAATGCTCACATACATCCAAGAAATCCCCCATGCAAAAGAGGTACAGAACTGTCAAATGTTCTCGCAACTAGAGACCTTGTAAACTGTATGGAATATGTAGGTATGGAAAACAGCACCGCCCCATTCCCCACTTTTATTGGCCATGGGGGCGGCACCACAATTGATTATGTTTTTGTTTCACCTCCTGTCGCTAACGCTCTAATAAGGGCTGAAGTGGTATGTAAAATTTATAGCGACCATTACTCGATTGTTATTCACCTATCACTTTCGAGGGGTAAGTGTTCAAGAAATGAAATTAGTGCTAGGAACTTGAAGGTCTCAACTGATAAATTGAGGGTAATTTGGAAGGGCGCAGATAATAAGGGAATCCTAGCCAAAATTATTAAAAAATACCCAGTCTTGATCGAAAATTGTCTCACTATTGATGACCATGGGGTTAACACAATTACATCATTCTCTGAACTCTGTTTTGTAATAAAAGGTGAGATTTCCAGACCAGCTTCTAGTAAAGCTGAGGAAACACCTAGATGGTTTGATGCCCTTTGTTCCAAAGCAAATAGGAAGCTGAGAGCCACCCTAAAAGCCGAACCTAGGGATATACCACGAATAAGGCTGCTCAGAGCAGAGTACAAACGAACCCTACGTACTAGATCAAATGAACTGCTTAAAACTCACTGGGATTCCCTGGCACGCTCAGCCGACCTGAAAGATACCACTGGGTTTTGGAAGGAGGTAAAGGAGATAAGATCTATAGGTTCTAATTTAACCGAAATTAATTGTAACATCACCGGTCCTATCTGGGTTGAACACTTTGCAAAAATTTATGCAACACCAGATAACCCTCCTTTGACTCTACTCCCCTTAAACCCACTTAAAATTTCTGTATCTGAGGTAGTGGATGCCATATTAGAAAGTGCTGGGAATAAAGCGCCCGGCCCTGATGGGCTCTCAATTGACCAGTTAAAGTGTGAGCCCGATTTTTGGGCTCCATTGCTTTGCAATGTTTTTAATAATTTAACAAACGGGCAAATTCCAGAAACATGGTCCTGTAGCATAATTGTTCCCATTTTTAAGAAGGGTGATAGGCTGGACCCTGGGTGTTACCGCCCCATTTCATTAATCGATAACACATTGAAAGTTTTGGGGCGGATTATATTCAAAAGGATCAGAACTTGGACAGATGAGAATAATATCCTACATCCCAGCCAGCTTGGTTTCCGCAGTAGCGTTGGAACGGTGGAACAATGCTTAAACCTGAACCTGATTATGGCAAAATATAACATTGCTAAGAAAGCTCCTTTATATTTTGGTTTTATGGATTTGAGCTCAGCTTTTGATTTTGTTAACCGTTCCCGCCTATGGTCCACCCTTCTCGAGTATAGTTTAGATGATTATTTGGTACACTTTTTAGCCTTTTTACATCGTGATTTAAAAGCATGTGTGCGTGTAAATCAATCTGGTGAAGTTTCTGACGATATCAGCATCGGTAGGGGGGTCAGACAAGGGTGTGTGCTGGCCCTCTTCCTGTTTATTTTGTACATCAATAATTTAAGTGGCTCTCTGAGTACTTTAACTAGAAATGTGACCCACGTAAATGGAATAAGTTGGGTAAAGCTATAAATTGTGTCACTTCTTTGAGACAACCCAACTATGCTGATGTAATTACACCACTAGTTAAGATCTATCAAACCAAATGTATGCCAACCGGCACTTATGGCGCCGAGGTTTGGGGTTATACAAACTGTTCCCATATCCAAATGGAAGAAAATAGGTTTTGCCGGAAGGTGCTGGGCGGGGTTATTTGTTCCCCCAACTATGTATGCCACAATGAATTAAATATTTCATACATAGAAGACTTTGTAAGATCCAGACCAGCACTCTTCTGGATAAAGATATGGAATAACCCGGCTGCCACCTTGACCCGTGAAATTATTTTGGATTGTTTAAAATGTGATAGGGCACACTATATACCATGGTTGAAAGCGGTAAAAGATTGCCTTGAAAGCGTAGGGCTGGGTTCTTTGTTCACCACACCAAGTTTAATAAATCGCTCCCATAAGACCATTATTCTTAGGGCATTATATGATTTGTACAGAGAAGAGCGGGAAAGAAAGAACCTGATTAAATGCACTGTTGCAAAATATTTGGGCTACTCTGAACCCCACATTAAAAATCCTGGTCCACCATACAGGTATTTACGTCTGCATCTTGGCAGATGGGATAGGGGTTTACTGTTTCGCTTCCGAGATGGGAGTATAGTAAACTTACTAAACTTCCCCTTGGGTTACAATAAACATCTTGAAACTTTAAATTGTCCATGTAACCCTAACATAAAACAGAGCCTTATGCATTTCTTGTTCTTTTGTGGTTTTTACAAAAAGCTTTCCGTTCATTATTTAATGCCTTATTGTAGAAAACATGAATTGACTAATTTTAAATTAGCATTGAGGTCTTTTTTATTACTGGGATCAGATGAAGTTATATTCAGGGTGAGCTGCTTCCTTAAAGCTGCCGTCAGATCACGAGCCACTCTCTATACTGAGGTATATTCATTGCACACTGCACTTTTTGTTATGCACTTTAGAGAATCTCTTACTTGTACATTCTCCTTCTTTGTAATAGTTTTTTATGTGGATATACTTACGATGTCGCTATTACCCATCCTTTTTTTAAACTATGGTTGTTAAAATTGTGTGTTTTTAAACTGTGTTTTTAAATTGCGTATAAAGCCATTTTTACATTACGAAGGGACAATTTGCGTGTAGATGTGAAATTGAAATTGAAATTTGATTATGCCTGATTGTTCTCTGATTTATTTTCCAGATGTCATTATTGTACTGAAATGTTTTTATCGTATTTTGTTTGTACTTTTATGGATGTTTTATTCCGAATAAAGATCTTTTGACTTGACTTGAAGTATAATTTACTATCCAACACCTTCCCTAGTGTCCACGGGGACTGGAGTTGGAATAGTAAATTATACTTACCACTATCCAGCACCTCAAAGCACTATGCGTTGTAATGGTATGCGTTGTAATGGTAGCGTTGTAATGGTAGGTAGTTGTAATGGTATGCGTTGTAACATGGTACATCCCCGTTTGGTTTAATGGCACCCTTCCTCACCCTGTTTCAGCTGTTTGGCTTGGCCCCTTGTCTATCAATGGGGCAACTTGGCCTTTTTTGGCAGATTTTACACCACGTCTTAATTATTTGAATGTTAATCTTGCATAGATTCGTCAGCTACATTTGAATTTGATTCACATCATAGAAGTGTAATACAATTTATGTTACATGACATTCAGGTGGCTCTGGCTGGATCTGCTCCTCTGCTGCCTGGACACGAAGGTCTTGTTATTAGTCCCACCCTGATTAACTCAGTGATGGGCAAACATGCTGAAATAGAGATGACATTTCGGTTTGCACAGAAATTTGAACAGCTAGAGCCTGTTTTACCACATACTACTCCTGTTGAAAAACACAGGATCCTTACAATGAGTTTACGAAGTTGTCTGATTCTGTCTTTAGCTGACTGCACCACCTGAGGTAATGTGTTTGCTATAGTGTATATACTGTGCTTTGGCGACCCCTCCATGAGAATTTTACCAAGCATTCGGAAGAAGGTTCAAGATCAACACGAAGATGGTCCAACCTCGATTTGGAAATGTAGTTAGTGGTCATGCTTCCCTATTGTCTCTGAAGTGATTCTGGTCAACATTAAAGGTAAAGCAGTTTTCTTGCAAGGGCGCCAGCGCCTAGCGGCACTGGCGGACATGGATTGGCAGCAGCAGTTGCCGAATATTTTTGAAGAGGAATATACCTCTTTAGGTCACAATAGCTTGGGAAATCATCCATTTGCTCAGGTGCAGAGTAATCCCTCTCCTGAGAAGGAGGGTCATCCAGTCTTTCTTAAAAAGGCTTGGAACAAGCAGGAGTGACAGCAACCAAAGAAGCCTACACAGGATGCTCCGGAACATAGCTATGATTTGCCTGATCACTCTAAAATTAAGGAACGTGAAAGAAAAACATGAGGGACCACTACCATATAGAGGCCCATTTCAGAAGAAAAATGCTGCAGTTTGACAGCAAAGTATGCCTCAGGCAGTGAGAAACCTGATCCTTGATAGGAGTTGGACGGTGACCCTCATGGACAGTGTGGTAGAGGTTACCATAGTGCGGCAGACACGCCAGCAGCGTTTGGAGGCAACAGCAACTGACACTTTCATTACAGTAGAAACAGCTGACACCTATGTTTCCCCCCCCTGATAGGCTCCATGAAATAGGCCTCCAGATTGAAGGTGATATTAAATGCACTATTAAAGCAGTCTTTTGGGATAACCTCACAACTTTTTATGATATTCTGATGGCAGAGGTGAATTGACCTCCCCCATTTGTTCTTGCTTCCACTAAAGGTGAGGATGTTGTTCTCCTGTGTTTTTCGCAATATGTCCCAGAATAAACTAAACTTACTTAGGTTTCAAAGTGGGTATTAGCACTTGCTCCTGCAGGTTATCGTAATCATGAGGGTTGGGACAACGACTCACCCGAGCATGTAGTTCCTTTGTGTTCTACACCGCAGCCCCAACCAAAGTGCCCAATCAGACGTGGCACAAAAGCGCCCGTCAGCAATATTTTGACCAAGTTGGAATATCAGGGTGTGATTGAACCATGTGTTTCTTCGATGAATAATCCTATTTTTCCGATATTGAATCCGGACGGTTCGTATCATACAATTTTGAGTTACAGACAGTTGAATAGTCATGATCGTACCTTTCCGATAGAGACACTCATAGCTCTGCACTGATCAACAACATTGTTAGAAAAAATATAACTCAAGAAAAGAGAGAGGGACCCAAAAACACCAAAGCAGAAGGCTGCCAAAATAGACCTAAATCAGAAGAAACCCCCTTTGGGTGAATACACATTCATAATCCACACCCGCAATAGGGATTTTATATCCCCAACATGTAAACAATGAACATAGGAACCAAGAAATCAAGTAATCAAATGAGATTAAACGGACATTACAAATGTAATCAGTAGAATGTATAAAAAATTGAAATCACATATATTAAAAAAAAAAATACCTATCAGAATTAATAATAAAACAACAATTTAAAAACCATACAGGTAAGGAACACAATCCATCAAATTGAAAAAAATCACAAAAAAGACATATTACATATTATTATAGCAGCAATAAGAATTGGGAGAACAGGCTGGAAAAAGATTCCTAATCACAGAAAAACTCACTAAATCTTACACAAATAAATTGTTATATCATGAGAAAATTCATTGTCTTTTTTTTGTCCTCAATAACAGATGTCCACCTGGATTTATAGTAGGTTTTCCTTATCAGTGCATTGACGTGTCTCGGTGGGCGCTATATTTTGACCATCACCTTCTTCAACAAAAAACACAATAACTCTCAGTGTATAATTCAAATTCTATAACAAATGGAAAATAAAAAAACAACAGAATTCAATTATACACAGCCATTGATCCTTCACTTCTTAGTCCACCCACACCCTCAAATAAACTGGTGACAATATAGGTTTCCCCATTTACACAGAGACAACAGTCATATTCACACCTGTAAACCAATAGTGCACAATAGACACTATGATCCCAGGAAAACAAGTACCTTAGAGGTTTCCACAAAATTAAACCAGATCAGACTTAATTGAGCCAGAAGGGAATATTCTTCTATCTCCCGCTCCTACTGGTATCTGATTGATATAGCTAAAAGTGCACATCAGACTGGCACTATCACAATATTTCTGCAATTACACGTTTACTAGAGCCTGTTTGACATTCTAGAAAGGTTACCTCAAGAGTCCTTGTCACCACAAATCCCAGACCACTACTCACCTCAGAGTTCCACGTTAAAAGCAAGTTCGACCTGACCGATACTATTAAAATGTACCCAGTCTAGAAAAGAGGAGAGCACTCCTCACTATTCATGTCCTTGGGACAAAAGCTCACTACTCTTATTTCATACACCATACAGCAATTAGTTACCTTCATGCTTTCAGCAAAAGTGCAAGGCAATTCTGCATCATATCCTTTCTTAAAATCCAGCCTGGCTCCAATTCCTATTACGGAAAAAGGAGAGCAATCCTCACTATTGATATCCGTAGGACAAAAGCTTGCAAAACTATGTTTACTAGAAGTGGCATAGTTTTGTAATTTATTTTGCATATTTATATAGCTCAAACTCGACCCAACGGTATTGGAGTGCTTAACATGAGCACCATATTTGCATTACACATTCAGGCATGGGGAGATTAAGTGATTTGCCCAGAATCACATGATGTGGACGCGACCCCGAGGCTCAAACTCTGGTCTCCAGCACCAAAGTCGGCAGTCTAGCCGATGCTTCACATCCTCTCACTCTTCTCTCCTCTTTCCTGCCTTCTTTATCTGTCTACTTCCCCTGCTCCTACCCCCCTCCCCTAAATCTCGTCCCTTGATACCGGGATGGGAATGTCATATAATATTAGCACATGTGACTATGTATAGCCAGGTGTGTTTGCGGCATGCACTGTATCTATTTTGCACGAGATTGATCCAGATGCTTTCTCGTACATCGATGACATTTACTTGACGGATGTTGAATTAAATAAACATCTCTATCTTATGGACCACATCATCACGCGTTTTGGGAATTCAGGTTACAAGTTCAATATTGCTAAATAACACATAGCCTTCTTGGCAGTTTTTCCTTGTTTATGAACTCTCTAATGAAGGAAGGGGTTAGCCCCCCACGTTCTGGACAAATATGCTCATTGCAACCTCCATCTACTATTAAAAAGTTGCAATCTTTGCTGGGGTTTTTGAAGGACATACATACCTGATTATGCCCAGCGTATCAAACCGCTTTACGCATTGATACAACCCTCTTTTTCGTCTTCCAGCCCGATTCGTCGGTCTTCGCAGTCTGATCTACTTTCAACCAACTTCTTGTTAAAACAAGACAAATCTACAAATTTAGGCATAAGGATTGTGGCAGGGATATTACGCTTCGCTTACTTGACGTTTAATGAAGTGGACACGGTCCCCATAGCTTATAAATCACATTTCTAAAATCCAGCAGAGTTCCATTTGTCTTCTACTGAAATTTTTGTTGACTGCTGTGCAGATGGCGAATCTGAAGTAAAGCTATTTGGCTCAGGGAAAAATCATTTTCATGGTCTTGCCAGTGTCTGCCTTATAAGCTGTCACATAGGCTAGTGTTCTGAATTCTAAGGCTTTATATCCTTGTTTAATTCAATGGGCTTGTTCATTGACATCAGCTGATGTCAATGTTATCTACAACCCTTCTTTGTTGACACAGGAGTTTTTACAATACGAACATGTTCATCCTTCTCCATTGTCTTTGCATCTGTTGATCAGTACAGATGTATTATTTACACTCACGGTTCGGCTAAACCAGCTGTTGTTTCTAAGCATGTTTGTTTGGCTGCCTGTGCTATTGTGGTGGGCACAATTGTTGATAGAGATTTTAAATCATCCTTGGTGCACACATAATCCCTTGGTGACGGTATGACTCATTTAGCTGAGCTACGTGATTTGGTTTTGGCACTAGAATTTGCTGATCACGAAATCCCTACACTTATAATGGGCGATTATTTTTACTGTGTACAATCCTTTAATGACAACTTGTTTTTTTTGGTCACAGAATAATTATCGTGATTCTAGAGGTAGTGCAAGTAAGCATAAAGCGCTTTGGGCTGCTCTAAAGGAACGTTTGCCGCTCACATATATTTCCCATACATTAGGGCATCAGCGTGTGGGAGCACATATTGTTGGTAATTCTTTGGCTAATAAGGCAGCCAATTCTGCAGTAGCCACATGTTCTGTAGCAGCAGTCAGTAGGTCTATGACTAAAATTGATGAGGATAATCTTGAGGTTATAGCTGTGACGAAGGATGGGATGGAGTGTCCCCACGGTTTCCCTTCATGTTGAACATCTAACTTGTCTTCTGATCAAGTTCAATTTGCTACTATTCTGTCCTTTGGGGATAGGCTAATTCCCAATGAGGACCACAGACTTTCTTTAATAATTGCCACACATGAGAACATGGCAACTGCCCATGCTGGCGTGAGTGCAACATTTTTTCTATTACAACAACGTTTCTGGTGGCATGGTTTATATCAGCAAGTGGATAAGTGCATTATTTCTTGCGACATTTGTCAGCAAATTCAACATTCTATGGTGACCCGCCCACCACATACTCAACTTTACATTTCCAAACAGCCCTGTGGCTGTATTTTTCTTGATCACTGTTTTCTTTTGACTTCTGACACTGCATTTAAACTATTTTGGTTGCAGTGGATTTGTGCACTAGGTTCATTTGGGTTTTGCTACAAAGCAGTCCTGATGCTCGAACTGTTATAAAGGATTTGCGTGTCTGTGTCGGAATTTTTGCCTGTGCCACTTTCCATTCTGACCACAGTCTGGCATTTGCCTTTCAGGCTTACCGGGTTCCAATGTAGTCTTTGGTAGTGCAGGTGGAATTCTCGTCTCTATACCGAACTGAGGGCAATTCAGTTGTGGAGCGGATGTACCATGACTTAAAGCAATCTTTAACAACAAGGGTATTAGGTACTGCAGGGGCTGGCTGGCTCATCTTTATAGAGAACAGAGTGCACATAATAATCTCCCAAGAAAATCTCTTGGTGGGAGGACCCCATACAAATTGCTCTTCGGCAATAACATTTTTGTGCCAGACCTTCATGGTCTAGACATTGTAGTGGCTGCTGCAACATTTGACGTAGATAACCATTGTCCTATGATACAGGTTCTACAAAAGACTTGTGACTCTGGCAAAAGTTTATTTGCCCTTGTCCACAGAAGCAGGGGTGCTGGTTCCTGTTACTAGCTGGCTTTCTTAAATTGGGGATCTGGTCCAAGAAAATGTGGAGCGCAAGAAAAAATATGGTCCCTCATACTGCGGGCCAGTCCCAGTTCTTGGATTGAAGGATACGTGTACTGTGATTTTACCTCCACTGCCTGGTCGCAAGGAGAATCAATTCATTTCCATTGAACATGTTAAGTCACACCATATGGTGGATGCTGAATAGTATGCCTATAATCATTCCTCAGTGGGATGTTTCACTGAGTCCGATGACTTCCCCGACAACTGCACTATAATAAGAGAGCAAGGTGGAGACTTCAGTCGATTTGTTGCCTGTTTTACCGTAAGCTTCCATGTCTATGTCGGATGACTATGCCTTTCCACCAATAATTTACAAAAAGGGGTGGTGAGGGACAGAGTCTCTGAATTAAGCAAAAAGCTCTCACCCAGTCAAAAGATCAGGGCTAGATCCAACACCGTTTTTTAGCTCACTGCACCATCCCAGTTTCAGAACCCGGCTGTATGCAAATTAGTCTATTCCTGTCCCAGTGCATGATGGGAACAGGACAAACCAAACTACAGAAGCCAATTCTTACACTGGGAAGGAAACAAGCTCCCGGGGACCGGTTTCTGGCATTACAGCCGTCTTCGGCCCGGTTTGCTTGAATCCTGATGGTGCAATGAGCAAGCCGGGCCGAAGACGGCTGAAATGCCAGAAACCGGTCCCCGGTAGCTTGTTTCCTTTCTGGTGAAGAATTGGCTTGGTAGTTTAGTCTGCCCTGTTCCCATGATGCACTGGGCCAGGGACAGACTGATTTGCATATAGCCAGGTTCTGAGCTGGGATGGGGCAGTGAGATAAATAATGGTGATGGATCAAGCCCTGATCTTTGGACTGGGTAAGAGTGGTCTGCTCAATTCAGACACTCTGTTCATCACCACCCCCTTTTCCACCAATTAAGCTTATAGTTAACATTCCTGATCAATTCATCTTCTAATGCAGATCAACCCCCATTGTATCATTTGGGTACTAGTGGTTATTATATAGACAGAGAAACTTTTCTTTAGATTATTCTTCATCAACTACCCTTTTATCAAAGCCCCAACTCGTATTTGAATTTTCGTCTTCTGGTTTTGAAGAACGTATCTTGTCCCCCTTTGGACATACATCTGGCTAGTGCTCATGGTGGTGTTCCTCTTCATGTGGATAGGTTTTGTGACAGTTGTTCTCCTTCTAATAAATGGCCATTACTTACCTGAATGCTCTGCAGTCCATTTGGAAAAGGAATATTGGCATAATTTGTCTCATAAAGTGAAAAGGGATCAAGTTCTGGGTAATATTTCAGCATTGCCAGTCGTTGATGGTATAGTTTGAGATAAAGTTTCATTCAAAGTCTATGATCCAACGAAAACCATCCAGATTCCATATGTATCTTGTGTTTATTTAGGTGATGTTATTATGCCAGAGATACATTCCGATTACTGGAATGTCAACGCAATTGATTCACTGTTTTCACACTGAAAAAGTTATACTCATTTGAGACAGAAGATCTGTATTTAAATTCTGCCAACTATGCTGATTTGTTCTGTTTCAACATAATGGTCATCATTCTGTACACAAATCCACCACTATCAGACCTCTGGTTACTTATACACAGTGGGAGCATTGTCCAAATCCATTCCAGGGACGTTCACAGACACAGAAAAAAAACTTTGTATATTTATCATGTTATAATTTTGCTGTTCCAGAGTCATATTATTATAAGTTGACTACACCAACATGCACACAATTCATGCTGACCGATACTAAATTGGTATATTCTTCATCATTCATAACCAAGTTATCCTTAAAAGGTTATGATTATTGAGAGGACATGATTGATTTACAATCAATATGGGATACCAAAGATTGGCAGGTGCAGGGTACTGGAGCATTACATTGTGAGTGTTTGATACTGTCAAATCTGATATTTTTAAATCAGACTGTCAACATACTACATGGTTTGGTTTAACCTCTGCAAAAATTTTGAACACACCCTCAATTCAATTTTTGCCTACCTATGACACATATCTTAATCAATGGGGAGGGAGAAAGAAGCTCTGATCCATTCAGCTTCCAATGGTTAGTACAAAATCAGAGAGGGGGGAATGGATCACTTGTCCTGTGTAACCAGGGTCTTTGCTCTTCTCATAACCTTTATAAAAACCCTCATATACGTACACAGGCGTTGGGCGGTATATCCCATTATGATGAGATTGGCATGGATATCAAAGAATAACAACATACTTTTGGGGAAGTCTTTCCACTATATTAATCACCACCTATGCCACTCATCAGTAGCAATCACAGAAACTTAATAGGCTTTCCCTATAATGAACTCCAGTCAGCATCATATATGAAACCATCCCTTGTGACAACTATAGAACATCACACAGCAACATAATTGTAAATAGCATAACCAACAATTTACAATGGAAGTCTTTCTAATGTTCGACTTTCCGTTAAATGCCAAACATTGCTGCCAACCCTCACACACGGGGCAGTCCTATTTCTACCGACCGTCGTAGGTAAATAGAAGCTCGACACAGGCCCGCGTCACCCTGGACACCGTATGCAGAGCCAGAACAAGCAAGTGACTAGGTGAAACCAGTTAGCAGCCAAGAGAAATGCTGACCTATCCTGAACACACCACAAGTAAGACGTAACTAACCTTTGATTACACAGCAATTGGTTGCTCTACAGCTTCCTGAGGAAGCCCATTACAACAAAAAAGAGGTGAGGATGATATTACTCATAACGATCACATCATCCTTTTCCGGGCCACACGCCACGCATGCTTCATTTAACATGTTACCGCCTTTCTTGTACTTTATTTCATTTAACATTTTGCTGCTTTAGTCTAAAAACTGTAAAACGAGCACAGTGATGATGAATACCCCCCTATCATAGCCACATGAAAAGCATGCAAGGTATATCATTCTGCCACTTCCTAACAAATATTTACCAGATGACATTAAGCACGATAACCACCAGCGCTTGTCAACACCCGAGCGCATCCATAAAAACACGAGTGCACTAACTTTTATGCCATTGATTGATCTGATGAGATAGAAACTGAGCACTTTTTCCTATGTTATACCTACAGTCACCTGAGGTACCGTTTTTAAATCTCACCCAGTCTAATTTCCGTGTATTCACTCATTATGTAAAATGACGCATTACAAACTCAAGCCAAATTGGAAAATTGAGATAAGATTATTGTTCCAGCATTTGCTATGCACAATAATAGCAGGAATGGGTAAGGATGAAGGAAACATACCACTGTATATTTCTCTTCCTTTCCATAGGTACAGATACAACTGGACTGACCTCCCTACGCATGAGAGGTGAGTTTGCCACCTAACAAGGGGCCACAACGCGCTCCTACACATACCCCGGTCCTGATGAAAGCCTCTGGATTATTCATGAGGCTGAAACATGTTGACCAACACCAGTGCGGTGGATTAGTAGCTGGAACCACACATGCACCACCCCTGTTTTAACTTCCGACATCACAATTTTTTTTCAATAAATACTAGCTTTTAAGTGATGTAAGGAATTTTAACTCACAGCACTTGAGCACAGATACACCCTCTTGTTTTTCATTTCTGGACACTACTGGCAAGCCAGTCGGTCTACCTCCAGATGGAGGTTCAGCATAATTACAAAAATAAAGACGCAATGATAATGCTGGTACAGTACACTGAGGTGGAGAACCAAGATATAATGCCCATAGCCTGTGTACTTATATGAGGGTTTTTAGGAAGGTTATGAGAAGAGCAAAGACCCTGGTTACACAGGACAATTGATCCATTCCCCCCTCTCTGATTTTGTGCCTATGACTCTTGGCCGGAGTACACAAATTATTCTCTTGACGATTTGAATAAAATGTTTCAAAATTCCTCCGTTGTTGATTCATTAGGCTGGTTGGTGTTGCCACTCAATACCAATGTGTGTCATTTTCGTTTTTCTAATTCCTCCAGTGGGTTTACCCTCAGTAGACCAGAGCCTCGTTTTCCTCATTCTCATACATTTACTAGATTTCCGGTTGGTAAATTGTGTCAGCAATGGTTGGAACACTCCACTCTGCCATCTCTGAAATAACATCTTTCTCGTTTATCAGGTGACATTGATCAGGCTCATTTTCTTTTAGGTGCAAAGTTCCCTTGCGCCAAGCGTTTTGTATATGCTGCATATAATGAATTTTGGAAACTGTCCCAGATGGAAGCTGCTTTCCGCTTACAATAAATTGATCAAGATAACTTGAAAAAGGTCCTTGACATAGCTGACAGTAGGATTAACACTTTGTCTTCCCGTATTTACACATTTGACAATATTGTTTCATCTGTTATTGACATAGTACAGAATGGTGTATCTGTATTGTACCACGGACAAAATCAGTTGTGCTCTGAAATACAATTTGGTTGAACATTGCAAACACTGAAAATTGGGAAAGTCCCCTGGGATTATATGAATGCTTCAGCCCTGTTATTACCGTTCAACCTGACAGATAAATAGGAACTAATGTCAATGAAGGACGCTACATACACTACGTTACACTTTGAGAAATTAGAACAATTACCATTCTCAATAGCAGAGACTTATTCTATAGTAGGACATTCTTTGGTTTGTAAACAAGTTAAACTTCACAGGGCTTGTAACCTTTCGGCCCCTGATTTGCCCTGTTTTTTTATTGATTTATTTATTTATTTTTGTCCTCATTTGCTTTCAACCCACTTGCTACAACCAAACACCTGTTCGCACCCTTACTGATTGAGCTCTGGAGTCTTTAGCATTCATATATATGTTCTTGGAAGGATACGTTCGATAGGTGGGGAGGATGCTTCCCCTGCCATTTAGGTGGCGGGGTGAGGTTGGGTTTACTCAAGCTAGGTCTTATACAAACCTGATGGACTGGGAGCTTAAAGTAGTCCACGGAGTATCTTAAAGGCATAATCATAGGACCCATGGAAAAAAAAATCCAGCTCTCTATTTGAATCAACAGGTCCCAGTATGCTGTTTTTTTCTTACTACATGATCTAGTCATGTCCATCCTGGATACTTCATATAGTGAGATTAACCAATCTGAATGATTTGGTGGAGCTGGATCTATCCAATACTTGTAAATTTGTCTCCCGGCCATTAAAATTGCGTAGAATAACAGAGATCTAGCAGGTCCTACGATGTTACTATTAAGACCAAAGATTATCAGCGGCAGGTCTATTTGGATTAGTACTTTCAAAATGCTCTCAAGAGTCTTCCGCACGTTTTCCTAAAAGGACAAGATGGAGGGGCAGTCTTTAAACATATGAGTATCTGATGCTTCTGCAATCCCACATTTGTTACAGACTTTCCCTTTCACAAATTTCAATAGTCTAGGAGGGGATAAATTCGCAGTAAACAGATGGTTCCGCTTCAACCAAGAGGTTTTGACAACTCTATAAAGGGTTTTAAATGAATCCTGCCAAACGGAAAATTCTGTGAGCTATCTGCAAATTGTAATTTTCCTATGGAAGAAGCTAATTAAATTATCCTAACGCAAAGAGTGGTTTGCAAAGAAAAAATTCGAGGGGGACTGAATAATAATAAATTTCAGATCTCCCTACTGGGCCCAGAATATGTTGGCTAATGCCCCACTCCCATCACCTTGGGAGTATAATACGACTCTTCTCCCTTTAGGCTACATTTACAGGCACCTAATGGACCCTAACCTCAACTCTAGGAATACTTCACTATCATGTCATCGGGTAATGCATCCAACGTTTCCTAGACCCCGCCCATGCTTTACTATTCCCACTTACAATCGGTTCCAGGTCTTTGACTCACTGGAAGAGAACGATTGACAGAGGATGAAGTTAGAGTGTCAACAGACTAACCATTCTGGAAGGTCAAAAGGAGAATATTTAGTGGAGACAGAAAACACCCCACCGATCCTTTTTGCGAACCATTAAACCAAACCTTATTAGGTTCGCAGAAAACTAGTGTTGAGGAGGAATTACATAGAGCAACTAGAACTATCCATACAATGGCAAGAATAAACATCTCTACTGTTGAAGAAGAAACAGTATATCAAAACCCAATAGGAGTAAACAGAGTCGCTGGAACAGACCTCGATAATGATATGGTAATACTACGGACAGAGACTGCTGCCATAACTAAAGGAGTAGTAGGAGGTTATTCACTAGTTAGCTGGAACTTAGCGGGCATTAAGGGGAAGTTAAATACCCCATTTTAGAAGGATTTTATCACTGCAGGGCATGATATTATCTGCCTGCAAGAAACGTGGAGTCAGGAACCGATCCATATAGAAGGATATTCCTCATATTGCTTAAATGCTATTAGTTCTCTAGCTGGAAGAGCAAAGGGCGGCCTACTAGTGTTGATTTCCAATAAACGAACTATTTTTAAAACCAGAAGTTACTCAGTAGTGGAACCCCATAGCCAGGTGTTGCGGCTGGAAAGTAATAGAGGCACAGATTTAATTCTTGTTAATTTCTATAATAATAATTTCGATGCCTCTAGGGAAAAAAATGTGTTACCTTTAGAGAAAGAAATTGAAAGAGTTTCGGCAGTACCCAGTAGGCTTGCTACTACCTTATGGGTAGGAGATTTTAATATTCAACCATGCCCATTGGCATTGGGGAACCCATGTGGATTTAGGAAGGAGACGGATAACTACGACGGGGAAGGTACAGACCATCTACACTTCCCCCATTGTAACTATTGTTCGTTATTAAATAAATTGATAGTCAAATTTGATCTGTAATTACTAGCCTGTAATAACAACAAGAATAACATCAGCTGCCCTACGTTCACAGGTAGGAATGCGCACACTAATATTGACCACATCCTAATCTCCAGTAATAGTGAATACTCTAATTTATGGGTTAATGAAGAAGCTTTAAGTGATCATAACAGCATATCTATACCATTATTCTGTTGGGGTAATAAACCCCTTGATACTAATGTCTGCTCTAAGGATATAGTAGCCTCAAGACCAAATGGTATGCGGATCAAATGGGCTGACATTGATCCCTCCAAAATACACAAAGAGGTAGTGGACAAATGTAGAACTGAGATAGAGTACTGCCTTGGCGACAAAGTTAACCCACAAATTTAGCTTTCAAATTTCATCAGGATTAATGAAATAATGGAAAGTATTTTCACTAAAAAATCTAGGGGAAAAAGAGTTGTATTTCTATCTAGGACCCTAATTCGATATTCCCGATTCATGCCCTTATGTGGTTATAACAAATAATATTACCAGAAAAGCAGTACCTGTCTTAGCTGTCAGCAGAACAAGATCAGTAGTAATTCCGCCACTTGCTGGTAAAAAGGAAAACAGAATTGTTTCCATTGATCTGGTGAAACCACAAACATGTGGCCGATAATAAATAGCAGGCCCAGTGGACTACCAAGAAATAGCAGAAGACCAAACTTTGCTACAATCCAAGAGGTTCAAACTGAGAGACTAATCACATTCGATAAACCTGCAGTAAATAACAAGGGACTATGCAACAAAGCCATGGAACTTGTGCCTCTTGAAACCCAAATTGCAACAGTTCGTGATGATACACCAATCTGCAACGATGTAGCATCAGAATGTACAAATGTAACAAAAGAAAATTTAAAGATCAATGGAAATCCGAAAGCAATCCCACCTATTCACAGAACTGCATCTGGCTATTTTATCAACATTGATGACTTTTCCGATGATCCAAGTGAACATGGAGACAAGCCAGCAACAAAAACTTTCAAAGAAAAAATAACCGAGATTTTTTACCAACTAAAAGAAACATATCTGATTTCACCATGGATTGAATTTTGGACGGTATTAGGTGTACTTTTCCTCCTGCTTTGGCTAATCATGGTTTTGTGCTTGGGTAGATTCATTGATGGAAAATATAGTACAATGGACACAGCAAGTCAGAACATCAACTTGGTCCTAAAGTCTCACAGATCCTCTCACATCGAGAAAAGAGAACTATCATCAGTGAACATCACAGCCAATCCAATACCTGGTGGTATAGCATGGGACAGAACTGACTATCATATTTATGGCCCAATTGAGCTCTTGAAGTATCCACACCAGTTTAAGGTTTCCTTAAGTGACTTTCTGATACCAAGTTCTTTTTCTGATGATTGGGACTTTGAAAATATTAATAATATGATGTCAGATTTAGTAATGTCAGCTAAATTCACATAACATGAATATTTACAGGGTTCATCAAATTATGAAGAATTATACTGTTACAATCACTATGGTCATCACTATTTGCATAAATCTGCACAACCTAGAAATGTTTTTACTTATAATCAATGGGAACATTGTCCAACTCCACCAAAAGGCAGCTCTATGAGAAATTTCCATACTTCTCAGGGTTTAACAATAGTGATCCAGAAACGTTTTGTTTTAAAATGTTAAACAGAACAGAAATGAAAACAATGTTGACAAATACTACATTGATTTATTCTGAAAAAACTTATGACAAAATGTCTACATTTGGTTTTGAGTTCTGGAAAAATTACATTGAAACAAAAACCATCTGGGGTACAAAAGACTGGCAGGTACAAGGTCTAGAATCATAATTTAGAGCCTGCTTGATCTCAGAACAAATAATATTAGTGAATGATACCATTCAACAAACTACTTGTCTTGGCTTAGCTAAGATAAAAGACTTAAACAAACTGTCTATTCCGAAGCCCATACCTGATAGCAATAGTACTACGGATGTGGAAATAGTTGTATCCCATATTTTTCACCAAAACAGAACAAATCCTGATTGGAAAAAATGGTTGATCTGGCCCTGAGACACAAACAACTGTCAAGATAGATTGCTGAACAAAAGACAGGGGTTCAATATTACCAGGCCAGACCCAAGATATTCCCAGAGACAACATCCAGGGATAGTTACAACATACAGTGTAGGGGAATTATGCCTTGAGTGGCTACAGAAATCCTCGCAAACAGCGTCAAAAATGTTTCATAGCGGCCCGTATATACGCTGCATACAACGAAGCTTGGAAAGTAATGCAAATTGAAACAGCGGAAAAAATACAAGAAATTGATCGTATAAATTTGAAAAAATCACTTTCTGTAGTGGACACTGGGTTAACGACTCTGTCCTCCAGAATATATTCACTGGACAGCATTGTATCATCTGCCTTTGATATAATAGAGCAAGACTTGCTAATGTTACAACATGGTCAGTCCCAATTGCGTTCTATTGTACAGCTTGGCTGGACGTTGCAAAACCTACGTTCAGGCTATGTGCCATGGCGTCTAATCAACATAACATCATTATTTTCTATCTTTAACCTTACTGATAAACAAATCAGTTTGGCACAAAAAGGAGCAGACTATACGATTCTGAGCATTGAAAAACTTGAGAGATTACCATTGACAATGTCAGACAGACCTGTCATTGAATGGAAGGCCTCTGAGTTGAAGGATAGTAGGCTCTTCTGGGAGGTATTAAACCGTCCCTTGTTTAAGAGTGATGCCAAGGAAACCATGGTGATGCAGGTCACTAGTGAATCATGGGAATCCCATTTTGGTAACATTTTTAATTCAAAGGCTCTACTAACTGCGGAAATATTGGATAATACAGGGGAATTGGTGATTTTATCCACAACTGTGGCCCTTAGCTCTTCGCTCACATTGGAAGAGGTTGAGGAGGCTTTAAGGAAAGGCATATTATTAAAAGCCCCAGGCCCTGATGCTGTCCCTTTGGACTTTTTTAAACACAACTTTGAGGTATGGGCTCCTTTGTTGCTAAATGTGTTTAAGGCTGCTGTTGTTGGTCGCATCCCTGTGTCTTGGAGAGAGGCAGTGGTGGTGCCAATCTTTAAGAAGGGCGATAGGTGTGATCCTCAATGCTTTCGCCCTATATCTCTAATAGATGCATCGTGTAAAATATTGGGAAGGGTCGTTTTGGCCAGACTAGAGACATGGGCAGATTCTGTTGGCCTAATTGTGAACTCCCAGTACGGTTTCAGGAGGGGAAAGGGCACGGTTGAGCAGTGTCTGAACTTGGCATTAATCCTTGGCAAGTACATGAAGGCAAGGAAGTCTACAATACACCTTGCCTTCATGGACTTGTCAAGCGCCTTTGATACTGTCTGCAGAAGCAAGCTATGGCAGATGATGAATGACATGGGCTTTGAGGAACCCCTGGTCACTCTACTTCGTAGACTACACGCAGCCACAACCGTGTCCATAAGGTTTGGACCTGGAGGTGAAATGACAAATTCCATTCCATCAACTGAGGGGGTGCGCCAAGGATGTATTTTGGCACCTTTCTTGTTTTTAGTATACACAAACGGATTAGAAAAGTATTTGCTGGACCACTGTTGCGATTTCCCGAAGGTAAATGGTAAGAGCATTCCTATGCTTTCTTATGCAGATGACACTGTATTAATGACGCTCACAGGAAATAGTATGCAGGTGTGTTTAGACGCTTTTAATACATTTATGCTGGACCTTGACCTGAAGGTTAATTTTACAAAATCCTTTGTAATGGGTTGTGGTCCAAAAGGGTCGAAAACCAGGAAATTTGTAGTGAATAACCTTACCATTGAAAAGGTGGACAATTTTAATTACCTCGGAAATCTGTTCAATTATAAACTAAGTTGGGCCCCATTAATGAAGGCACGAGTTCAGAGTGCAAGTCGGTCCATAGAGGGCCTTTTCCGTTTTTGTAGTAAGCTGGGCGAAAAACTTGTTGCGCACCTCAAAACCCTCTATATATCAAAATGTTTATCTGTGGCCACTTATGGGGCGGGGGTATGGGGGACTGAAAACCCCGCTGTAATACAGGTGATGGAAAATAAATTCCTAAAGTGGGTTTTATCGATCCCATCCAGCTCGTCAAATAGTTTCTGCCACAGTGAAATGGGAATGACCAATGTGACTGATATTGTTCGTCTGTCGCCCCTATTATTGTGGGGCAAAATATGGTTATCCGAAGAGCTGCAGCTCACAAAAGAAATCCTTCAAGACTGTATGACCCTAGATAATGCAAAGCAGATCCCTTGGTTGTCATATGTCAGCAATATGTTTCACAAGATAGGTTTGGGTCACCTTTATGATACCCCTAAAAAAATTCAGGGGAACAAAAAAGCCCAAATAAAAGCAAGTTATTGGAAATCTTTAAACACACCATGTCTGGGTGAAGTAACTGTTTATGTCAAGCCTCAGCGTCAGTTTTATTTAACTTTTACAACTAATACGCAATGGCGGTTCTATCTCACAAGGTTTAGGCTAGATATCCTTCATTTTTTGTATGCCTTTCCCAAACATGGAGGATGGTGTGAGAGGCTGCCCCCTTGTCCTTGCAATAACAGAGTTAACCAAAGTACCATACATCTTGTCCTCTTCTGTTCTCTTTATCAGGAGCCAAGGATTAGATTCATTAAACCCATACTGAAGGGGCAGCAACCATGTACTTATAAAGAAGCTTATGACTACCTGTTATCGCTATCCTCTGTTGAAGTTTGTTGTGCCATGTTAAACTTCATAAGAGTATCATTTCAGATTAGGAAACGCTATGGATAACTTAGCCATAGACCTGTATTCTGCCATGAGAATTTGTATATATGCTGTATGATGGCCTCCCAATTTACAATTATCATTGTGTGTATAATTACTTGCTAACATATTGGGGGAGAAATGTGGATCCCACTATCAATTGTTTTCTATGTTCTGACAAATGACGAATGGTTATTTAAAAATGCTTTTTTTATCCCCTGTTCTAAATGTATAATTATAGTGGTTCCTTTTAATTGTGTACTATGTTTTTAACTTTGTACTTTTATGATTCGTTGTATGAATCGAATAAAGATTTTGAACCTGAACCTGAATGGATAATACACGGAACAATTGCAATTCCGATAACAACTTTCCAGTTTAAATATTGCCAAGAATATATACCAGCAGGCCAGTATGAAAGGTTGGGTAAAGGATACATCAAATCAACCTGGGATTTACCTCACACTTACAAATGTTATAGTGAAGGGAAAAAGGAGGTATTCCTTAGTGGCAATAATTGTAAAAAAATCACTAAGCAGTACACTTCTGTGTCAAGGTATTAACTTGCATGGAGCCTGCAAAGGGTCTTAAAATAACCTTTCATGTCACCTGCAGGGCACTCCTGCAAAACAGATAGAGCCATTTTTCAGACAGCTTTCCAACAGTAGCTACGTTTTAATAAATGACCACAGCTGTTGTGGAATGGTGCAAGGAGAATGCTATCGCGTAACTGTTACTTCCAGGGTCATTTGCTGTACGCAAGTATTATATCCAAACAGCAATCCAGACATGGAGGCGGCAATATGGCCTTATGTGAATATCTCTTCTATTCGAATGGAAACTTTAAGCAGAATGAAGTCTATTCTTTTACAGACTACTGTGCCTCTGACCTCATCCAAAGAAATGTATGATCTGCAAGTTGCAAGGACAGCAGCAGAGATACATATCCTTTTATCGACAAATTGCCCCGGGCATTTCGTAGAAATATTAAGTCAAATCTTAAACATGTCTGATACCAGTGGCATCGCACATGTATTTAAGACAGATTTTTCGGGACTGTTAGCACCCTTTGAAACAGTTCTGGGCATCTTCCCGAATTTTGTCCATTCTGTCTTTGGCGGCCTACCATTAATTGTGGGATTCGTGGCAGGAATTTAATTTTTGTTCCTTCTGCTCAGATATGGCAAGCCAATCCACAGACAAGACTCCAGCAACGATGGAAGAAACGATCCTAGCAATATGATACCGAGACCGTATCACCAAGGTCCTTGGATTGGCCCGGCTAAGAGATCTGAGTACAACCTGGTTTCTTTCATTCAGACCAATCTGGCAAGATTGCATCTTACCTGTGCTTGATGTCTGCTATGCGGAGAAGAATGCATGTAGCACGTGTGTCTTACACTACCATCAGCAGTACCAATGGATGTCAACTCTTTGCTTTGTCCAGTAACGACTCATGCAACGTGTTGTCCCCAGCGGCTACCTATTCTGATGACGGCATTCGTTGAGACTTCACCATTACGAGTAGGTGGCGGTGAAGTACGAGAAGAAAGCAGCACCAAACAGGTACAACCTTCTGTAAGCATTGCTGATCCAAACATCGATGATATCAATCAAACACAGAACTGCACAGTTACAGTATTTTCAAACTTGGTCGAACTTTCACCCGATGTTGTAGACCAATTTTTTACGAGTTTGTCTGATATGATGTTCTCTCCTAACAACGAGAATAACCTTTAAAAACAATGAGCACACAGCGTTCTCTGAACTCTGAATTCGGCCTTCAGCTTTTGATAAACAATGCTACTGAAAACATTTGGAACTATTTTTTTCCCCAGGAAGCTAAATCATTTTTCCACTTCCAAAATTTTTACTTTTTTTGGCACATGATACTCTGCTTAAAGTAGAACTATTCTTTGAGAACAGAGCTTCTATTTTTAGAGACGATAGAGACGATATTTACCTCAGCCTCTAGCACATGTACAATATCGTATATATATGTGATGAAATGGTCTTGACCTTCTTTTCTGTATACAGAGCCATTTCATGCGTAATTTTCGCAATTTCACAATTCATTCAGCTGATATATATATGCATTTAACTGAATGATAACCCTGCTTGAAAAGCGTACAGTATGAAAGGTTGGGTAAAGGATACATAAAATCAACCCGGGATTTACCTCACACTCACAAATGTTATAGTGAAGGGAAAAAGGAGGTATTCCTTAGTGGTAATAATTGTAAAAAAAATCACTAAGCAGTACACTTCTGTGTCAAGGTAATAACTTGCATGGAGCCTGCGAAGGGTCTTCAAATAACCTTTCATGTCACCTGCAGGGCACTCCTGCAAAACAGATAGAGCCATTTTTCAGACAGCTTTCCAATGGTAGCTACATTTTAATAAATGACCAAAGCTGTTGTGGAATGGTGCCAGGAGAATGCTATCTCGTAACTGTTACTTCCAGGGTCGTTTGCTGTATGCAAGTATTATATCCAAACAGCAATCCAGACATGGAGGCGGCAATATGGCCTTATGTGAATATCTCTTCTATTCGAATGGAAACTTTAAGCAGAATGAAGTCTATTCTTTTACAGACTACTGTGCCTCTGACCTTGTCCAAAGAAATGCATGATCTGCAAGTTGCAAGGACAGCAGCAGAGATACATACCCTTTTATCGACGAATTGCCCTGGGCATTTCGTAGAAATATTAAGTCAAATCTTAAACATGTCTGATACCAGTGGCATCGCACATGTATTTAAGACAGTTTTTTCGGGACTGTTAGCACCCTTTGAAACAGTTCTGGGCATCTTCCCAAATTTTGTCCATTCTGTCTTTGGCGGCCTACCATTAATTCTGGGACTCGTGGCAGGAATTTAATTTTTGTTGCTTCTGCTCAGATATGGCAAGCCAATCCACAGACAAGATTCCAGCAACGATGGAAGAAAGGATCCTAGTAATATGATACCGAGACCGTATAACTAAGGTCCTGGTTTCTTTCATTTAGACCAATCTGGCAAGATTGCATTTTACCTGAGCTTCAATGTCTGCTATGCGGAGAAGAATGCGTGTTAGACGTCTGTCTTACACTACAATCAGCAGTACCAATGGATATATATACTTTGCTAGGTCCTGTAACGACTCATGCATCGTGTTGTCCCCAGCGGCTACCGATTCTGATGACGCCATTCGTTGAGACTTCACCATTACGAGTAGGTGGCGGTGAAGTACGAGAAGAAAGCAGCACCAAACAGGTACAACCTTCTGTAAGCATTGCTGATCCAAACATTGATGATAGCAATCAAACACAGAACTGCACAGTTACAGTATTTTCAAACTTGGTCGAACTTTCACCCGATGTTGTAGACCAATTTTTTGCGAGTCTGTCTGATATGATGTTCTCTCCTAACAACGAGAATAACCTTTAAAAACAATGAGCACACAGCATTCCCTGAACTCTGAATTCGGCCTTCAGTTTTTGATAAACAACACTACTGAAAACATTTGGAACTATTTTTTCCCCAGAAAGCGAAATCATTTTTCCACTTCCAAAATATTTACTTTTTTTGGCACATGGTACTCTGCTTAAAGTAGAACTATTCTTTGAGAACAGAGCTTCTATTTTTAGAGATGTTAGAGATGATATTTACCTCAGCCTCTAGCACATGTACAATATCGTATAAATATGTGATGAAATGGTCTCGACCTTCTTTTCTGTATACAGAGCCATTTCATGCGTAATTTTCACAATTCATGCAGATGATATATATATATGCATTTAACTGAATGATAACCCTGTTTGAAAAGCGTACAGTACCAATACTCATTCACCATTTCAAATGCAATTTATGTATTTTGGGGTGGGTTGGAAAACACACATGCATCGTTATATGTTTATATTGCTTATTATTTAGTAATGATGGACATTAATACGTGGAGTGGGCGTTGTATTTCTATCTAAGACCCTAATTCGATATTCCCGCATGCCCTTATGTGGTTATAACAAATAGTATCCTTATAAAGTCAAAAGAATCATATCCATATTTAGTAATAGCCGATGCAGTCCAAAACACTGCAAGTCTACTCCCATGGACTCCTAGAAAGCACAACGCATTCTTTAAACAAACCAAGCCTCCAGCAGCCCAGGAAAACCCCCTGCTTTTGTTTTGATTTGCACAAGAACTCCTGGAGTCCAGAAAGAACTGTTAGTTCTTAGTGACGTCTTATGTCCATCCTTACGTCAAACCCGGCACTTTTCAGGTATAAATATACCAACGTTATAAACGTTAAGCAAACACACAGTGGTTGGGAGCAGAGCGACGTTCTACTTGCCCGGGAGGCGGAGCCCAGCTGTTATGAGAGCCGAAGGAAACCGTCCCTCCCCTTGACGCACTGAGAGAGACGCTGTCTTTTTCTCCAGCCGAGAAAATCCAGCTCCGGTTTTCCCAAGTCACCCTCGCGGGTTGCTGGGAGATCGAGTCCTGAGAAACGAGATACAAGACCTCCTTCATTCTATAACCAAGGTACGGAGCTGATTAAAACCTTAGAGAGAATTCTTGATTCCAATACTTGACAAAAACTTAACTTAACCTAAAACTGCAAAAGTTACTTACTCCTTTCCACGTATTAGGCTTAGTTCCGGGAAAACCGGAGTAGGCGTTGTTGGAACTGGCCCTTTTTGCAGGATCATCCCCAAACTTTTTGCTTCTTCCTCCCTTATTTTTCCTGACCCGTGGTTGTTGGCAATAAGACTCTGCACACTTTACCACTGCTGATCAGTGCTAAAGTGCATATGCTCTCTATGTAAATTGTTATTCTGATTGGATATACATGTTTGGCATATTTGTATCACCATGAAGTCCCTAGTAAAGTGCACTGGGTGTGCCAGGGCTGGTGATGACAAATGCTACTAGTGGGCCTGCAGCACTGATTGTGCCACCCACAGAAGTAGCTCTAAAATGGTGTCTCGGGCCTGCCACTGCAGCGCCTACGGGCAGTTTAGAACTGCCATGTCCTCCTGGTCGGCGTCCCCGCTGACCAGGCCTAACCCTTCCCTTTTCGTGCACATCAGTCACCCCTATGGAAGGCCCAAGGTACCCCCCTGGGCAGGGTGCAGTGTATGTGAAAGGTAGAGCATGTACTAGTGCAGGTGACATGCTCTGGTAGTGAATTACAGCCATTTTCGTTTTTCACTATTGTAAGGCTATCTTGCTCCATAGGTTAACATGGGGGATGCTGGCTACAGTGGTTAACGTCATTTCTTCCCATAGGAACAAGATAGGACATAAGTATCTAGTATCCCTGAACTCAGGATTTAATAACGCATCTTTTAGGAAAGGTGGTTTTTGGATCCTGTGTTTGAGAACCGCACTTTTAGAAAGTTGCTGTTCTCTTGTCTGACCCTTCTGTGTGCCTGAGACTGTTTGTGTATTGACTGTCTGGTTTGTGAGTGACAGGGGCTGGGGAATGCCCCAGAGGCTGGATGAGTCAGCACTAGGCTGAGTGGAGCAATTGCTACCTGAGTGGTGGGCGGAGTTAGCACCTGGGCTGAATAGGGCTGTGCCTGCCTGCCACAATGCTGGCTCCACCTCCTGCTGGGCGGCTGAGGACCCTGCCCCTCACTCTGAAAGGAAAGATGCAGCCAGCAAAACAAAGTGCTCAGGATCCACCCAGAACTGGTTCAGACCCGGCTCAGGGCCCACATGCACTGAGAGAACAAAGACTTTAGGGGTATAAGTACAGGACCCCTGACAACAGAAAATTAGATCATCCTGGAATCAAGAAAGAACCTCTGCCAAGGAGAAAGCCGACTCTGAAGAAGGAAGACTGTCCTGCTGTTGCTCTGCCGGACTGACCTGCTGTTGCTTTGCTGCCAAGGAGAGGGGAAGGACTTTGCTGTGAGCTGTGTCCCCTGTCTTGAAGGGATCTCCAAGGGCCTGAGAAGAGCTGGCTCCCTGTTTCCGAAGTCCCAGGAACAAAAGGACTTCACCCCAGTCTCCCTGAACTCTGCTGAGAGAGTTCTGTCCTTCGTAGAGTGCTTGATCCAGTTGTGGGGCCTCTAGAAGTTGAACCTGAGCTCGGAAGCTTGAGACTAAGCTGAGAAACTTGTGAAGCTGAAAAGTGTTGCATCGCTCGCCTGCGGAGCGCATCCCCGACAGTGCGAGAAGTTTCCCGCCGCTACGAAGGTCGAGATCGGCGCAGCGCTTGACATCGCTGCCGGAGCCGTCGCACCCTTCGTTTGCGGGACGCACCAGACCGGTGCGGGAGAATCGAACATCGCTGCGAGTGTCGTCGCAGAGCCTGTCGCCTCGGTGAGATCGCCGCACCGCTTGCTTGCGGACCGCATCACGTCGCTGCAGACATCGCTGCAGAAGCATCTCACCGAGGAGCTGCGAGAGAGAGGATCACCGCTGGACCGCGCATCGTCGCCCCGGAGATCGTCGCAGCCCCTACGAGATCATCGCATCGTGCCTTTGCGAGAACAGACTTCCCACGGAACCTACGCACCGGAATCTACGCAAGCTGCCTTCCTCCCCTTACAGACCGGATTCGTCGCCGCACGCCCGCTGCTGCAGCGGGGCTGTCCCATCGCCTCCCCAGGGTCTCAGGAGTAGCGCATCGCTTGTTTCCACCGCACCAGCTTCCTGCTTGTGGAACTTTGTTGCATCTAAAAGGTACTGTGAGTCAGCGTGACGCAACTGTGAACTTTTCACGCATCTGTGGATCATTTGATCACAACTTAAAGAACTTTGATTACAACCTGAAGAACTCATTTGAAACCGTAACCTTGCATTGTGTATGTTGGATTTTTGACGTTTTTGGTCTTGTGTAGTTTAGAATAAATATCTTTATTTTCCTAAACTGTTGTGGAATCAGTTTGTGGTGTTTTCACTATGTTACTGTGAGTGTTGGTACAAATACTTAACGCATTGCCTCTGGTTAGCCTAGACTGCTCAGGCCAAGCTACCTTGAGGGCGAGCAGGGGTTATCTAAGAGGGTTATCTCCTCGTCCTGACTAGAAGCAAGGGTCCCTATTTGGACATTGGTACCTACCTCTGCCAACTAGAGACCCCCAGTTCTAACATTGGTGGTCAGGCGGTGGGATTTGAACTTGTATTTGTACTTGACCCACAGTAATTGGTGTACATCACTAGTGAGTGCAGACCACTACGCCACCGCATGCTACATTTTTTTTATTTTTGGTTCTATTTTTGATCGTAACCCTGAAAGAATCCAAGCATCATGTCTCAGAATGGTAAACCAGCAAGGGATGTTGCAGAACTGGAGTTTGATATTGAAATGTTAAGTGATTACAAAGTAGGTCAACTCAGGCAGTTCTGCAGGAACTTTGGATGCCCCATGAAGCGCCGCTCCAAGAAAAAGGAGCTACAGGAGGCTGTAAGGGCCTGGTGGGAGACCAAAGAGGCTGGGGATACAGATGTTGCAGAAGTGGATCAGGATGCACAAAGGGATGGTTTCAGGCCACAGGATCTGCCTGTGTCCGGAGCGGCCTCAAGGGCTGGCAGCAACCATTCAGCTGAAAGCTTTTCACCAGAGGAGTTGGAGGAAAACCAAAGGGCTAGAGATCATAAATTAGAAATGTTCAGGCTTGAAATGAAGATGAAGCAAATGGAAAGGGCGGCGGAGGAGAGCAAACAGGCCCGTGCCCTAGAGGAATTGAAATTGAACTTGGCCCATGAATTAAGAATGAGGAAGCTTGAGTTGGAGCTCAAGAGGCCTGAGGCCATGAGGGCCTCAGCTGAAGAAGAAACATGGGTAGCTCAAGAGGTGAGCTTTGCTGAGTTGGAGGTGGAGTCCAGCTCAGATGGTGGCAGCATGATTTTGATATCTAGTGTAGAAAGAAAGGTACAAGCACCCAGAGATGTGGCGCCTGACTTGAGGGAGGGGGTCGACATACACCAGAGGGTTCAGGTTTATGATGTAGTTCCAGTGGAGTGCAGTGTCCCTGAAGTAGATTGGGGGACTGGCACAGGGGACCATATTCCCAGTGGTGGGAGGGACACTCTACCGACTCTAGATGAGAGGTACAGGGAGAGGGGTTCCCCCGTGGTAGAAACCTTGGTGTGTGTGAGTGAAGACCAGCCAGAAGAGTGTGGGTTGTGTGACAGAGACAGTCAGATACTGTCTTGCCAGTCTCAGGAGAGTGGTGTGGGGTACTTGTGTGAGGCACTGGAGGGTGAGGCAAAGGGTATCTTGGTTAACAACTGTGGGGGGCTGTGTGATTCATTTGATGGAGAGCATATTTTAAGTCCCTGTTTTCCAGAGCTATGCCAACACCCGGTGGAGTGTGAGTTCTCTGACCCCAGAGAGCTTGCGTTGGAGGCAGACCTCTTGGTGAATTCCAAAGAGTCTGAGGAGGCATTCGGGAGTGATCCCAAAAGGAGTGGCTTAGATATCTTCCAGACCTGTGAGGTGGAAGAGGTTCAGTGTAGCCCGGTTAGGTCCCAGTGTAGTGGGAGGGGTGTAGGGGCTCATGTCCGGTCTCAGTGGAGAAGGAATGAGTGTGGGACGGTGTGTCTCATAGTGCCCGAAACCCAGTCTCAGGGCCTGGAGGGTTCCTTAAGGGAGCACCAGGATGGGGACCTAGACTGTACTTGTAGGCCATTTGAGGAGGATCGCCCAGTGTCTGTTGAACGGGGAGTGCCTGTAACCAGGCCTCCATCAGTTCTGGTGTTTGGCAGTGCCGCTCCATTTGGGAGGGTACAGAAGTCCAGACTGAGGGGTGAGAGGGGGAAGGAGTCCCCAGTGGGTGAACCAGTGGGTCAGGGACCAGTCGGAAGGGCTGAGTCTCCCAGGAGTGACCATGGTGATACCACTTCTGTCCTGGGGGATCTTCCCGCACTGTCAGGTGGACAGGGGCCAGGAGATCTGCGCCAGGCAGACTGTCACAGGACACATGAGTTGTGTATCACCCTCTAGGGGGTACTATGTGAGTCCCCAGAAGTCCTGGCGTGCCAGGCGAGTGTTCCACCGCAGGGGCTGGTCCCCGGGTGGGGAAGCCAGGTTCAGGTGTTGTCTGACCTGGGGGCGTTGGAGCCTAGGTTTGAGGGCCAGGTCCGGGGTGTCCCCTCTGACCTGGAATACCAGTTGCAGGATAGAACCCCTGAACTGGTAGGTGGATGGTGCAGGGTACCTGCCACAGGTGCCCTGACTATTATAGAAGGGGGTACCACTCCAGGTGGGAGGGTACAGAGCCCCAAGGAAGAGGAGGACCAGGTGTGGGGAAGCCCACCTCAGCCTCCTGTCCAGCCGCCGGATAAAGGCCTGGGACTGGTGAGTCAGTGCCAGAGTGTCAGACCTGACCTGACAAGAAAGAGAGTGGACCAAGGGTGCCAAGAACCTGGGGCTACTGCCCCCCATCCTCTGATGCCACAGGGGTTTGAAAGCCATGAGAGGCAGGAGGCCTGGGTCTCATCCCTGATCACTGTTGGTGGTCACTGTGGCTTGCTGTTGGTCTGTTGGGACACACCTGTGAGGAAATTAAGGTTAGGTGCTGCACAGGTGGTGTCCACAGGTGAGGTGAAGGGTTCCATATGGATTGGCATGGTGGACCCCGAGAGTATGGATAGAGTGATACAACTGGGTTTAGGACGGCGTAGAACAGGACTGCCCTGCTTTTTGGGCCAGGTTCCGTGTTCTATCGCCTTAAGCAGGGAATCCCATCGAGGTATCGTTTGGTCTACCCTGGCTTTAGGCTGGAAGGGGGTTGTGTTGGAACTGGCCCTTTTTGCAGGATCATCCCCAAACTTTTTGCTTCTTCCTCCCTTATTTTTCCTGACCCGTGGTTGTTGGCAATAAGACTCTGCACACTTTACCACTGCTGATCAGTGCTAAAGTGCATATGCTCTCTATGTAAATTGTTATTCTGATTGGATATACATGTTTGGCATATTTGTATCACCATGAAGTCCCTAGTAAAGTGCACTGGGTGTGCCAGGGCTGGTGATGACAAATGCTACTAGTGGGCCTGCAGCACTGATTGTGCCACCCACAGGAGTAGCTCTAAAATGGTGTCTCGGGCCTGCCACTGCAGCGCCCACGGGCAGTTTAGAACTGCCATGTCCTCCTGGTCGGCGTCCCCGCTGACCAGGCCTAACCCTTCCCTTTTCGTGCACATCAGTCACCCCTATGGAAGGCCCAAGGTACCCCCCTGGGCAGGGTGCAGTGTATGTGAAAGGTAGAGCATGTACTAGTGCAGGTGACATGCTCTGGTAGTGAATTACAGCCATTTTCGTTTTTCACTATTGTAAGGCTATCTTGCTCCATAGGTTAACATGGGGGATGCTGGCTACAGTGGTTAACGGCATTTCTTCCCATAGGAACAAGATAGGACATAAGTATCTAGTATCCCTGAACTCAGGATTTAATAACGCATCTTTTAGGAAAGGTGTTTTTGGGATCCTGTGTTTGAGAACCGCACTTTTAGAAAGTTGCTGTTCTCTTGTCTGACCCTTCTGTGTGCCTGAGACTGTTTGTGTATTGACTGTCTGGTTTGTGAGTGACAGGGGCTGGGGAATGCCCCAGAGGCTGCATGAGTCAGCACTAGGCTGAGTGGAGCAATTGCTACCTGAGTGGTGGGCGGAGTTAGCACCTGAGCTGAATAGGGCTGTGCCTGCCTGCCACAATGCTGGCTCCACCTCCTGCTGGGCGGCTGAGGACCCTACCCCTCACTCTGAAAGGAAAGATGCATCCAGCAAAACAAAGTGCTCAGGATCCACCCAGAACTGGTTCAGACCGGGCTCAGGGCCCACATGCACTGAGAGAACAAAGACTTTAGGGGTATAAGTACAGGACCCCTGACAACAGAAAATTAGATCATCCTGGAATCAAGAAAGAACCTCTGCCAAGGAGAAATCTGACGTTGAAGAAGGAAGACTGTCCTGCTGTTGCTCTGCCGGACTGACCTGCTGTTGCTTTGCTGCCAAGGAGAGGGGAAGGACTTTGCTGTGAGCTGTGTCCCCTGTCTTGAAGGGATCTCCAAGGGCCTGAGAAGAGCTGGCTCCCTGTTTCCGAAGTCCCAGGAACAAAAGGACTTCACCCCCAGTCTTCCTGAACTCTGCTGAGAGAGTTCTGTCCTTTGTAGAGTGCTTGATCCAGTTGTGGGGCCTCTAGAAGTTGAACCTGAGCTCGGAAGCTTGAGACTAAGCTGAGAAACTTGTGAAGCTGAAAAGTGTCGCATCGCTCGCTTGCGGAGCGCATCCCCGACAGTGCGAGAAGTTTCCCGCCGCTACGAAGGTCGAGATCGGCGCAGCGCTTGACATCGCTGCCGGAGCCGTCGCACCCTTCGTTTGCGGGACGCACCAGACCGGTGCGGGAGAATCGAACATCGCTGTGAGTGTCGTCGCAGAGCCTGTCGCCTGGGTGAGATCGCCGCACCGCTTGCTTGCGGACCGCATCACGTCGCTGCAGACATCGCTGCAGAAGCATCTCACCGAGGAGCTGCGAGAGAGAGGATCACCGCTGGACCGCGCATCGTCGCCCCGGAGATCGTCGCAGCCCCTACGAGATCATCGCATCGTGCCTTTGCGAGAACAGACTTCCCACGGAACCTACGCACCAGAATCTACGCAAGCTGCCTTCCTCCCCTTACAGACCGGATTCGTCGCCGCACGCCCGCTGCTGCAGCGGGGCTGTCGCATTGCCTCCCCAGGGTCTCAGGAGTAGCGCATCGCTTGTTTCCACCGCACCAGCTTCCTGCTTGTGGAACTTTGTTGCATCTAAAAGGTACTGTGAGTCAGCGTGACGCAACTGTGAACTTTTCACGCATCTGTGGATCATTTGATCACAACTTAAAGAACTTTGATTACAACCTGAAGAACTCATTTGAAACCGTAACCTTGCATTGTGTATGTTGGATTTTTGACGTTTTTGGTCTTGTGTAGTTTAGAATAAATATCTTTATTTTCCTAAACTGTTGTGGAATCAGTTTGTGGTGTTTTCACTATGTTACTGTGAGTGTTGGTACAAATACTTAACGCATTGCCTCTGGTTAGCCTAGACTGCTCAGGCCAAGCTACCTTGAGGGCGAGCAGGGGTTATCTAAGAGGGTTATCTCCTCGTCCTGACTAGAAGCAAGGGTCCCTATTTGGACATTGGTACCTACCTCTGCCAACTAGAGACCCCCAGTTCTAACAGGCGTATTTAGAAGCACCAGTTGAGTTCGTTAGTCAAAGTTTTTATACATGTATATATTTTATCCATTTTAAAGTATCATATGGCTAAGAAACCATATCAATGCATTATTTCATAATACTACTTTTACTGTACGCACTTTACTTTATAATAAGTATTGCAATTGTGGCAATTAATTTCTCTTGCATGAGAAAGAAGACTGCTCAATAAAATTACACCTTTTTATTGAAAACGCCCGTCTCTCTATTTCTTTGCACTCTGGTGAAACTAAGTATGTACGATTGACTAAGTGAAATAGCTGTCTATTGTTTTCACATGACTCTAAAGATACACTCTTTATTCTGGGGGAGCAAACTTGTCATGTTTATGCGGTTGTCAGAAACTAATCCCTTCTAGTTTAAATCAGGACTGTTGACCCTTTCCTGAACGTTCGAGAAAGTTTCTAGTGACCTCTGAGCTAGCTGGTAAAACTAATTAAGTCTAACATAGTCAGTAGAGACCTAGATGACCTCAGTCCTACATCTACACTGCTATTTCTGTTATTCCAATGCGCAGAGCCTATTGGGAATACAGGAACAACACTACAATGTTAGGAGGGGGTGGTTCGACAAAAGTTGTACAAGGGCACTATATGAGTTAAAACAAGCACTGAGCATAAAGCCCCGGAATAATATGAATATTCAAATGCTGCGTAATAAGTACAAAATATCCCTGATTAAAAGGAAAAAGGAGCTTCAAGAACATGCATGGCAAAACATTAATTTAGCTTCCGAAACTAACAATAGCAAACTATATTGGGAGATTATAAATAGTCCCTTCTTAAAGAACAATAATATACCAGAAATAACATCATTTGTTAATTGCAATGCGTGAATCGAACATTTTACCAACATTTTTAATCCAGATAGGATTATTTTAGGAACAGTTCTCCAGGAGGACTCTGCATGGCAGCCCATGCCCCTTGGAATAAGCCTTGGGGAGGTATGTGAGGGTTTAATTGATAGTTAAGGAGGGAACGCGCCGGGCCCAAATGGGGTTCCGGTAGACCTGTTTAAAACCGAAATGAACCTCTGGGCGCCACTTTTAGTAAGGCTTTTTAATACGGCAGCGGAAGGAAGCTTACCACCCTCAAGGAGTCATTCGGTAGTCATACCCCTTTTTAAGAAGGGATCTAAATCGGAGGCGTGTAACTACCGTCCAATCTCGATTTTAGATGCATCAATCAAAACCATGAGTAGGATAATGTTGAAAAGGTTGGAAACCTGGGCCGCTGAAAATGCAAACTAAAGTACAATATGGTTTTAGAAAAGACTTGGGGACATTAGAGCAGTGTGTTAATTTGGATCTCCTTATTAAAAGGTATACCACTGCTAAGGATGGTTCACTGTGTGAGAAGTTGGCCTGGTATATAATGCTCACTAATTCTTAGTGATCACTTTGTACCATGCCAAGCAACCCTTATGATGATGGTTGTAATTCAACCTTGTAGACCAGTTATCCTAGTGGTAACGTGGACAAAGCAGTCTTAGGCTAAACTCTGAAAGGCATGTGAAGCCAGCTGTTGTACCATACGCAACTTCCTTGAATACCAAATGAAAGGGACACCACACAGATATATATTGAAAATATATATTGATTTATTAACTATTAAAATCCCCTGGACTCTTTATGAGCACAGAAGCACAAGCGTTAAATCACAAGACAGTTTAAAATACACAAAAGTTGCACAATATGGATGAGCCCTAGGGGCCACCTAAACCATATACTAAGAAAGTGGTATAAGAGATACCAAGAGGAAAGTGAAGAGGCCTAGGGCCTTGGGAATCGCTGGAGCTATTCGAGACTAGCACTGACTAAGTCGGGAGAGGCCCACGGGACTCGGGTGCAGTGTTCAAAGTGCACGCACTTTCCAATACAAAGTCTATGGTGCGTAAAAAGTACAAAGTTAGAAAGTTAAGAACCTTCCGAGTGACCTACGGAGTTAAAACTTAAGACACAGGCCCTTGAGATGTGTACCAAGGCAGGAGCACTGGCGGAGCTGAGTTACCTCACCCACAGGAAGCGGGTGCACAGGGTCGAAGTAGTGTCGGGTTTCGTCACGCCGGTCGATGGTGCTTGGAGCTGAAGATGCTGCAGGCGGCTCGATGAGAAGGGTTCCGGTGGATCCAAGGGTGGATCTGAAGATGTGAAGACCTGAAAGCAGAGGGGACAGTGTTCAAAGTCACTAGCCAGTGACTACCGTGGAACCAGATTGGAACCAGGCGATGTCGGGTGCAAACAGGCGTTGTCGGGTAGCTTCTTTCTGCAGCCAGGTGGATACCCGGGGTCGAGGACGTCCAGGAGTCAATCACGAGCTGTCCCACGTAGGCTTCTCGCTGTTGGCGGTGTCGGCGACCTGATCGGAGCAAACAGGCCTTGGCAAATGCAAGCCACGCAGAAGTGGAAAGATGCTTAACACTCGGACCAGCAAGGTCAGAGCGGGTGCTCCTTTTCACAGGAGCTTGGGTAGGTCTGGAGCAACCAGACCTGCTGTGTAAATCTTCGGGTTCATCGCCAAGATGGCCGCTGACCACGTGGCTAGTGGCCGGGATGGCGCGTCGAGTGGCACAATGCAAAAGGGCCCCACGCAGATCGTGGAGATGCTGGAGGGCTGATCTTCGGTGCAAGGGCTGCTCGGTGGTGAGGGTTCTCAGTCCCCAAAGCACAACGTCGAGGATGCCTCAGAAGCTGCACAGTCAGCTTTTCGAGTGTGCCTCCACGGGTCCCTTCTTCGCAGGGACTGTGGATCGGGCTCTGAGAGGTCTGGGAGTCTGGTTCTTGTCGGGCTCTGGGCTCGGTCTCTGGCGGGAGGCGGCGGCAAAGCAGACGTTGAGTTGATGGTTGGTACCTGTGTTCACAGGGTGGCCACTCCTAGGCCACAAGGGAGATTCTCTTCAGTCTTCTGTGCAGCAGAATGTCGAAGTCCAGTCTTCTTCTTCGTGTAAAGTTGATTCAGGATGATCTGCTGTGCAATGGCACTGCTCCCGCTCTTATTCCCAATCTGAGGGGTGGATCACCTACTAGGTCCCTCCTCTGGGAGGAACCAGGAAGGGGGGCGGTTACACCCCCTTTCCTTTGTCCAGTTCCGCGCCAGGCCTGGGTCTGGAAAGTCCCAGGACCGGTTTGGACTGGCCTATGCACGGGGACACCTTGTGTGCCCCGGGCATGTCTGATTCTATGCAGCCCTGTCCTACCCAATACACAAAATCCTGTCTGGGGTGGTGCTCGCACCTCCCAAGGCAGGAAACCCTTTGTCCAGGCCACCATCTGCCGAGTTTCGGTCAGCAGCAGGAGGCCAGACTCGTGTCTGTGGTGGCAGCATCCATTTTGTGATGCTGAGGCTCTGTTTAACTTTAACCGGGGTTAAGGCTACACACATGTCGTGTCCCTCTAGAAGGGTGGAATGCTATCCCCGTCGCCAGAATTGGTGAGGGGATAGTATTCCAATTCGTATGACACCTTACTCGACATGTTTTGATAAAGCCAAACCAAAGATAGCAAATAACCGCAAGGATTATAATGCACTTAAGAGTATATGGTATGGCAATATCCCGGAACAGCTTAGGGAGTGGTTCCCGACAGCTGCAGACAGGCTCAGCTCATGCTAGAGCACCATCTCACATATTTCCAAGCACTCTGCCTCCAGGATTGATGAGGCCTTCCATAGGAGTGGCTGATAGGAACATATGTGTCCAGTTTAGGGTTAGGCACAGACATACTGTACCTAAGTAAGAGGTGATTACACCAACTTACCCCAGCTGAGTGATCAGCCAGTTGTGTCAAATATGGAGGCCAGGCCAGGGGTGGCACAATACATGCTGCAGCCCCTGGTAGGCCTTGGAAACACCTATGCCCTGGGCACCTAGGGTGCACTAGTACAGGGGCTCATAAGGTGAACCAGTTCCAATTCGTAATGCACCTAAAGTGCATTGGCAGTAATTTAGAGAGAGAACAGCAGGCTGTGGGTTTGATTAGCAGGCCCACAGCCACATTAAGTCAGAAACCAGTGAAGCAAAAAGCAAAAAGTTGGGGTGACCATAGGATAGCAGACCCTACTCTCCTACATAACCCCCCCCAAACGCAGGGACATTAGACTAACCTTGACCAGTTGTGTCTTCATGTTCTAAGTGGAAGTACCTGGAGAGACCATCTGCGTTGCCATGGTCAGTCCCTGGGCGGTGCTCCACTGTAAAGTCCATCCCCTGTAGGGAAATGGACCACCTGAGTAGTTTGGGGTTTTCACCCTTCATCTGATTAAGCCATAGGAGGGGCTTATGGTCGGTCTGAATCTTGAAGTGAGTACCAAACAAGTATGGCCTCAACTTCTTCAGGGCCCACACCACAGCAAAGGCCTCCCTCTCTATAGCTGACCAACGTTTCTCTCTGGGGGTCAGCCTTCTGCTAATGAAAGCAATGGGCTGGTCCTGGCCATCTACATTAAGCTGTGAAAGCACTGCTCCCACTCCCAACTCAGAAGCATCTGTTTGGACAATGAACTCTCTTGAGTAGTCAGGACTCTTCAGGATAGGTGCAGAGCACATGGCCTTCTTCAGGTCATCAAATGCCTTTTGACAGATTTCTGTCCACTGAACCTTTTTGGGCATCTTCTTAGATGTCAGATCATTAAGAGGAGTCACAATGGACCCATAGTTCTTAACAAACTTCCTGTAGTACCCAGTCAGGCCCAAGAAAGCTCTGACCTGAGTCTGGGTAGTTGGAGGGGACCAGTCCTTGATGGTCTGGATCTTACTCTCCAGTGGTTGAACTTGGCCTCCACCTACAAGGTGGCCCAGGTATACAACCTTACTCTGCCCTGTCTGGCACTTTGTTGCCTTGATAGTGAGGCCTGCCTTTTGCAGAGCCTCAAGCACTTCCTTCAGGTGGACCAGGTGATCCTCCCAGGTGGAGCTAAAGACAGCAATATCGTCCAGATAATCTGCACAAAAGTCATCCAACCCAGAGAGGACTTGATTCACCAACCTTTGGAAGGTGGCAGGTGCATTTTCCAAACCAAAGGGCATCACCACAAACTGATAATGCCCACTAGGGGTAGAAAATGCTGTTTTGGCTTTAGACTCCTCAGCTAACCTGATTTGCCAGTAGCCAGCTGTCAAGTCAAATGTGCTCAAATATTTGGCAGAAGCCAACTTGTCAATGAGCTCATCTGCCCTTGGAATAGGGTGTGCATCTGTCCTGGTGACAGCATTGAGTCCTCTGTAATCCACACAGAACCTCATCTCTCTCTTGCCATCTTTGGTGTGAGGTTTGGGGACCAGAACCACTGGGCTAGCCCAGGGGCTCTCTGAAGGCTCAATGACACCTAATTCCAGCATCTTTTGCACCTCAGTCTTTATACAGTCCCTGATGTGGTCAGGTTGCCTGTAAATTTTGCTCTTTACAGGAAGACTGTCACCAGTGTCCACCACATGTGTACACCAGTTAGTCTGACTGGGTGTCAATGAGAACATATGCCTGTATGCCTGTAGAACTTGTCTGCAGTCATGTTGCTGATGTTCAGTGAGGCTGCCACCTAAGGCCACACCATCAACTGAGCCATCCTCAGGGTTCTGAGTGAGCAGGTCTGGGAGAGGGTCCCTCATCTGTAGCCATGAGCAAGCCCATGTCTGCCCTGCTGACATATGCCTTCAATCTGTTCACATGGAGCATGCTGTGGGGGCTCCTGGGAGTTCCTAGGTCCACCAAGTAGGTAACCTCTCCCTTCTTCTCCAGAATTGTATGGGGTCCAGACCATTTGTCTTGGAGTGCTGCTGGGGCCACTGGCTCCAACACCAATACCTTCTGTCCAGGCTGAAATTCAACAAGGACAGCCTTTTGGTCATGCCAAGCTTTTTGTAATTCTTGGCTAGCCTCAAGGTTTTTGGATGCCTTTTCCATGTACTCTGCCATCCTGGAGCGGAGACCAAGTACATAGTCCACTATGTCCTGTTTAGGCTTTTTGAGAGGTAACTCCCATCCTTCCTTCACTAGACACAGGGGACCTCTTACAGGGTGCCCAAACAACAATTCAAAGGGGCTGAAGCCAACCCCCTTTTGAGGGACCTCTCTGTAAGCGAACAAAAGGCAGGGCAGTAGGATGTCCCATCTTCGCCTGAGCTTTTCAGGTAATCCTTTAATCATGCCCTTTAGGGTCTTGTTAAATCTCTCAACAAGCCCATTGCATTGTGGGTGATAAGGAGTGGTGAACTTGTAGTTGACACCACATTCCTTCCACATAGCTGTCAAATATCCAGACATGAAGATGGCACCTCTATCTGATATTACCTCCTTAGAAAACCCCACTCTGGAGAAAACTCCAAGTAAGGCCCTGGCCACAACAGGAGCTGTTGTGGTCCTAAGTGGAATTGCCTCTGGGTACCTGGTGGCATGATCCACTACCACCAGTATGAATCTGTGCCCAGATGCTGTAGGGGGATCCATTGGACCAACAATATCAATCCCCACTCTTTCAAAGGGAACCCCCACCACAGGTAGTGGTATCAGGGGGGCCTTTGTTGTTCCACCTGCTTTACCACTGGCTTGGCAGGTTTCACAGGAGCGACAAAACTCCTTGGTGTCTTCAGACATGTGAGGCCAGTGAAAGTGAGGGACAAGCCTGTCCCAAGTCTTGTTCTGGCCTAGGTGTCCTGCTAAAGGAATATCATGGGCCAAGGTGAGTAGGAAGCCCCTAAATTGCAGAGGTATAACCAACCTCCTGGTAGCACCAGGCTTGGGGTCTCTAGCCTCTGAATAAAGGAGTCCATCGTCCCAATATACTTTATGGGCACCTTGAGCATTCCCAGCAGCCTCAGCAGCAGCCTGCTGTCTGAGGGGTTCAAGAGAAGGACAGGTTAACTGAGCCTGCCCCAAGTCTGCCCTAGAAGGTCCCCCTGTCCCCAGAAACTCAACCTGATCAGGTTCAAGTTCTTCAGGGACAGTTCCTTCAGGGGTCTCAAGATCAGTTTCCTGTGAAGCCTGATCCTCACTTGTAGGCAGTTGGGAAGGCGCAGCCTTAACCCTCCTGTTCTTCTTCTTGGAAGGTACTTGGTCCATTGTTCCAGGATCCAAGACCTGAGGTTCAGAGAGTCACTTTTTGGCCTGTGACCTGGTCACAGCAAGGACATGTGATGATATCCCTAACATCTCTGCATGAGTCCTGTACTCAACTTCTGACCATAGAGAGTTCTTCAGGTCATTGCCCAACAAACATTCTACTGGGAGATCAGCACTAACCACAACTTTCTTTAGGCCAGTTACCCCTCCCCAGGAAAAGTTAACAAGTGCCACACTATGTGTAGTAGTGGAATTGCTGGCATTGGTCACCAGGTAATCATCGCCTGGCATGTATTGTCCAGGGTCCACAAAGTTAGGTGTCACCATAGTGATACTGGCACATGTATCCCTGTAAGCTTGAGCCACTTTATTGTTGATCAAAGGTGTCTGTCTGTATTTGCCCAGGTTACTGGGACTTATGTCAGGGGTCAAATCTATGTCCCCTTCACAAACCAGAACAGCCTGTGTAAGGGTTCTGACTAGGTCAGAATCTCCTTCAGTTCCCAAAGTGATACCCACTAATCCCTTGGCTTGAGGACCAGCACTGCTAACTGTACTAGTGGGTGCAGGTGCCTCAGGGGCTGCAGTGCTGGGGGCTCCACCCTCTTTACACTCACTTGTCCAGTGAGAGGTGTTGTTACAAGTTTTACACCAGGGTTTCTTCTGACCTTTTTTCTTCTTCTTCTTGGAAGTTTGGGACCCACCCTCTGTCTCAGTTTGGGGCCCTGTTGAAGACTTCTGGTCTTTAGCTTTCTGCTACCCACCCTTCTGGTCTGTTTTCTTCTGGTCACCACCCTGGTTCTGGTTCTGGTTCTTTTGCTTAACTCTGGTTCTTACCCATTTATCTGCCCTCTTTCCCAATTCTTGGGGAGAGGTCAAATCTGAGTCAACCAAATGTTGATGCAACTGCTGGTTCTGACAATTATTTAAAATGTGTTCTCTCATCAGCAAATTATACAATCCTTCATAGTCTGTAACCTTGCTTCCCAGCAACCATCCCTCCAGAGCCTTAGTGGCACACTCAACAAATTCAGACCAGTCCTGAGTCTGTGTCTTCTGGGTATCTCTGAACATTAACCTGTACTGTTCAGTGGTTAAGCCTAACCCATCAATCAGAGCACTCTTCAGGACCAGGTAGTTTCTAGAATCCCCATCACTAACTGTGAGGAGTCTGTCTCGGCCTCTACCTTCAAAGGAGAGCCACAAGATTGCTGCCCACTGCTCCTGAGGGATCTGCTGTACTCTGCAGGCTCTCTCCATTGCAGTAACCCATTTATGGATATCATCCCCAGCTTTGTAGGGGGGCACAATCTTACTCAGGTTTCTATTATCAAAAGACCTGTCTTTATCCTTGTGGATATTGCTGCCACCAGTGGGTTCTATTACCCCACTCTCTCTAGGCTGTGTTGCTCTAGCAAGTTTCTCTTGGGCCAGGGCAATCTCTAACTCTTGTCTCTGGACTCTCAATTCAGCCTCTCTAATTTGAGATTCTCTCAATTTGGTCTCATGTTCCCTTCTCTGAAGGCTAGTCATCCTCCTTCTGGAGTGACCATGAGAACCTCTAGAAGCATGGGAGTTGTCAGAGTCACCTGAGTGAGTCCTTCTCCTCCTAGGCTCCTGGTTAAGTCCACCTGGGGGTCTGAATGGGTTGTTACCTGATTCATTCCCAAGTTGACTTAAGTTAGCCTGGTTCAGTCTACTGACCAGCACCTAACTATCTCTGTCATCATCTGACTCACTGCTTTCCACCTCCTCCTCTTCCTCCTCTTCCTCTACATCTACCTGAGGAGCTCCAGTGGTGGAGGCTTCCTCATCTACCAGGATGATAGGGGCAGGGGTGTCTACAGTGTCACCCTCTGAAGGATGGCCTCCTTCAGCATCCCCTGTGGGGTTTGCCTTAGAGGGCTTTAGAGTCTCAGACTGGTCTAAGAGCTCTCTTAGGTGGTCTGTAGTAGGGGAAGGCCCTGTCTTCAGACCCCTTAAGACACAAAGCTGTCTTAATTCCTTAAAGGAAAAAAATAGCAAATTTGGATGGTGCCCTTGGAGGGTCACTCTCAACAGGAGTAAGTCCACTGGATCCCTCTGCTCCAGACATTGCTCTAGTGTGGGTGGATGTGTTGCAATCTACCTACACTGGTGTTTACCTACTAAACCTATCTAGTAGTTGTAGCTAGGGTGTGCTACTCCCTTTGCTCTACAACAACTAAGTTCAGTAGAACTTAAGTATACTAGTCTTGTTTTATATGTACCTAGCAGGTACCTGTATGATCTTTCAAATGATAATCTCAAAGATTGTAATGGTAAAACAACAGCAAGCTCAGATCCCAATCCGCTGCTCACCAATGTGAGAAGTTGGCCTGGTATATAATGCTCACTAATTCTTAGTGATCACTTTGTACCATGCCAAGCAACCCTTATGATGATGGTTGTAATTCAACCTTGTAAACCAGTTATCCTAGTGGTAACATGGACAAAGCAGTCTTAGGCTAAACTCTGAAAGGCATGTGAAGCCAGCTGTTATACCATACACAACCCCCTTGAATACCAAATGAAAGGGACACCACACAGATATATATATTGAAAATATATATTGATTTATTAACTATTAAAATCCCCTGGACTCTTTATGAGCACAGAAGCACAAGCGTTAAATCACAAGACAGTTTAAAATACACAAAAGTTGCACAATATGGATGAGCCCTAGGGGCCACCTAAACCATATACTAAGAAAGTGGTATAAGAGATACCAAGAGGAAAGCGAAGAGGCCTAGGGCCTTGGGAATCGCTGGAGCTATTCGAGATTAGCAGTGACTAAGTCGGGAGAGGCCCACGGGACTCGGGTGCAGTGTTCAAAGTGCACGCACTTTCCAATACAAAGTCTATGGTGCGTAAAAAGTACAAAGTTAGAAAGTTAAGAACCTTCCGAGTGACCTACGGAGTTAAAACTTAAGACACAGGCCCTTGAGATGTGTACCAATGCAGGAGCACTGGCGGAGCTGAGTTACCTCACCCACAGGAAGCGGGTGCACAGGGTCGAAGTAGTGTCGGGTTTCGTCACGCCGGTCGATGGTGCTTGGAGCTGAAGATGCTGCAGGCGGCTCGATGAGAAGGGTTCCGGTGGATCCAAGGGTGGATATGAAGATGTGAAGACCTGAAAGCAGAGGGGACAGTGTTCAAAGTCACTAGCCAGTGACTACCGTGGAACCAGATTGGAACCAGGCGATGTCGGGTGCAAACAGGCATTGTCGGGTAGCTTCTTTCTGCAGCCACGTGGATACCCGGGGTTGAGGACGTCCAGGAGTCGGTCACGAGCTGTCCCACGTAGGCTTCTCGCTGTTGGCGGTGTCGGCGACCTGATCGGAGCAAACTGGCCTTGGCAAATGCAAGCCACGCAGAAGTGGAAAGATGCTTAACACTCGGACCAGCAAGGTCAGAGCGGGTGCTCCTTTTCACAGGAGCTTGGGTAGGTCTGGAGCAACCAGACCTGCTGTGTAAATCTTCGGGTTCATCGCCAAGATGGCCGCTGACCACGTGGCTAGTGGCCGGGATGGCGCGTCGAGTGGCACAATGCAAAAGGGCCCCACGCAGATCGTGGAGATGCTGGAGGGCTGATCTTCGGTGCAAGGGCTTCTCGGTGGTAGGGGTTCTCAGTCCCCAAAGCACAACGTCGAGGATGCCTCAGAAGCTGCGCAGTCAGCTTTTCGAGTGTCTTCCAAGAGGTCCGGTCCCACGTCACTCGGTGCCTCCACGGGTCCCTTCTTCACAGGGACTGTGGATCGGGCTCTGAGAGGTCTGGGAGTTTGGTTCTTGTCAGGTTCTGGGCTCGGTCTCCGGCGGGAGGCGGCGGCAAAGCAGATGTCGAGTTGCTGGTTGGTACCTGTGTTCACAGGGTGGCCACTCCTAGGCCACAAGGGAGATTCTCTTCAGTCTTCTGTGCAGCAGAATGTCGAAGTCCAGTCTTCTTCTTCGTGTAAAGTTGATTCAGGATGATCTGCTGTGCAATGGCACTGCTCCCGCTCTTATTCCCAATCTGAGGGGTGGATCACCTACTAGGTCCCTCCTCTGGGAGGAACCAGGAAGGGGGGCGGTTACACCCCCTTTCCTTTGTCCAGTTCCGCGCCAGGCCTGGGTCTGGAAAGTCCCAGGACCGGTTTGGACTGGCCTATGCACGGGGACACCTTGTGTGCCCCGGGCATGTCTGATTCTATTCAGCCCTGTCCTACCCAATACACAAAATCATGTCTGGGGTGGTGCTCGCACCTCCCAAGGCAGGAAACCCTTTGTCCAGGCCACCATCTGCCGAGTTTCGGTCAGCAGCAGGAGGCCAGACTCGTGTCTGTGGTGGCAGCATCCATTTTGTGATGCTGAGGCTCTGTTTAACTTTAACCGGGGTTAAGGCTACACACATGTCGTGTCCCTCTAGAAGGGTGGAATGCTATCCCCGTCGCCAGAATTGGCGAGGGGATAGTATTCCAATTCGTATGACACCTTACTCGACATGTTTTGATAAAGCCAAACCAAAGATAGCAAATAACCGCGAGGATTATAATGCACTTAAGAGTATATGGTATGGCAATATCCCGGAACAGCTTAGGGAGTGGTTCCCGACAGCTGCAGACAGGCTCAGCTCATGCTAGAGCACCATCTCACATATTTCCAAGCACTCTGCCTCCAGGATTGATGAGGCCTTCCATAGGAGTGGCTGATAGGAACATATGTGTCCAGTTTAGGGTTAGGCACAGACATACTGTACCTAAGTAAGAGGTGATTACACCAACTTACCCCAGCTGAGTGATCAGCGAGTTGTGTCAAATATGGAGGCCAGGCCAGGGGTGGCACAATACATGCTGCAGCCCCTGGTAGGCCTTAGATACACCTATGCCCTGGGCACCTAGGGTGCACTAGTACAGGGGCTCATAAGGTGAACCAGTTCCAATTCGTAATGCACCTAAAGTGCATTGGCAGTAATTTAGAGAGAGAACAGCAGGCTGTGGGTCTGATTAGCAGGCCCACAGCCACATTAAGTCAGAAACCAGTGAAGCAAAAAGCAAAATTTTGGGGTGACCATAGGATAGCAGACCCTACTCTCCTACACACTGTTTCTCTGCTTTGCGGATCTGAGCAGTGCTTTCGATCTCGTGGACCATTCTATAATATGGCACATTTTAATTGACTTAGGTGCACCCAATGAAATTATACACTTTTTAGCTAGGCTCTATGAGAAACTATCTTGTAAAGTATGTTACGGACCCCTTGGTGAATGTACCCCCTCCCTTAAAGTTTCAAGAGGTATTCGACAGGGTTGTGTTTAAGCTCCTTTTTTATTTTCATTATTTATTAACCCTTTCGATGCTGATGACGAGCTCAGCTCGTCATGATGCACAGTTGAGCTGTGCTGATGACGAGCTGAGCTCGTCATGAAAGCAAAGGAATAACGAAATATCAGCACAGGAGGGGAAAACACCTAGCAGCCAAGGTGTTAACCAGGTCGACTCAATTTTGTGTCGGATCCCTTCGGATGCACCACACATAGGAGGGAAGGCGGTCCCCATATTATTATATGCGGACGATGCTGTTTTAATCTCAAGTACTCAGATCGGTCTACAACGACTTATTGACAATTTCATGGTATTTATTGAAAGCAGGAGACTTAAGGTGAACAAAACTAAGACTTTTGTGATGACCTGTGGGAGCAAGGCCAAGTCAGCAAGCTCTAGTTTCTTTATTGACAAGGTTAAAATACAACAACTTAAAACGTTCTGTTAACTTGGGATTACATTCTCAGGGGATGGCAAATGGCAACATGAGTTTGATAATATCAGTTTAAAGATGAACAGGAATACCAGTAGCATTTTTAGATTTTCTACAAAACTGGAGGTTAGAACTACAATGTACGTTGCACCTCATCAGCTTTCTATGGTGCTGGTGTATGGGGGCACCAGCACAATCCAACACTGCAGGGAGACGAAAATATATTTCTTAAAAAACTACTCTGTGTACCTACCTCGGCATCCACTGAATTAGTACATAACGAGGTAGGAGTTGAATATATCTTTGACATAGCTGAATTACGCCCCCTGCTGCTATGGCGCTCTATTTGGGCCAAAACAGAAACACAGTTTACACAAGAGGTTATTCGCGATTGCCTGAGGATTGATCATGCATCCTATATTTCTTGGCTCAAATATATTTATTACTGGTATAATCTCCTGTTTGACTGTAATATTTTTCGTGAACCTGAGAATTTAGTTTTAATTCCCAAAAAAGAAATAAAAACAAGGTTTTTTACATATAAAAATGAGAACCGTGAAAAGTTGTCTGGAAAGCTATCGAGTGTGGCCTTTTACCGGGACCTACAATTAAATATTGGTTTTCAGTCCTACCTTTCCATCGTGATTCGAAACTCTCACCGTTTTGTTTTAACGCGCTTAAGATTGGGTATTGCACACCATCTAGTAGCTTTTCCCAAAATGAAATCCCGATCAGACTCTGTATGTCCATGTAACAACACTTCAAGACAGAGTTGCTGCCACTTATTAATATTTTGTAAATTTTATTCTTCATAGAGGAAATTTAATTTAAAACCTATCTTTTTAATAAACCTTGTTCGTTCCACAAAAACAGCAATGAACTTGATATGTTCTTTGGAAAGCCCAGAAATTTGCTTTTTTGTTGCGACATATATATTGAAATGTACATATGCCAGGAAATCCATAGTCATCTGATAATATTTGACTGTGTTATAAGAAGAAATTTGACCTGTCTGTACATTCAAATCTGTATGTATACTTTGATTTAGGGAATATTTTCTGGTAACTATTTGGACTCATTAGCAGAAGAAGCACTACATTTGTATGATACAATTTTTAAATGTATTCCAGGGTTTTAATAAAATATAAATATTGCCCTGTATTTGTTAACAGACGGAAAACTTTGCTCATGAATTGTAGTGTCAAAAGGATATATAAATGAAGTATCCATTTTAGGCTGATAGATGATTTTCAATATTTTAGCTCATTGAAAAGTTTATGTACTTGTTTTGCTGATATGGTTATGTCTTATAAACCGAATAAAGCATTTTAAACTGAAACTGAACTGAATCCTGCCATAGGGGATCCCACTGTATATCAATCTGCTCTCCCCATAACTTATCTGCAAGCTTAAAAACCCCATCCATTTCCTCTTACAATGCCCAATAACACACTGAGACCTCTCTTTTCCCTTTGGGCATCTCAACAAGCTGTTTTTCCAGATGACTGCCCTTGCCAAATGATGTATTCCGACTTAGCTGGGCTTGTACCCAGCTTTTTAGCTGAATACACTTAAATGTAGAAAGACCTGTCCCTACTCTCTCTCTTAGATCTTCCCAGGAGACAAAAGTATCTTTATTCATCAGATCTCCCCACACTGTGATCCCGGCATCTCTCAATGGTTTTATCAAACTATCCTGGAGGCGCTCAGGCATGCCTGGAGAGTCCCAAAGTAGCACTAAATTTGTATAATAGTTTAGCCCCACCTTTTTTCGTATTATTGCCCAATTTTTTGCTATCGACAGAAGAACCTTAAGTTTGACCTTTTTGTTGAATTTTTGGTCCCCAAACTTATACATAAATCCTTAACATGGCCCCTAACATATCTCCTCCCCCTGTACTGAAAGGCATTTTCAGCAGCATTCGTGAATGTGAGAGCTGGAAGGCCCATGCTTAATATTGCAGATCTATGCAAAAACCACAGTTGATGGACAGAATGTAGAACAATGTCATACATTCACCCCAGTACAGAGATCTGGGCCTAAATCCATAGATTTTTTGCACTCCACACCACCCCAGTTCAGACATGGCCATATGCAAATCAGTCTGACCCTGTGCCTCATGGGAAAAGTCCAGCCCGAACTGCCAAGCCATGCCTTCCCTGGACCGGAAACAAACTACCGAGGACCGTTTTCTGGCATTCCAGCTGTCTTCAGCCAGGCTTGCTTGAATCCAGTGGTGTGGAGAGCATGGGACTCACGTCTGAGCATACCCATTCCACTCGGGGTGACAAATGCAAAAACCACAGTTGATGGACAGAATGCAGAACAATGTCTAACATTCACCCGAGTCCAGAGATCCGGGCCTAAATCCATCGTTTTTTGCACTCCACACCACCCCAGTTCAGACATGGCCATATGCAATTCAGTCTGACTCTGTGCCTCATGGGAACAGTCCAGCCCGAACTTGCAAGCAATGCCTTCCCTGGACCGGAAACAAGCTACCAAGGACCGGTTTGTGGCATTCCAGCCGTCTTCAGCCCGGCTTGCTTGAATCCAGTGGTGTGGAGAGCATGGGTCTCACGTCTGAGCATACCCATCCCACTTGGGGTGACAAATGCAAAAACCACTGTTGATGGACAGAATGCAGAACAATGTCATACATTTACCCCAGTACAGAGATCTGGGCCTAAATTCATCGTTTTTTTGCACTCCACATTACCCCAGTTCAGACATGGCCATAGGCAAATCAGTCTGACTCTGTGCCTCATGGGAACAGTCCAGCCCGAACTGCCAAGCCATGCCTTCCCTTGACCGGAAACAAGCTACCGAGGACCGGTTTCTGGCATTCCAGCCGTCTTCAGACCTGCTTGCTTGAATCCAGTGGTGTGGAGAGCTTGGGACTCACGTCTGAGCATACCCATCCCACTCGGGGTGACAAATGCAAAAACCACAGTTGTTGGACAGAATGCAGAACAATGTTATACATTCACCCCAGTACAGAGATATGGGCCTAAATCCATAGTTTTTTTGCACTCCACACCACGCCAGTTCAGACATGGCCATATGCAAATCAGTCTGACCCTGTGCCTCATGGGAACAGTCCTGCCTAAACTGCCAAGCCATGCCTTCCATGGACCGGAAACAAGCTACCAAGGACCGGTTTCTGGCATTCCAGCTGTCTTTAGCCCGGCTTGCTTGAATCCAGTGGTGTGGAGAGCATGGGACTCACGTCAGAGCTTACCCATCCTTCTCGGGGTGACAAATGTAAAAAAACACAGTTGATGGACAGAATGCAGAACAATGTCATACATTCACCCCAGTACAGATATCTGGGCCTAAATTAATTGTTTTTTTGCAATCCGCACCACCCCAGTTCAGACATGGCCATATGCAAATCAGTCTGACCCTGTGCCTCATGGGAACAGTCCAGCCCGAACTGCCAAGCCATGCCTTCCCTGGACCGGAAACAAGCTGCCGAGGACCGGTTTCTGGCATTCCAGCCGTCTTCATCCCGGCTTGCTTGAATCCAGTGGTGTGCAGAGCATGGGACTCATGTCTGTTCATACCCATCCCACTCGGGGTGACAAATGCAAAAACCACAGTAGATGGACAGAATGCAAACCAATGTCATACATTCACCCCAGTACAGAGATCTGGGCCTGAATCCATATTTTTTTGCACTCCACACCACCCCAGTTCAGACATGGCCATATGCAAATCGGTCTGACCCTGTGCATCATGGGAACAGTTCAGCCCGAACTGCCAAGCCATGCCTTTCCTGGACCGGAAACAAGCTACCGAGGACCGGTTTCTGGCATTCCAGCCGTCTTCAGCCCGGCTTGCTTGAATCCAGTGGTGTGGAGAGCATGGGACTCACGTCTGAGCATACCCATCCCACTCGGGGTGACAAATGCATAAACCACAGTTGATGGACAATATGCAGAACAATGTCATACATTCACCCCAGTACAGAGATCTGGGCCTAAATCCATAGTTTTTTTGCAATCCACACCACCCCAGTTCAGACATGGCCATATGCAAATAAGTCTGATCCTGTGCCTCATGGGAACTGTAGGAAGGTGGATATCTGACTATGGTTACGCCCAAACTTTTTGCCTGGTGTTTAGCTGGTTTTTGACTTAGTTGGCCTGGGATCCTGCTATTCAGGGTCCTAGGCTGATTGCTCTCTCCTTAAAATGGACTCCATGTACCTTAGGTGCATTACGAATTGGAACTGGTTCACCTTATTGGCCCCTGTAACAGTGAACCCTAGGTACCCAGGGCATAGGTGTTTCCAAGGCCTACCAGGGGCTGCAGCATGTATTGTGCCACCCCTGGCCTGGCCCCCATATTTGACACAACTGGCTGATCACTCAGCTGGGGTAAGTTGGTGTAATCACCTCTTACTTAGGTATATTATCCCTATATCTAACCTTAAACTGGACACATATGTTCCTATCGGCCACTCCTATGGAAGGCCTCATCAATCCTGGAGGTAGAGTGCTTGAAAATAGGTGAGATGGTGCTCTAGCATGAGCTGAGCCTGTCTGCAGCTGTCGGGAACCACTCCCTAAGCTGTTCCTGGATATTGCCATACCATATACTCTTAAGTGCATTATAATCCTCGCGGTTATTTGCTAACTTTGGTTTGGCTTTATGAAAACATGTCGAGTAAGGTGTCATACGAATTGGAATACTATCCCCTCAGCAGTTCTGTCGACGTGGATAGCATTCCACCCTTCTAGAGGGACACGACATGTGTGTAGCCTTAACCCAGGTTAAAGTTAACCAGAGCCTCAGCATCACAAAATGGATGCTGCCACCACAGACACAAGTCTGACCTCCTGCTGCTGGGAGTCCTTCCAGCGAGGGAGGCTTGGACAAAGAGTTTCCTGCCTTGGGAGGTGCAAGCACCACCCCAGACAGGGTTTTGTGTAATGGGTAGGACAGGGCTGAATAGATTGACACATGCCCGGGGCACACAAGGTGTCCCCATGCATAAGCCAGTCCAAACCGGTCCTGGGACTTTCCAGACCCAGGCCTGGCGAGGAGCTGGACAAAGCCCCCCTTCCTGGTTCCTCCCAAAGGAGGGACCTAGTAGGTGATCCACCCCTCAGATTGGGAATAAGATTGGGAGCAGTGCCATTGCACAGCAGATCATCCTGAATCAACTTTACACGAAGAAGAAGACGGGACTTTGACATTCTGCTGCTCAGAAGACTGAAGAGAATCTCCCTTGTGGCCTAGGAGTGGCCACCCTGTGAACACAGGCACCAACCAGCAACTCGACATCTGCTTTGTCGCCGCCTCCCGCCAGAGCCCGAGCCCAGAGCCTGACAAGACCCAGACTCCCAGACCTCTCACAGCCCGATCCACAGTCCCTGCAAAGAAGGGACCCATGGAGGCACCAAGTGACGTGGGACCAGACCTCTTGGAAGACACTCGAAAAGCTGACTGCGCAGCAACCGAGGCATCCTCGATGTTGTGTTTTGGGGACTGAGAACCCCCACCACCAAGCAGCCCTTGCACCGAAGAAGAGCCCTCCAGCATCTCCACGATCTGCGTGGGGCCCTTTTGCATTGTGCCACTCGACGCGCCATCCCAGCCACTAGCCACGTGGTCAGCGGCCATATTGGCAAAAACAACTACAAACTACACTACGGGTCTGGGTGCTCCAGACTTGCCCTAGCTCCTGTGAAAAGGAGCACCCGCTCTGACCTTGCTGGTCCGCGTGCTAAGCCTTTTTTGCGTGGCTTGCAATAGCCAAGGCCTGTTTGCTCCGATCAAGTTGCCGACACCGCCATCAGCGAGAAGCCTGCGTGGGACAAATCAGTCTGACCCTGTGCCTCATGGGAACAGTCCAGCCCAAACTGCCAAGCCATGCCTTCCCTGGACCGGAAACAAGCTACCGAGGACCGGTTTCTGGCATTACAGCCGTCTTCAGCCCGGCTTGCTTGAATCCAGTGTTGTGGAGAGCATGGGACTCACGTCTGAGCATACCCATCCCACTCGGGGTGACAAATGCAAAAACTACAGTTGAGGAACAGAATGCAGAACAATTTCATACATTCACCCCAGTACAGAGATCTGGGCCTAAATCCATCGTTTTTTGCACTCCACACCACCCCAGTTCAGACATGGCCATATGCAAATCAGTCTGACCCTGTGCCTCATGGGAACAGTCCAGCCCGAACTGCAAAGCCATGCCTTCCCTGGACCGGAAACAAGCTACCGAGGACCGGTTTCTGGCATTCCAGCCGTCTTCAGCCCAGCTTGCTTGAATCCAGTGGTGTGTAGAGCATGGGACTCACGTCTGAGCATACCCATCCCACTCAGGGTGACAAATGCAAAAACCACAGTTGATGGACAGAATGCAGAACAATGTCATACATTCACCCCAGTACAGAGATCTGGGCCTAAATCCATCGTTTTTTTTGCACTCCACACCACTCCAGTTCAGACATGGCTGTATGCAAATCAGTCTGACCCGGTGCCTCATGGGAACAGTCCAGCCCGAACTGCCAAGCCATGCCCTCCCTGGACCGGAAACAAGCTACCGAGGACTAGGTGTGAGCGGGAAATCCGTTACGCTCGCGGATTTTGCAGATTTTTGGGAAATCCACAATCCACGAAGTTTGCAGATTTCCCGCAAAAACCGCAAAAAAAAATCCGCGAACGTAACGGGTTCAAAAGTTGAACCCCCACTCATGTAACTATTTTACAATGGCGCCAGCAAGCTGCCAGCGCCGTTGTAAAATAGTCACAAAGTTAGCTTGCACAGGAACCACTAGATAAAACGAAGCAGGTGCTGCTTTATTTTATTTCAGTGCTTCCTGTGCAAGCTAACTTTGTAACTATTTTACAACGGCGTTGGCAGCTTGCTGGCGCCATTGTAAAATAGTTGCATGGCTGGGCACAGGTCTTCAGCTCACTCAAGGGACCCCTGCCCCCTTCGGGGCGATTGCATAGTAACACACACATGGTCGCTCGAACTAGTTGATGCTCAAATTCAGTGACTCATTCATTAGCCCAAAAACAATCTTGAGCGTCGTCGAGGTTGGAGAGGTGTGCCTTCTTCCCAAATCTACAGTGGAAAATCAGCTGTGATGCTGGATAGGCTTTGCATCCTTGACTTTCACGAGCGCAATACCCGAGCTTCTTTCTCTTCATCTGCTGAACTGATCTTTCTCTGACCTTTTATTCACACAAGAGGCACATACCCTACTGGGCACTGGGTACAATTTGCGAAATTGTACAAAACCCTCGCGAACTTGCAGAAACCCATGCGAACATAAAAAAAAAATCCGCAAATTCGCGGGAATTCGCGGATTTTGCGGATTTCGAGATTGCAAATCCGCAAAATTCGCGAACACGAGATTCGCAAAATTCGCCCATACCTGCCGAGGACTGGTTTCTGACATTCCAGCCGTCTTCAGCCTGGCTTGCTTGAATCCAGTGGTGTGGAGAGGATGGGACTCAAGTCTGAGCATACCCATCCCACTCAAGGTGACAAATGCAAAAACCACAGTTGATGGACAGAATGCAGAACAATGTCATACATTCATCCCAGTACAGAGATCTGGGCCTAAATCCATCGTTTTTTTTCACTCCACACCACCCCAGATCAGACATGGCCATATGCAAATCAGTCTGACTCTGTGCCTCATGGGAAAAGTCCAGCCCGGACTGCAAAGCCATGCCTTCCCTGGACCGGAAACAAGCTACCGAGGACCCGTTTCTGGCATTCCAGCCATCTTCAGCCCGGCTTGCTTGAATCCAGTGGTGTGGAGAGCATGGGACTCAAGTCTGAGCATACCCATCCCACTCAAGGTGACAAATGCAAAAACCACAGTTGATGGACAGAATGCAGAACAATGTCATACATTCACCCCAGTACAGAGATCTGGGCCTAAATCCATCGTTTTTTTGACCTCCACACCACCCCAGTTCAGACATGGCCATATCAAATCAGTCTGACCCTGTGCCTCACGGGAACAGTCCAGCCCGAACTGCCAAGCCATGCCTTCCCTGGACCGGAAACAAGCTACCGTGACCGGTTTCTGGCATTACAGCCGTCTTCAGCCCGGCTTGCTTGAATCCAGTGGTGTGGAGAGCATGGGACTCACGTCTGAGCATACCCATCCCACTCGGGGTGACAAATGCAAAAACCACAGTTGAGGAACAGAATGCAGAACAATGTCATACATTCACCCCAGTACAGAGATCTGGGCCTAAATCCATCGTTTTTTTTGCACTCCACACCACTCCAGTTCAGACATGGCTGTATGCAAATCAGTCTGACCCAGTGCCTCATGGGAACAGTCCAGCCCGAACTGCCAAGCCATGCCTTCCCTGGACCGGAAACAAGCTACCAAGGACCGGTTTCTGGAATTCCAGCCGTCTTCAGCCCAGCTTGCTTGAACCAGTGGTGTGGAGAGCATGGGACTCACGTCTGAGCATACCCATCCCACTCGGGTTGACAAATGCAAAAACCACAGTTGAGGAACAGAATGCAGAACAATGTCATACATTCACCCCAGTACAGAGATCTGGGCCTAAATCCACCGCTTTTTGCACTCCACACCACCCCAGTTCAGACATGGCCATATGCAAATCAGTCTGACCCTGTGCCTCATGGGAACAGTCCAGCCCGAACTGCAAAGCCATGCCTTCCCTGGACCGGAAACAAACTCCCGAGGACCGGTTTCTGGCATTCCAGCCGTCTTCAGCCTGGCTTGCTTGAATCCAGTGGTGTGGAGAGCATGGGACTCACGTCTGAGCATACCCATTCCACTCAAGGTGACAAATGCAAAAACCACAGTTGATGGACAGAATGCAGAACAATGTCTAACATTCACCCGAGTCCAGAGATCCGGGCCTAAATCCATCGTTTTTTTTTTCACTCCACACCACCCCAGATCAGACATGGCCATATGCAAATCAGTCTGACTCTGTGCCTCATGGGAAAAGTCCAGCCCGGACTGCAAGCAATGCCTTCCCTGGACCGGAAACAAGCTACCAAGGACCGGTTTGTGGCATTCCAGCCATCTTCAGCCCGGCTTGCTTGAATCCAGTGGTGTGGAGAGCATGGGTCTCACGTCTGAGCATACCCATCCCACTTGGGGTGACAAATGCAAAAACCACTGTTGATGGACAGAATGCAGAACAATGTCATACATTTACCCCAGTACAGAGATCTGGGCCTAAATTCATCGTTTTTTTGCACTCCACATTACCCCAGTTCAGACATGGCCATAGGCAAATCAGTCTGACTCTGTGCCTCATGGGAACAGTCCAGCCCGAACTGCCAAGCCATGCCTTCCCTTGACCGGAAACAAGCTACCGAGGACCGGTTTCTGGCATTCCAGCCGTCTTCAGACCTGCTTGCTTGAATCCAGTGGTGTGGAGAGCTTGGGACTCACGTCTGAGCATACCCATCCCACTCGGGGTGACAAATGCAAAAACCACAGTTGTTGGACAGAATGCAGAACAATGTTATACATTCACCCCAGTACAGAGATATGGGCCTAAATCCATAGTTTTTTTGCACTCCACACCACGCCAGTTCAGACATGGCCATATGCAAATCAGTCTGACCCTGTGCCTCATGGGAACAGTCCTGCCTAAACTGCCAAGCCATGCCTTCCATGGACCGGAAACAAGCTACCAAGGACCGGTTTCTGGCATTCCAGCTGTCTTTAGCCCGGCTTGCTTGAATCCAGTGGTGTGGAGAGCATGGGACTCACGTCAGAGCTTACCCATCCTTCTCGGGGTGACAAATGTAAAAAAACACAGTTGATGGACAGAATGCAGAACAATGTCATACATTCACCCCAGTACAGATATCTGGGCCTAAATTAATTGTTTTTTTGCAATCCGCACCACCCCAGTTCAGACATGGCCATATGCAAATCAGTCTGACCCTGTGCCTCATGGGAACAGTCCAGCCCGAACTGCCAAGCCATGCCTTCCCTGGACCGGAAACAAGCTGCCGAGGACCGGTTTCTGGCATTCCAGCCGTCTTCATCCCGGCTTGCTTGAATCCAGTGGTGTGCAGAGCATGGGACTCATGTCTGTTCATACCCATCCCACTCGGGGTGACAAATGCAAAAACCACAGTAGATGGACAGAATGCAAACCAATGTCATACATTCACCCCAGTACAGAGATCTGGGCCTGAATCCATATTTTTTTGCACTCCACACCACCCCAGTTCAGACATGGCCATATGCAAATCGGTCTGACCCTGTGCATCATGGGAACAGTTCAGCCCGAACTGCCAAGCCATGCCTTTCCTGGACCGGAAACAAGCTACCGAGGACCGGTTTCTGGCATTCCAGCCGTCTTCAGCCCGGCTTGCTTGAATCCAGTGGTGTGGAGAGCATGGGACTCACGTCTGAGCATACCCATCCCACTCGGGGTGACAAATGCATAAACCACAGTTGATGGACAATATGCAGAACAATGTCATACATTCACCCCAGTACAGAGATCTGGGCCTAAATCCATAGTTTTTTTGCAATCCACACCACCCCAGTTCAGACATGGCCATATGCAAATAAGTCTGATCCTGTGCCTCATGGGAACTGTAGGAAGGTGGATATCTGACTATGGTTACGCCCAAACTTTTTGCCTGGTGTTTAGCTGGTTTTTGACTTAGTTGGCCTGGGATCCTGCTATTCAGGGTCCTAGGCTGATTGCTCTCTCCTTAAAATGGACTCCATGTACCTTAGGTGCATTACGAATTGGAACTGGTTCACCTTATTGGCCCCTGTAACAGTGAACCCTAGGTACCCAGGGCATAGGTGTTTCCAAGGCCTACCAGGGGCTGCAGCATGTATTGTGCCACCCCTGGCCTGGCCCCCATATTTGACACAACTGGCTGATCACTCAGCTGGGGTAAGTTGGTGTAATCACCTCTTACTTAGGTATATTATCCCTATATCTAACCTTAAACTGGACACATATGTTCCTATCGGCCACTCCTATGGAACGCCTCATCAATCCTGGAGGTAGAGTGCTTGAAAATAGGTGAGATGGTGCTCTAGCATGAGCTGAGCCTGTCTGCAGCTGTCGGGAACCACTCCCTAAGCTGTTCCTGGATATTGCCATACCATATACTCTTAAGTGCATTATAATCCTCGCGGTTATTTGCTAACTTTGGTTTGGCTTTATGAAAACATGTCGAGTAAGGTGTCATACGAATTGGAATACTATCCCCTCAGCAGTTCTGTCGACGTGGATAGCATTCCACCCTTCTAGAGGGACACGACATGTGTGTAGCCTTAACCCAGGTTAAAGTTAACCAGAGCCTCAGCATCACAAAATGGATGCTGCCACCACAGACACAAGTCTGACCTCCTGCTGCTGGGAGTCCTTCCAGCGAGGGAGGCTTGGACAAAGAGTTTCCTGCCTTGGGAGGTGCAAGCACCACCCCAGACAGGGTTTTGTGTAATGGGTAGGACAGGGCTGAATAGATTGACACATGCCCGGGGCACACAAGGTGTCCCCATGCATAAGCCAGTCCAAACCGGTCCTGGGACTTTCCAGACCCAGGCCTGGCGAGGAGCTGGACAAAGCCCCCCTTCCTGGTTCCTCCCAAAGGAGGGACCTAGTAGGTGATCCACCCCTCAGATTGGGAATAAGAGTGGGAGCAGTGCCATTGCACAGCAGATCATCCTGAATCAACTTTACACGAAGAAGAAGACGGGACTTTGACATTCTGCTGCTCAGAAGACTGAAGAGAATCTCCCTTGTGGCCTAGGAGTGGCCACCCTGTGAACACAGGCACCAACCAGCAACTCGACATCTGCTTTGTCGCCGCCTCCCGCCAGAGCCCGAGCCCAGAGCCTGACAAGACCCAGACTCCCAGACCTCTCACAGCCCGATCCACAGTCCCTGCAAAGAAGGGACCCATGGAGGCACCAAGTGACGTGGGACCAGACCTCTTGGAAGACACTCGAAAAGCTGACTGCGCAGCAACCGAGGCATCCTCGATGTTGTGTTTTGGGGACTGAGAACCCCCACCACCAAGCAGCCCTTGCACCGAAGAAGAGCCCTCCAGCATCTCCACGATCTGCGTGGGGCCCTTTTGCATTGTGCCACTCGACGCGCCATCCCAGCCACTAGCCACGTGGTCAGCGGCCATATTGGCAAAAACAACTACAAACTACACTACGGGTCTGGGTGCTCCAGACTTGCCCTAGCTCCTGTGAAAAGGAGCACCCGCTCTGACCTTGCTGGTCCGCGTGCTAAGCCTTTTTTGCGTGGCTTGCAATAGCCAAGGCCTGTTTGCTCCGATCAAGTTGCCGACACCGCCATCAGCGAGAAGCCTGCGTGGGACAAATCAGTCTGACCCTGTGCCTCATGGGAACAGTCCAGCCCAAACTGCCAAGCCATGCCTTCCCTGGACCGGAAACAAGCTACCGAGGACCGGTTTCTGGCATTACAGCCGTCTTCAGCCCGGCTTGCTTGAATCCAGTGTTGTGGAGAGCATGGGACTCACGTCTGAGCATACCCATCCCACTCGGGGTGACAAATGCAAAAACTACAGTTGAGGAACAGAATGCAGAACAATTTCATACATTCACCCCAGTACAGAGATCTGGGCCTAAATCCATCGTTTTTTGCACTCCACACCACCCCAGTTCAGACATGGCCATATGCAAATCAGTCTGACCCTGTGCCTCATGGGAACAGTCCAGCCCGAACTGCAAAGCCATGCCTTCCCTGGACCGGAAACAAGCTACCGAGGACCGGTTTCTGGCATTCCAGCCGTCTTCAGCCCAGCTTGCTTGAATCCAGTGGTGTGTAGAGCATGGGACTCACGTCTGAGCATACCCATCCCACTCAGGGTGACAAATGCAAAAACCACAGTTGATGGACAGAATGCAGAACAATGTCATACATTCACCCCAGTACAGAGATCTGGGCCTAAATCCATCGTTTTTTTTGCACTCCACACCACTCCAGTTCAGACATGGCTGTATGCAAATCAGTCTGACCCGGTGCCTCATGGGAACAGTCCAGCCCGAACTGCCAAGCCATGCCCTCCCTGGACCGGAAACAAGCTACCGAGGACTAGGTGTGAGCGGGAAATCCGTTACGCTCGCGGATTTTGCAGATTTTTGGGAAATCCACAATCCACGAAGTTTGCAGATTTCCCGCAAAAACCGCAAAAAAAAATCCGCGAACGTAACGGGTTCAAAAGTTGAACCCCCACTCATGTAACTATTTTACAATGGCGCCAGCAAGCTGCCAGCGCCGTTGTAAAATAGTCACAAAGTTAGCTTGCACAGGAACCACTAGATAAAACGAAGCAGGTGCTGCTTTATTTTATTTCAGTGCTTCCTGTGCAAGCTAACTTTGTAACTATTTTACAACGGCGTTGGCAGCTTGCTGGCGCCATTGTAAAATAGTTGCATGGCTGGGCACAGGTCTTCAGCTCACTCAAGGGACCCCTGCCCCCTTCGGGGCGATTGCATAGTAACACACACATGGTCGCTCGAACTAGTTGATGCTCAAATTCAGTGACTCATTCATTAGCCCAAAAACAATCTTGAGCGTCGTCGAGGTTGGAGAGGTGTGCCTTCTTCCCAAATCTACAGTGGAAAATCAGCTGTGATGCTGGATAGGCTTTGCATCCTTGACTTTCACGAGCGCAATACCCGAGCTTCTTTCTCTTCATCTGCTGAACTGATCTTTCTCTGACCTTTTATTCACACAAGAGGCACATACCCTACTGGGCACATTGTGTTCGCACGGGTTTCTGCAAGTTCGCACGCGTTTTGTACAATTTCGCAATTTGCGAAATTGTACAAAACCCTCGCGAACTTGCAGAAACCCATGCGAACATAAAAAAAAAATCCGCAAATTCGCGGGAATTCGCGGATTTTGCGGATTTCGAGATTGCAAATCCGCAAAATTCGCGAACACGAGATTCGCAAAATTCGCCCATACCTGCCGAGGACTGGTTTCTGACATTCCAGCCGTCTTCAGCCTGGCTTGCTTGAATCCAGTGGTGTGGAGAGGATGGGACTCAAGTCTGAGCATACCCATCCCACTCAAGGTGACAAATGCAAAAACCACAGTTGATGGACAGAATGCAGAACAATGTCATACATTCATCCCAGTACAGAGATCTGGGCCTAAATCCATCGTTTTTTTTCACTCCACACCACCCCAGATCAGACATGGCCATATGCAAATCAGTCTGACTCTGTGCCTCATGGGAAAAGTCCAGCCCGGACTGCAAAGCCATGCCTTCCCTGGACCGGAAACAAGCTACCGAGGACCCGTTTCTGGCATTCCAGCCATCTTCAGCCCGGCTTGCTTGAATCCAGTGGTGTGGAGAGCATGGGACTCAAGTCTGAGCATACCCATCCCACTCAAGGTGACAAATGCAAAAACCACAGTTGATGGACAGAATGCAGAACAATGTCATACATTCACCCCAGTACAGAGATCTGGGCCTAAATCCATCGTTTTTTTGACCTCCACACCACCCCAGTTCAGACATGGCCATATCAAATCAGTCTGACCCTGTGCCTCACGGGAACAGTCCAGCCCGAACTGCCAAGCCATGCCTTCCCTGGACCGGAAACAAGCTACCGTGACCGGTTTCTGGCATTACAGCCGTCTTCAGCCCGGCTTGCTTGAATCCAGTGGTGTGGAGAGCATGGGACTCACGTCTGAGCATACCCATCCCACTCGGGGTGACAAATGCAAAAACCACAGTTGAGGAACAGAATGCAGAACAATGTCATACATTCACCCCAGTACAGAGATCTGGGCCTAAATCCATCGTTTTTTTTGCACTCCACACCACTCCAGTTCAGACATGGCTGTATGCAAATCAGTCTGACCCAGTGCCTCATGGGAACAGTCCAGCCCGAACTGCCAAGCCATGCCTTCCCTGGACCGGAAACAAGCTACCAAGGACCGGTTTCTGGAATTCCAGCCGTCTTCAGCCCAGCTTGCTTGAACCAGTGGTGTGGAGAGCATGGGACTCACGTCTGAGCATACCCATCCCACTCGGGTTGACAAATGCAAAAACCACAGTTGAGGAACAGAATGCAGAACAATGTCATACATTCACCCCAGTACAGAGATCTGGGCCTAAATCCACCGCTTTTTGCACTCCACACCACCCCAGTTCAGACATGGCCATATGCAAATCAGTCTGACCCTGTGCCTCATGGGAACAGTCCAGCCCGAACTGCAAAGCCATGCCTTCCCTGGACCGGAAACAAACTCCCGAGGACCGGTTTCTGGCATTCCAGCCGTCTTCAGCCTGGCTTGCTTGAATCCAGTGGTGTGGAGAGCATGGGACTCACGTCTGAGCATACCCATTCCACTCAAGGTGACAAATGCAAAAACCACAGTTGATGGACAGAATGCAGAACAATGTCTAACATTCACCCGAGTCCAGAGATCCGGGCCTAAATCCATCGTTTTTTTTTTCACTCCACACCACCCCAGATCAGACATGGCCATATGCAAATCAGTCTGACTCTGTGCCTCATGGGAAAAGTCCAGCCCGGACTGCAAGCAATGCCTTCCCTGGACCGGAAACAAGCTACCAAGGACCGGTTTGTGGCATTCCAGCCATCTTCAGCCCGGCTTGCTTGAATCCAGTGGTGTGGAGAGCATGGGTCTCACGTCTGAGCATACCCATCCCACTTGGGGTGACAAATGCAAAAACCACTGTTGATGGACAGAATGCAGAACAATGTCATACATTTACCCCAGTACAGAGATCTGGGCCTAAATTCATCGTTTTTTTGCACTCCACATTACCCCAGTTCAGACATGGCCATAGGCAAATCAGTCTGACTCTGTGCCTCATGGGAACAGTCCAGCCCGAACTGCCAAGCCATGCCTTCCCTTGACCGGAAACAAGCTACCGAGGACCGGTTTCTGGCATTCCAGCCGTCTTCAGACCTGCTTGCTTGAATCCAGTGGTGTGGAGAGCTTGGGACTCACGTCTGAGCATACCCATCCCACTCGGGGTGACAAATGCAAAAACCACAGTTGTTGGACAGAATGCAGAACAATGTTATACATTCACCCCAGTACAGAGATATGGGCCTAAATCCATAGTTTTTTTGCACTCCACACCACGCCAGTTCAGACATGGCCATATGCAAATCAGTCTGACCCTGTGCCTCATGGGAACAGTCCTGCCTAAACTGCCAAGCCATGCCTTCCATGGACCGGAAACAAGCTACCAAGGACCGGTTTCTGGCATTCCAGCTGTCTTTAGCCCGGCTTGCTTGAATCCAGTGGTGTGGAGAGCATGGGACTCACGTCAGAGCTTACCCATCCTTCTCGGGGTGACAAATGTAAAAAAACACAGTTGATGGACAGAATGCAGAACAATGTCATACATTCACCCCAGTACAGATATCTGGGCCTAAATTAATTGTTTTTTTGCAATCCGCACCACCCCAGTTCAGACATGGCCATATGCAAATCAGTCTGACCCTGTGCCTCATGGGAACAGTCCAGCCCGAACTGCCAAGCCATGCCTTCCCTGGACCGGAAACAAGCTGCCGAGGACCGGTTTCTGGCATTCCAGCCGTCTTCATCCCGGCTTGCTTGAATCCAGTGGTGTGCAGAGCATGGGACTCATGTCTGTTCATACCCATCCCACTCGGGGTGACAAATGCAAAAACCACAGTAGATGGACAGAATGCAAACCAATGTCATACATTCACCCCAGTACAGAGATCTGGGCCTGAATCCATATTTTTTTGCACTCCACACCACCCCAGTTCAGACATGGCCATATGCAAATCGGTCTGACCCTGTGCATCATGGGAACAGTTCAGCCCGAACTGCCAAGCCATGCCTTTCCTGGACCGGAAACAAGCTACCGAGGACCGGTTTCTGGCATTCCAGCCGTCTTCAGCCCGGCTTGCTTGAATCCAGTGGTGTGGAGAGCATGGGACTCACGTCTGAGCATACCCATCCCACTCGGGGTGACAAATGCATAAACCACAGTTGATGGACAATATGCAGAACAATGTCATACATTCACCCCAGTACAGAGATCTGGGCCTAAATCCATAGTTTTTTTGCAATCCACACCACCCCAGTTCAGACATGGCCATATGCAAATAAGTCTGATCCTGTGCCTCATGGGAACTGTAGGAAGGTGGATATCTGACTATGGTTACGCCCAAACTTTTTGCCTGGTGTTTAGCTGGTTTTTGACTTAGTTGGCCTGGGATCCTGCTATTCAGGGTCCTAGGCTGATTGCTCTCTCCTTAAAATGGACTCCATGTACCTTAGGTGCATTACGAATTGGAACTGGTTCACCTTATTGGCCCCTGTAACAGTGAACCCTAGGTACCCAGGGCATAGGTGTTTCCAAGGCCTACCAGGGGCTGCAGCATGTATTGTGCCACCCCTGGCCTGGCCCCCATATTTGACACAACTGGCTGATCACTCAGCTGGGGTAAGTTGGTGTAATCACCTCTTACTTAGGTATATTATCCCTATATCTAACCTTAAACTGGACACATATGTTCCTATCGGCCACTCCTATGGAAGGCCTCATCAATCCTGGAGGTAGAGTGCTTGAAAATAGGTGAGATGGTGCTCTAGCATGAGCTGAGCCTGTCTGCAGCTGTCGGGAACCACTCCCTAAGCTGTTCCTGGATATTGCCATACCATATACTCTTAAGTGCATTATAATCCTCGCGGTTATTTGCTAACTTTGGTTTGGCTTTATGAAAACATGTCGAGTAAGGTGTCATACGAATTGGAATACTATCCCCTCAGCAGTTCTGTCGACGTGGATAGCATTCCACCCTTCTAGAGGGACACGACATGTGTGTAGCCTTAACCCAGGTTAAAGTTAACCAGAGCCTCAGCATCACAAAATGGATGCTGCCACCACAGACACAAGTCTGACCTCCTGCTGCTGGGAGTCCTTCCAGCGAGGGAGGCTTGGACAAAGAGTTTCCTGCCTTGGGAGGTGCAAGCACCACCCCAGACAGGGTTTTGTGTAATGGGTAGGACAGGGCTGAATAGATTGACACATGCCCGGGGCACACAAGGTGTCCCCATGCATAAGCCAGTCCAAACCGGTCCTGGGACTTTCCAGACCCAGGCCTGGCGAGGAGCTGGACAAAGCCCCCCTTCCTGGTTCCTCCCAAAGGAGGGACCTAGTAGGTGATCCACCCCTCAGATTGGGAATAAGAGTGGGAGCAGTGCCATTGCACAGCAGATCATCCTGAATCAACTTTACACGAAGAAGAAGACGGGACTTTGACATTCTGCTGCTCAGAAGACTGAAGAGAATCTCCCTTGTGGCCTAGGAGTGGCCACCCTGTGAACACAGGCACCAACCAGCAACTCGACATCTGCTTTGTCGCCGCCTCCCGCCAGAGCCCGAGCCCAGAGCCTGACAAGACCCAGACTCCCAGACCTCTCACAGCCCGATCCACAGTCCCTGCAAAGAAGGGACCCATGGAGGCACCAAGTGACGTGGGACCAGACCTCTTGGAAGACACTCGAAAAGCTGACTGCGCAGCAACCGAGGCATCCTCGATGTTGTGTTTTGGGGACTGAGAACCCCCACCACCAAGCAGCCCTTGCACCGAAGAAGAGCCCTCCAGCATCTCCACGATCTGCGTGGGGCCCTTTTGCATTGTGCCACTCGACGCGCCATCCCAGCCACTAGCCACGTGGTCAGCGGCCATATTGGCAAAAACAACTACAAACTACACTACGGGTCTGGGTGCTCCAGACTTGCCCTAGCTCCTGTGAAAAGGAGCACCCGCTCTGACCTTGCTGGTCCGCGTGCTAAGCCTTTTTTGCGTGGCTTGCAATAGCCAAGGCCTGTTTGCTCCGATCAAGTTGCCGACACCGCCATCAGCGAGAAGCCTGCGTGGGACAAATCAGTCTGACCCTGTGCCTCATGGGAACAGTCCAGCCCAAACTGCCAAGCCATGCCTTCCCTGGACCGGAAACAAGCTACCGAGGACCGGTTTCTGGCATTACAGCCGTCTTCAGCCCGGCTTGCTTGAATCCAGTGTTGTGGAGAGCATGGGACTCACGTCTGAGCATACCCATCCCACTCGGGGTGACAAATGCAAAAACTACAGTTGAGGAACAGAATGCAGAACAATTTCATACATTCACCCCAGTACAGAGATCTGGGCCTAAATCCATCGTTTTTTGCACTCCACACCACCCCAGTTCAGACATGGCCATATGCAAATCAGTCTGACCCTGTGCCTCATGGGAACAGTCCAGCCCGAACTGCAAAGCCATGCCTTCCCTGGACCGGAAACAAGCTACCGAGGACCGGTTTCTGGCATTCCAGCCGTCTTCAGCCCAGCTTGCTTGAATCCAGTGGTGTGTAGAGCATGGGACTCACGTCTGAGCATACCCATCCCACTCAGGGTGACAAATGCAAAAACCACAGTTGATGGACAGAATGCAGAACAATGTCATACATTCACCCCAGTACAGAGATCTGGGCCTAAATCCATCGTTTTTTTTGCACTCCACACCACTCCAGTTCAGACATGGCTGTATGCAAATCAGTCTGACCCGGTGCCTCATGGGAACAGTCCAGCCCGAACTGCCAAGCCATGCCCTCCCTGGACCGGAAACAAGCTACCGAGGACTAGGTGTGAGCGGGAAATCCGTTACGCTCGCGGATTTTGCAGATTTTTGGGAAATCCACAATCCACGAAGTTTGCAGATTTCCCGCAAAAACCGCAAAAAAAAATCCGCGAACGTAACGGGTTCAAAAGTTGAACCCCCACTCATGTAACTATTTTACAATGGCGCCAGCAAGCTGCCAGCGCCGTTGTAAAATAGTCACAAAGTTAGCTTGCACAGGAACCACTAGATAAAACGAAGCAGGTGCTGCTTTATTTTATTTCAGTGCTTCCTGTGCAAGCTAACTTTGTAACTATTTTACAACGGCGTTGGCAGCTTGCTGGCGCCATTGTAAAATAGTTGCATGGCTGGGCACAGGTCTTCAGCTCACTCAAGGGACCCCTGCCCCCTTCGGGGCGATTGCATAGTAACACACACATGGTCGCTCGAACTAGTTGATGCTCAAATTCAGTGACTCATTCATTAGCCCAAAAACAATCTTGAGCGTCGTCGAGGTTGGAGAGGTGTGCCTTCTTCCCAAATCTACAGTGGAAAATCAGCTGTGATGCTGGATAGGCTTTGCATCCTTGACTTTCACGAGCGCAATACCCGAGCTTCTTTCTCTTCATCTGCTGAACTGATCTTTCTCTGACCTTTTATTCACACAAGAGGCACATACCCTACTGGGCACATTGTGTTCGCACGGGTTTCTGCAAGTTCGCACGCGTTTTGTACAATTTCGCAATTTGCGAAATTGTACAAAACCCTCGCGAACTTGCAGAAACCCATGCGAACATAAAAAAAAAATCCGCAAATTCGCGGGAATTCGCGGATTTTGCGGATTTCGAGATTGCAAATCCGCAAAATTCGCGAACACGAGATTCGCAAAATTCGCCCATACCTGCCGAGGACTGGTTTCTGACATTCCAGCCGTCTTCAGCCTGGCTTGCTTGAATCCAGTGGTGTGGAGAGGATGGGACTCAAGTCTGAGCATACCCATCCCACTCAAGGTGACAAATGCAAAAACCACAGTTGATGGACAGAATGCAGAACAATGTCATACATTCATCCCAGTACAGAGATCTGGGCCTAAATCCATCGTTTTTTTTCACTCCACACCACCCCAGATCAGACATGGCCATATGCAAATCAGTCTGACTCTGTGCCTCATGGGAAAAGTCCAGCCCGGACTGCAAAGCCATGCCTTCCCTGGACCGGAAACAAGCTACCGAGGACCCGTTTCTGGCATTCCAGCCATCTTCAGCCCGGCTTGCTTGAATCCAGTGGTGTGGAGAGCATGGGACTCAAGTCTGAGCATACCCATCCCACTCAAGGTGACAAATGCAAAAACCACAGTTGATGGACAGAATGCAGAACAATGTCATACATTCACCCCAGTACAGAGATCTGGGCCTAAATCCATCGTTTTTTTGACCTCCACACCACCCCAGTTCAGACATGGCCATATCAAATCAGTCTGACCCTGTGCCTCACGGGAACAGTCCAGCCCGAACTGCCAAGCCATGCCTTCCCTGGACCGGAAACAAGCTACCGTGACCGGTTTCTGGCATTACAGCCGTCTTCAGCCCGGCTTGCTTGAATCCAGTGGTGTGGAGAGCATGGGACTCACGTCTGAGCATACCCATCCCACTCGGGGTGACAAATGCAAAAACCACAGTTGAGGAACAGAATGCAGAACAATGTCATACATTCACCCCAGTACAGAGATCTGGGCCTAAATCCATCGTTTTTTTTGCACTCCACACCACTCCAGTTCAGACATGGCTGTATGCAAATCAGTCTGACCCAGTGCCTCATGGGAACAGTCCAGCCCGAACTGCCAAGCCATGCCTTCCCTGGACCGGAAACAAGCTACCAAGGACCGGTTTCTGGAATTCCAGCCGTCTTCAGCCCAGCTTGCTTGAACCAGTGGTGTGGAGAGCATGGGACTCACGTCTGAGCATACCCATCCCACTCGGGTTGACAAATGCAAAAACCACAGTTGAGGAACAGAATGCAGAACAATGTCATACATTCACCCCAGTACAGAGATCTGGGCCTAAATCCACCGCTTTTTGCACTCCACACCACCCCAGTTCAGACATGGCCATATGCAAATCAGTCTGACCCTGTGCCTCATGGGAACAGTCCAGCCCGAACTGCAAAGCCATGCCTTCCCTGGACCGGAAACAAGCTCCCGAGGACCGGTTTCTGGCATTCCAGCCGTCTTCAGCCTGGCTTGCTTGAATCCAGTGGTGTGGAGAGCATGGGACTCAAGTCTGAGCATACCCATCCCACTCAAGGTGACAAATGCAAAAACCACAGTTGATGGACAGAATGCAGAACAATGTCATACATTCACCCCAGTACAGAGATCTGGGAATAAATCCATCGTTTTTTTTTTCACTCCACACCACCCCAGATCAGACATGGCCATATGCAAATCAGTCTGACTCTGTGCCTCATGGGAAAAGTCCAGCCCGGACTGCAAAGCCATGCCTTCCCTGGACCGGAAACAAGCTACCGAGGACCCGTTTCTGGCATTCCAGCCATCTTCAGCCCGGCTTGCTTGAATCCAGTGGTGTGGAGAGCATGGGACTCACGTCTGAGCATATCCCTCCCACTCGGGTGACAAATGCAAAAACCACAGTTGATGGACAGAATGCAGAACAATGTCAAACATTCACCCCAGTAGAGAGATCTGGGCCTAAATCCATCGTTTTTTTGCACTCCACACCACCCCAGTTCAGACATGGCCATATGCAAATCAGTCTGACCCTGTGCCTCAGGGGAACAGTCCAGCCCGAACTGCCAAGCCATGCCTTCCCTGGACCGGAAACAAGCTACCGAGGACCAGTTTCTGGCATTCCAGCCGTCTTCAGCCCAGCTTGCTTGAATCCAGTGGTGTGGAGAGCATGGGACTCAAGTCTAAGCATACCCATCCCACTCGGGGTGACAAATGCAAAAACCACAGTTGATGGAAAGAATGCGGATTAATGTCATACATTCACCCCAGTACAGAGATCGGGGCCTAAATCAATCGTTTTTTTGCACTCCACACCACCCAAGTTCAGATATGACCATATGCAAATCAGCCTGACCCTGTGCCTCATGTGAACAGTGTAGCCTGAACTGCCAAACCATGCCTTCCCCGGACCGGAAACAAGCTACCGAGGACTGGTTTCTGGCATTCCAGCTGTCTTCAGCCTGGCTTGCTTGAATCCAGTGGTGTGGAGAGCATGGGACTCGCGTCTGAGCATACCCATCCAACTCGGGGTGACAAATTGCAAAAACCAGAGTTGATGGACAGAATGCAGAACAATGTCATACATTCACCCCAGTACAGAGATCTTGGCCTAAATCCATCGTTTTTTGCACTCCACACCACCCCAGTTCAGACATGGCCATATGCAAATCAGTCTGACCCTGTGCCTCATGGGAACAGTCCAGACCGAACTGCCAAGCCATGCCTTTCCTGGACCGGAAACAAGCTACCGAGGACCGGTTTCTGGCATTCCAGCCATCTTCAGCCCAGCTTGCTTGAATCCAGTGGTGTGGAGAGCATGGTACTCACGTCTGAGCATACCCATCCCACTTGGGGTGACAAATGCAAAAACCAAAGTTGATGGACAGAATGCAGAACAATGTCATACATTCACCCCAGTACAGAGATCTGGGCATAAATCCATCGGTTTTTTTTGCACTCCACACCACCCCAGTTCAGACATGGTCGTGTGCAAATCAGTCTGACTCTGTGCCTCATGGGAACAGTCCAGCCCGAACTGCCAAGCTATGCCTTCCCTGGACCGGAAACAAGCTACCGAGGACTGGTTTCTGGCATTCCAGCCGTCTTCAGCCCGGCTTGCTTGAATCCAGTGGTGTGGAGAGCATGGGAATCAAGTCTGAGCATACCCATCCCACTCAGGGTGACAAATGCAAAAACCACAGTTGATGGACAGAATGCAGAACAATGTCACACAGTCACCCCACTACAGAGATCTGGGCCTAAATCCATCGTTTTTGGCACTCCACACCACCCCAGATCAGACACGGCCATATGCAAATCAGTCTGACTCTGTGCCTCATGGGAACAGTCCAGCCAGAACTGCCAAGCCATGCCTTCCCTGGACCGGAAACAAGCTACCGAGGACCGGTTTCTGGCATTCCAGCCGTCTTCAGCCCGGCTTGCTTGAATCCAGTGGTGTGGAGAGCATGGGACTCACGTCTGAGCATACCCCTCCCACTCGGGGTGACAAATGCAAAAACCACAGTTGATGGACAGAATGCAGAACAATGTCATACATTCACCCCAGTACAGAGATCTGGGCCTAAATCAATTGTTTATTTGCACTCCACACCACCCCAGTTCAGACATGGCCATATGCAAATCAGTCTGACCCTGTGCCTCATGGGAACAGTCAAGCCCGAACTGCCAAGCTATGCCTTCCCTGGACCGGAAACAAGCTACTGAGGACCACTTTTTGGCATTCTAGCCGTCTTCAGCCCAGCTTGCTTGAATCCAGTGGTGTGGAGAGCATGGGACTCAAGTCTTAGCATACCCATCCCATTCGGGGTGACAAATGCAAAAACCACAGTTGATAGACAGAATGCAGGACAATGTCATACATTCACCCCAGTACAGAGATCTGGGCCTAAATCCATCGTTTTTTGCACTCCACACCACCCCAGTTCAGACAAGGACATATGCAAATCAGTCTGACCCTGTGCCTCATGGGAACAGTCCAGCACGAACTGCCAAGCAATGCCTTCCCTGGACCGGAAACAAGCTACCCAGGACCGGTTTCTGGCATTACAGCTGTCTTCAGCCTGGCTTGCTGGAATCCAGTGGTGTGGAGAGCATGGGATTCACGTCTGAGCATACCCATCCCACTCTTGGTGACAAATGCAAAAACCACATTTGATGGACAGAATGCAGAACAATGTCATACATTCACCCCAGTACAGAGATCTGGGCCTAAATTCATCGTTTTTTTGCATTCCACACAACCCCAGTTCAGACATGGCCATATGCAAATCGGTCTGACCCTGTGCCTCATGGGAACAGTCCAGTCTGAACTGCCAAGCCATGCATTCCCTGGACCGGAAACAAGCTACTGAGGACCGGTTTCTGACATTCCAGCCATCTTCAGCCCAGCTTGCTTGAATCCAGTGGTGTGGAGAGCATGGGACTCACGTCTGAGCATACCCATCCCACTCGGGGTGACAAATGCAAAAACCACAGTTGATGGACAGAATGCAGAACAATGTCATACATTCACCCCAGTACAGAGATCTGGCCCTGAATCCATTGTTTTTTTGCACTCCACACCACCCCAGTTCAGACATGTCCATATGCAAATCAGTCTGACCCTGTGCCTCATGGGAACAGTCCAGCCCGAACTGCCAAGCCATGCCTTCCCTGGACCAGAAACAAGCTACAGAGGAGTGGTTTCCGGCATTCCAGCCGTCTTCAGCCCGGCTTGCTTGAATCCAGTGGTGTAGAGAGCATGGGACTCAAGTCTGAGCATACCCATCCCACTCAGGGTGACAAATGCTAAAACCACAGTTGATGGACAGAATGCAGAACAATGTCATACATTCACCCCAGTACAGAGATCTCTGCCTAAATCCATCGTTTTTTTGCACTCAACACCACCCCAGATCAGACATGGCCATATGCAGATCAGTCTGACCCTGTGCCTCATGGGAACAGTCCAGCCCGAACTGCCAAGCCATGCCTTCCCTGGACCGGAAAAAAGCTACAGAGGACCGGTTTCTGGCATTCCAGCCGTCTTCAACCCGGCTTACTTGAATCCAGTGGTGTGGAGAGCATGGGAATCACGTCTGAGCATACCCATCCCACTCGGGGTGACAAATGCAAAAACCAAAGTTGATGGACAGAATGCAGAACAATGTCATACATTCACCCCAGTACAGAGATCTGGGCATAAATCCATCGGTTTTTTTTGCACTTCACACCACCCCAGTTCAGACATGGTCGTGTGCAAATCAGTCTGACTCTGTGCCTCATGGGAACAGTCCAGCCCGAACTGCCAAGCTATGCCTTCCCTGGACCGGAAACAAGCTACCGAGGACTGGTTTCTGGCATTCCAGCCGTCTTCAGCCCGGCTTGCTTGAATCCAGTGGTGTGGAGAGCATGGGAATCAAGTCTGAGCATACCCATCCCACTCAGGGTGACAAATGCAAAAACCACAGTTGATGGACAGAATGCAGAACAATGTCACACAGTCACCCCACTACAGAGATCTGGGCCTAAATCCATCGTTTTTGGCACTCCACACCACCCCAGATCAGACATGGCCATATGCAAATCAGTCTGACTCTGTGCCTCATGGGAACAGTCCAGCCAGAACTGCCAAGCCATGCCTTCCCTGGACCGGAAACAAGCTACCGAGGACCGGTTTCTGGCATTCCAGCCGTCTTCAGCCCGGCTTGCTTGAATCCAGTGGTGTGGAGAGCATGGGACTCACGTCTGAGCATACCCCTCCCACTCGGGGTGACAAATGCAAAAACCACAGTTGATGGACAGAATGCAGAACAATGTCATACATTCACCCCAGTACAGAGATCTGGGCCTAAATCCATTGTTTATTTGCACTCCACACCACCCCAGTTCAGACATGGCCATATGCAAATCAGTCTGACCCTGTGCCTCATGGGAACAGTCAAGCCCGAACTGCCAAGCTATGCCTTCCCTGGACCGGAAACAAGCTACTGAGGACCACTTTTTGGCATTCTAGCCGTCTTCAGCCCAGCTTGCTTGAATCCAGTGGTGTGGAGAGCATGGGACTCAAGTCTTAGCATACCCATCCCATTCGGGGTGACAAATGCAAAAACCACAGTTGATAGACAGAATGCAGGACAATGTCATACATTCACCCCAGTACAGAGATCTGGGCCTAAATCCATCGTTTTTTGCACTCCACACCACCCCAGTTCAGACAAGGACATATGCAAATCAGTCTGACCCTGTGCCTCATGGGAACAGTCCAGCACGAACTGCCAAGCAATGCCTTCCCTGGACCGGAAACAAGCTACCCAGGACCGGTTTCTGGCATTACAGCTGTCTTCAGCCTGGCTTGCTGGAATCCAGTGGTGTGGAGAGCATGGGATTCACGTCTGAGCATACCCATCCCACTCTTGGTGACAAATGCAAAAACCACATTTGATGGACAGAATGCAGAACAATGTCATACATTCACCCCAGTACAGAGATCTGGGCCTAAATTCATCGTTTTTTTGCATTCCACACAACCCCAGTTCAGACATGGCCATATGCAAATCGGTCTGACCCTGTGCCTCATGGGAACAGTCCAGTCTGAACTGCCAAGCCATGCATTCCCTGGACCGGAAACAAGCTACTGAGGACCGGTTTCTGACATTCCAGCCATCTTCAGCCCAGCTTGCTTGAATCCAGTGGTGTGGAGAGCATGGGACTCACGTCTGAGCATACCCATCCCACTCGGGGTGACAAATGCAAAAACCACAGTTGATGGACAGAATGCAGAACAATGTCATACATTCACCCCAGTACAGAGATCTGGCCCTGAATCCATTGTTTTTTTGCACTCCACACCACCCCAGTTCAGACATGTCCATATGCAAATCAGTCTGACCCTGTGCCTCATGGGAACAGTCCAGCCCGAACTGCCAAGCCATGCCTTCCCTGGACCAGAAACAAGCTACAGAGGAGTGGTTTCCGGCATTCCAGCCGTCTTCAGCCCGGCTTGCTTGAATCCAGTGGTGTAGAGAGCATGGGACTCAAGTCTGAGCATACCCATCCCACTCAGGGTGACAAATGCTAAAACCACAGTTGATGGACAGAATGCAGAACAATGTCATACATTCACCCCAGTACAGAGATCTCTGCCTAAATCCATCGTTTTTTTGCACTCAACACCACCCCAGATCAGACATGGCCATATGCAGATCAGTCTGACCCTGTGCCTCATGGGAACAGTCCAGCCCGAACTGCCAAGCCATGCCTTCCCTGGACCGGAAAAAAGCTACCGAGGACCGGTTTCTGGCATTCCAGCCGTCTTCAACCCGGCTTACTTGAATCCAGTGGTGTGGAGAGCATGGGAATCACGTCTGAGCATACCCATCCCACTCGGGGTGACAAATGCAAAAACCAAAGTTGATGGACAGAATGCAGAACAATGTCATACATTCACCCCTGTACAGAGATCTTGGCCTAAATACATCGTTTTTTGCACTCCACACCACCCCAGATCAGACATGGCCATATGCAAATCAGTCTGACTCTGTGCCTCATGGGAACAGTCCAGCCCGAACTGCCAAGCCATGCCTTCCCTGGACCGGAAACAAGCTACCAAGGACCGATTTCTGGCATTCCAGCCGTCTTCAGCCCGGCTTGCTTGAATCCAGTGGTGTGGAGAGCATGGGACTCACGTCTGAGCATACCCCTCCCACTCGGGGTGACAAATGCAAAAACCACAGTTGATGGACAGAATTTGAATTGAATTTGAATTTAAAAACATTTCTATAGCGCGCTTTTACCATGCGGTTTCTTGGCGCTGTTGGATTGTGAGGGAGCAGGCAAGAGCGGAGGGGGATTTAAGCATTGTAGGCTCGGGAAAAGAGAAGAGTTTTGAGACCCTTCCGGAACTCGATATAGGAGGATGACATACAGAGTTCCGAGGGAAGGGAATTCCAAAACGCAGGGGCAAGCACTGCGAATTTCGTACCGCCAGTCTTTTTCTTGCTGAAGCGGGGGATGGTTAACAGGGCCTGATGAGTGGACCTAAGCTCTCTTCCAGGTGTGTAGGGAGTGATGGCAGAACAAATAAATTCCGGGGCGGTGCCCATTTTAGCCTGAAAAGTGGTGCAGCCAAGCTTAAACAGGGCACCCTCTTTCACCGGCAGCCAGTGCAAGGCCTGCAATAGGGGGGTGGCTCGATGGTATTTGGGCAGGCCGTGAATCAGGCGAGCAGCCTGGTTCTGCACTAGCTGCAAACGGCGAATGGCGTAAGCTGGAGCGCCATTATAAATGATGTTCCCATAATCGAGGCGCGAGAGCACCATGGAATGCAGAACAATGTCATACATTCACCCCAGTACAGAGATCTGGGCCTAAATCCATTGTTTATTTGCACTCCACACCACCCCAGTTCAGACATGGCCATATGCAAATCAGTCTGACCCTGTGCCTCATGGGAACAGTCAAGCCCAAACTGCCAAGCTATGCCTTCCCTGGACCGGAAACAAGCTACTGAGGACCGGTTTGTGGCATTCCAGCCATCTTCAGCCCGGTTTGCTTGAATCCAGTGGTGTGGAGATCATGGGACTCAGGTCCGAGCATACCCATCCCACTCTGGGTGTCAAATGCAAAAACCACAGTTGATGGACAGAATGCAGAACAATGTCATACATTCACCCCAGTACAGAGATCTGGGCCTAAATCCATTGTTTTTTTGCACTCCACACCACCCCAGTTCAGACATGGCCATATGCAAATCAGTCTGACCCTGTGCTTCATGGGAACAGTCCAGCCCGAACTGCCAAGCCATGCCTTCCCTGGACCGGAAACAAGCTACCCAGGACCGGTTTCTGGTATTCCAGCCGTCTTCAGCCCGGCTTGCTTGAATCCAGTGGTGTGGAGAGCATGGGACTCACGTCCGAGCATACCCATCCCACTCTGGGTGTCAAATACAAAAACCACAGTTGATGGACAGAATGCAGAACAATGTCATACATTCACCCCAGTACAGAGATCTGGGCCTAAATCCATAGTTTTTTTGCACTCCACAAAACCCCAGTTCAGATATGGCCATATGCAAATCAGTCTGACCCTGTGCCTCATGGGAACAGTCCAGCCCGAGCTGCCAAGCCATGCCTTCCCTGGACCGGGAACAAGCTACCGCGGACCGGTTTCTGCCATTCCAGCCGTCTTCAGCCTGGCTTGCTTGAATCCAGTGATGTGGAGAGCATGGGACTCAAGTCTGACCATACCCATCCCACTCTGGGTGACAAATGCAAAAACCACAGTTGATGGACAGAATGCAGAACAATGTCATACATTCACCCCAGTACAGAGATCTGGGCCTAAATCCATTGTTTTTTTGCACTCCAGACCACCCCAGTTCAGACATGGCCATATGCAAATAAGTCTGACCCTGTGCATCATGGGAACAGTCAAGCCCGAACTGCCAAGCCATGCCTTCCCTGGACTGGAAACAAGCTACCGAGGACCGGTTTCTGGCATTCCAGCCATCTTTACCCCGGCTTGCTTGAATCCAGTGGTGTGGAGAGCATGGGACTCACGTCTGAGCATACCCATCCCACTCGGGGTGACAAATGCAAAAACCACAGTTGATGGACAGAATGCAGAACAATGTCATACATTCACCCCAGTACAGAGATCTGGGCCTAATTCCATCATTTTTTTGCACTCCACACCACCCCAGTTCAGACATGGCCATATGCAAATCTGTCTGACCCTGTGCCTCATGGGAACAGTCCAGCCCGAACTGCCAAGCCATGCCTTCCCTGGACCGGAAACAAGCTACGAGGACCGGTTTCTGGCATTACAGCCATCTTCAGCCCGGCTTGCTTGAATCCAGTGGTGTGGAGAGCATGGGACTCACGTCTGAGCATACCCATCCCACTCGGGGTGACAAATACAAAAACCACAGTTGATGGACTGTGAGAAGTTGGCCTGGTATATAATGCTCACTAGTTCTAGTGATCACTTTGTACCATGCCAAGCAACCCTTATGATGATGGTTGTAATTCAACCTTGTAGACCAGTTATCCTAGTGGTAACGTGGACAAAGCAGTCTTAGGCTAAACTCTGAAAGGCATGTGAAGCCAGCTGTTATACCACACACAACCCCCTTGAATACCAAATGAAAGGGACACCACACAGATATATATTGAAAATATATATTGATTTATTAACTATTAAAATCCCCTGGACTCTTTATGAGCACAGAAGCGCAAGCGTTAAATCACAAGACAGTTTAAAATATACAAAAGTTGCACAATATGGATGAGCCCTAGGGGCCACCTAAACCATATACTAAATAAGTGGTATAAGAGATACCTAAAGGAAAGTGAAGAGGCCTAGGGCCTTGGGAATCGCTGGAGCTATTCGAGACTGGAATTAACTAAGTCGGGAAAGGCCCACGGGACTCGGGTGCAGTGTTCAAAGTGCACGCACTTCTCAATACAAAGTCTATGGTGCGTAAAAAGCACAAAGTTAGAAAGTTAGGAACCTTCCGAGTGACCTACGGAGCTGAAACTTAAAACACAGGCCCTTGGGATGTGTACCAGTGCAGGAGCACCGGCGGAGCTGAGTTACCTCACCCACAGGAAGCGGGTGCACAGGGTCGAAGATGTGTCGGGTTTCGTCACGCTGGTCGATGGTGCTTGGAGCAGGAGATGCTGCAGGCGGCTCGATGAGAAGAGTTCCGGTGGATCCAAGGGTGGATCTGAAGAGTTGAAGACCTGAAAGCAGAGGGGACAGTGTTCAAAGTCACTAGCCAGTGACTACCGTGGAACCAGAGTGGAACCAGGTGATGTCGGGTGCAAACAGGCGTTGTCGGGTAGCTTCTTTCTGCAGCCACGTGGATACCCGGGGTCGAGGACGTCCAGGAGTCGGTCACGAGCTGTCCCACGTAGGCTTCTCGCTGTTGGCGGTGTCGGCGACCTGATCGGAGCAAACAGGCCTTGGCAAATGCAAGCCACGCAGAAGTTGAAAGATGCTGTTCACTCGGACCAGCAAGGTCAGAGCGGGTGCTCCTTTTCACAGGAGCTTGGGTAGGTCTGGAGCAACCAGACCTGCTGTTTAAATCTTCGGGTTCGTCGCCAAGATGGCCGCTGGCCGCGTGGCTAGTGGCCGGGATGGCGCGTCGAGTGGCACAATGCAAAAGGGCCCCACGCAGATCGTGGAGATGCTGGAGGGCTGATCTTCGGTGCAAGGGCTGCTCGGTGGTGGGGGTTCTCAATCCCCAAAGCACAACGTCGAGGATGCCTCAGAAGCTGCGCAGTCAGCTTTTCGGGTGTCTTTCAAGAGGTCCGGTCCCACGTCACTCTGTGCCTCCACGGGTCCCTTCTTTGCAGGGACTGTGGATCGGGCTCTGAGAGGTCTGGGAATCTGGTTCTTGTCGGGCTCTGGGCTCGGGCTCCGGCGGGAGGCGGCGGCAAAGCAGACGTCGAGTTGCTGGTTGGTACCTGTGTTCACAGGGTGGTCACTCCTTGGCCACAAGGGAGATTCTTCTTCAGTCTTCTGTGCAGCAGAATGTCGAAGTCCAGTCTTCTTCTTAGTTTAAGTTGATTTCGGGATGATCTGCTGTGCAATGGCACTGCTCCCCCTCTTATTCCAATCTAGGGGGTGGATCACCTACTAGGTCCCTCCTCTGGGAGGAACCAGGAAGGGGGGCGGTTACACCCCCTTTCCTTTGTCCAGCTCCTCGCCAGGACTGGGGCTGGAAAGCCCCAGAACCGGTTTGGGCTGGCTTATGCACAGGGACACCTTGTGTGCCCCAGGCATGTCTCAATCTATTCAGCCCTGTCCTACCCAATACACAAAACCCTGTCTGGGGTGGTGCTCGCACCTCCCCAGGCAGGAAACCCTTTGTCCAGGCCCTCCTCGCTGGAAGGACTCCCAGCAGCAGGAGGTCAGACATGTGTCTGTGGTGGCAGCATCCATTTTGTGATGCTGAGGCTCTGGTTAACTTTAACCGGGGTTAAGGCTACACACATGTCGTGTCCCTCTAGAAGGGTGGAATGCTATCCCCATCGCCAGGACTGGCGAGGGGATAGTATTCCAATTCGTATGACACCTTACTCGACATGTTTTGATAAAGCCAAACCAAAGATAGCATATAACCGCGAGGATTATAATGCACTTAAGAGTATATGGTATGGCAATATCCCAGAACAGCTTAGGGATTGGTTCCCGACAGCTGCAGACAGGCTCAGCTCATGCTAGAGCACCGTCTCACATGTAACCATGCACTCTGCCCCCAGGATTGCAGGGGCCTTCCATAGGAATGGCTTACAGGTTAACATGTGTCCAGTTTAAGGTTAGATATAGGGATACTATATCTAAGTAAGAGGCGATTACACCAACTTACCCCAGCTGAGTGATCAGCCAGTTGTGTCAAATCTGGAGGCCAGGCCAGGGGTGGCACAAGACGTGCTGCAGCCCCTGGTAGGCCTTGGATGCACCTATGCCCTGGGTACCTAGGGTACACTGTTACAGGGGCCTATAAGGTGAACCAGTTCCAATTATGTTATGCACCTAGGGTACATGGAGTCCATTTTAAGGAGAGAGCAATCAGCCTGGGGCCCTGAAAAGCAGGATCCCAGGCCAACTAAGTCAAAAACCAGCTAAACACCAGGCAAAAAGTTTGGGGGTAACCATAGTCAGATATCCACCTTCCTACATAACCCCCCCCCAAACGAAAGGAGATAAGGCTATCCTTGACCAGGTAAGCCTATATTGCCTAAGTGGCCATATAAGGAAGTACCAGCTCTGGCTTGGTAACCCCCTGTCTCATGGTCCACTAAGCAATCCCTCACCCTAAGGGTATCTGAGGGTCTCCACCATAGGGAATCTCTACCTGTGGTGTGTCTTTGCAAAGTCAAAGGCTGGTGTTGGGATGGAGTACTGAAGTGAGTTTCCTCTGTAGGGCTCAGCTTCCTCCAATCACTCTCCACCATGTGTGCCTTTCTTTCTCTGACTGAGTTGCACTGTGCTCTCAGGGTCAACCTCTGGCTACCTAAAGCTGGAGGCTGGGTCCCTCTGTTTGGCTTACTGGAGGGACAGTTCAGGTTTGGGCCCTTAGGGTCCCAGGTTTGGCTGTGCCCAACAATATCCATCTGGGGGAGGTCCCTAACTACTTTTAAGGGGGATCCCTCAGGAGTTTTTAAAGTTTTCACCTCACTAGGGCTACTAGTTTCGGTGCCCCTAATCTGTTGATGGGGGTGCTTTATTTGACAGGGGGCCCTTTGGGTCTCACTGTCCTTCTTGTCCTCTGCAGCCCTGGGCTGAGTAAGGCAAGGTAGAGAGGGGCAGGTTACCTGCTCCAGACTGGGTCCCTCCTGAGAAGGGTCCACTGCCATCAGAGGCTCTGTCAGGCCAGGCCTAACAACCTCTGGGTCAGTTCCTTCATCAGGGGTAAGATCAGTTCCCTGAGGAGGCTGATCCTTTCCTAAAGTCTGGTGGGAGGGAGATTTCTCTTCCTCCTCAATGCTCTCTGTTTGGGTGGAGTGATCCATCATTTCAGGCTTCACTACCCATGTATCAGTTTGAGTTTGGGCTGTGGCCATCACAGCCCCACCAACCTTTTCAGGAGGAGACTCAGTTTGGGTATGGGCTGTTACTAGTACAGCCCTGCTACTCTTTTCAGGAGGGAGGTTATCTAAAGATGGGGCTGAGGTTTGCTCAGCCCTCCCAACCTTTTCAGGAAGGACATCTTGGATTGGGGCTGTAGCCATCACAGCCCCACTAACCTTTCCATGGAGATTTACCATTCTAGAATGGGTCTGCTGTTCAACCTCAGCCCAGGCTGAGATTTCCAAATCATTACCCAGTAGGCAATCTACAGGCAAGTTTGCTGACACTGCCACTCTCTTTGGGCCAGTGACACCTCCCCAGCTAAGATTGACTACTGCCATGGGATGATTGGATTCTATGCCATCAATGTTTGTCACCTGATATTTGGCATCAGGTAAAAGTTGCCTTGAGGGGACTAGACATTCAGCCACCATGGTGATGCTAGCCCCTGTGTCTCTGAAGGCCTCAACTTTCAAGCCATTGATGAGGGGTTCCTGTCTATACTTGCTCAAAGTGTTTGGGCAAGCAGTGAAATTGGCAAACCCCATGCCAGTCTCATAGACAAGAGTATCTGAGTTAGGGGACCTGGATAGGCCAGAGTCCACCTGTCCTCCAAAAGTAAACCCACCCAAATTCTTGGGGGTGCTCCCACCACCTGGGGGACCACTGCTAACAGTGACAGGAGGTGTTGGAGCCTTACCTGGAGGTATATTCTCCTTATTGCCATTCTTGGGACAACAGCTATCTGTTTTGTAATGCCCCACCTGTTTACAGGTATGACAATAAGGCTTTTTCTGGGATGTAGAAGTGTCTTGGGACCCACCCCCATTCTTGGAGTTTTGGGGCCCTGGGGAAGTCTTTTCCTTACTTTTATCCCCACCCTTCTCTTGAGGCTTGGTAGTCTCTTTCTTTTGGTCACCACCCTGGTTCTTAGGCCTGATCCTGGTTCTGACCCATTTGTCTGCCCTCCTACCCAATTCTTGTGGGGAGGTCAGATCAGAGTCAACCAGGTGCTGATGTAGAAGCTGATTTTGACAATTACTTAAGATTTGCTCTCTCATAATTAAATTATACAATCCTGTATAGTCAGTAACCTTACTTCCCAGCAACCAGCCCTCCAGAGCCTTAGTGGCACACTCAACAAATTCAGACCAGTCCTGAGTCTGTGTCTTCTGGGTATCTCTGAACATTAACCTGTACTGTTCAGTGGTTAAGCCTAACCCATCAATCAGAGCACTCTTCAGGACCATGTAGTTTCTAGAATCCTCATCACTAACTGTGAGGAGTCTGTCTCTGCCTCTACCTTCAAAGGAGAGCCACAAGATTGCTGCCCACTGCTCTTGAGGGATCTGCTGTACTCTGCAGGCTCTCTCCATTGCAGTAATCCATTTATGGATATCATCCCCAGCTTTGTAGGGGGGCACAATCTTACTCAGGTTTCTTGTATCAAAGGACCTGTCTTTATCCTTCTGGATATTGCTGCCACCAGTGGGTTCTATTACCCCACTCTCTCTAGGCTGTCTTGCTCTAGCAAGTTTCTCCTTAGCCAGGGCAACCTCTAATTCTTGCCTCTGGATCCTAAGCTCAGCCTCTCTCATCTTGGCCTCATGTTCCCTTCTCTGAGGGCTAGTCATCTCCTTTCTGGAGTGACCATGAGAGCCTCTAGAGACATGGGAGGTATTGGATTCACCTGAGTGATGCCTCCTCCCCCTATGGCTCTGGTTAAGTCCACCTGAGGGTCTGAATGGGTTGTTACCTGATTCATTCCCAAGTTGACTTAAGTTAGCCTGGTTCAGTCTACTGACCAGCACCTGACTATCTCTGTCATCATCTGACTCACTGCTTTCCACCTCCTCCTCCTCTTCTTCTTCCTCTTCTTCTACATCTACTTGAGGAGCTCCAGTGGTGGAGGCTTCCTCATCTACTAGGATGATAGGGGCAGGGGTGTCTACAGTGTCATCCTCTGAAGGATGGCCTCCTTCAGCATTCCCTGTGGGGTTTGCTTTAGAGGTCTTTAGAGCCTCAGACTGATCCAAGAGCTCTCTTAGGTGGTCTGTAGTAGGGGAAGGCCCTGTCTTCAGACCCCTTAAGACACAAAGCTGTCTTAATTCCTTAAAGGGAAAAATAGCAAACTGGGATGGTGCCCTTGGAGGGTCACTCTCAACAGGAGTAAGTCCACTGGACCCCTCTGTTCCAGACATTGCTCTAGTGTGGGTGGATGTGTTGCAATCTACCTACACTGGTGTTTACCTACTAAACCTATCTAGTAGTTGTAGCTAGGGTGTGCTACTCCCTTTGCTCTACAACAACTAAGTTCAGTAGAACTTAAGTATACTAGTCTTGTTTTATATGTACCTAGCAGGTACCTGTGTGATCTTTCAGATGATAATCTCAAAGATTGTAATGGTAAAACAACAGCAAGCTCAGATCCCAATCCGCTGCTCACCAATGTGAGAAGTTGGCCTGGTATATAATGCTCACTAGTTCTAGTGATCACTTTGTACCATGCCAAGCAACCCTTATGATGATGGTTGTAATTCAACCTTGTAGACCAGTTATCCTAGTGGTAACGTGGACAAAGCAGTCTTAGGCTAAACTCTGAAAGGCATGTGAAGCCAGCTGTTATACCACACACAACCCCCTTGAATACCAAATGAAAGGGACACCACACAGATATATATTGAAAATATATATTGATTTATTAACTATTAAAATCCCCTGGACTCTTTATGAGCACAGAAGCGCAAGCGTTAAATCACAAGACAGTTTAAAATATACAAAAGTTGCACAATATGGATGAGCCCTAGGGGCCACCTAAACCATATACTAAATAAGTGGTATAAGAGATACCTAAAGGAAAGTGAAGAGGCCTAGGGCCTTGGGAATCGCTGGAGCTATTCGAGACTGGAATTAACTAAGTCGGGAAAGGCCCACGGGACTCGGGTGCAGTGTTCAAAGTGCACGCACTTCTCAATACAAAGTCTATGGTGCGTAAAAAGCACAAAGTTAGAAAGTTAGGAACCTTCCGAGTGACCTACGGAGCTGAAACTTAAAACACAGGCCCTTGGGATGTGTACCAGTGCAGGAGCACCGGCGGAGCTGAGTTACCTCACCCACAGGAAGCGGGTGCACAGGGTCGAAGATGTGTCGGGTTTCGTCACGCTGGTCGATGGTGCTTGGAGCAGGAGATGCTGCAGGCGGCTCGATGAGAAGAGTTCCGGTGGATCCAAGGGTGGATCTGAAGAGTTGAAGACCTGAAAGCAGAGGGGACAGTGTTCAAAGTCACTAGCCAGTGACTACCGTGGAACCAGAGTGGAACCAGGTGATGTCGGGTGCAAACAGGCGTTGTCGGGTAGCTTCTTTCTGCAGCCACGTGGATACCCGGGGTCGAGGACGTCCAGGAGTCGGTCACGAGCTGTCCCACGTAGGCTTCTCGCTGTTGGCGGTGTCGGCGACCTGATCGGAGCAAACAGGCCTTGGCAAATGCAAGCCACGCAGAAGTTGAAAGATGCTGTTCACTCGGACCAGCAAGGTCAGAGCGGGTGCTCCTTTTCACAGGAGCTTGGGTAGGTCTGGAGCAACCAGACCTGCTGTTTAAATCTTCGGGTTCGTCGCCAAGATGGCCGCTGGCCGCGTGGCTAGTGGCCGGGATGGCGCGTCGAGTGGCACAATGCAAAAGGGCCCCACGCAGATCGTGGAGATGCTGGAGGGCTGATCTTCGGTGCAAGGGCTGCTCGGTGGTGGGGGTTCTCAATCCCCAAAGCACAACGTCGAGGATGCCTCAGAAGCTGCGCAGTCAGCTTTTCGGGTGTCTTTCAAGAGGTCCGGTCCCACGTCACTCTGTGCCTCCACGGGTCCCTTCTTTGCAGGGACTGTGGATCGGGCTCTGAGAGGTCTGGGAATCTGGTTCTTGTCGGGCTCTGGGCTCGGGCTCCGGCGGGAGGCGGCGGCAAAGCAGACGTCGAGTTGCTGGTTGGTACCTGTGTTCACAGGGTGGTCACTCCTTGGCCACAAGGGAGATTCTTCTTCAGTCTTCTGTGCAGCAGAATGTCGAAGTCCAGTCTTCTTCTTAGTTTAAGTTGATTTCGGGATGATCTGCTGTGCAATGGCACTGCTCCCCCTCTTATTCCAATCTAGGGGGTGGATCACCTACTAGGTCCCTCCTCTGGGAGGAACCAGGAAGGGGGGCGGTTACACCCCCTTTCCTTTGTCCAGCTCCTCGCCAGGACTGGGGCTGGAAAGCCCCAGAACCGGTTTGGGCTGGCTTATGCACAGGGACACCTTGTGTGCCCCAGGCATGTCTCAATCTATTCAGCCCTGTCCTACCCAATACACAAAACCCTGTCTGGGGTGGTGCTCGCACCTCCCCAGGCAGGAAACCCTTTGTCCAGGCCCTCCTCGCTGGAAGGACTCCCAGCAGCAGGAGGTCAGACATGTGTCTGTGGTGGCAGCATCCATTTTGTGATGCTGAGGCTCTGGTTAACTTTAACCGGGGTTAAGGCTACACACATGTCGTGTCCCTCTAGAAGGGTGGAATGCTATCCCCATCGCCAGGACTGGCGAGGGGATAGTATTCCAATTCGTATGACACCTTACTCGACATGTTTTGATAAAGCCAAACCAAAGATAGCATATAACCGCGAGGATTATAATGCACTTAAGAGTATATGGTATGGCAATATCCCAGAACAGCTTAGGGATTGGTTCCCGACAGCTGCAGACAGGCTCAGCTCATGCTAGAGCACCGTCTCACATGTAACCATGCACTCTGCCCCCAGGATTGCAGGGGCCTTCCATAGGAATGGCTTACAGGTTAACATGTGTCCAGTTTAAGGTTAGATATAGGGATACTATATCTAAGTAAGAGGCGATTACACCAACTTACCCCAGCTGAGTGATCAGCCAGTTGTGTCAAATCTGGAGGCCAGGCCAGGGGTGGCACAAGACGTGCTGCAGCCCCTGGTAGGCCTTGGATGCACCTATGCCCTGGGTACCTAGGGTACACTGTTACAGGGGCCTATAAGGTGAACCAGTTCCAATTATGTTATGCACCTAGGGTACATGGAGTCCATTTTAAGGAGAGAGCAATCAGCCTGGGGCCCTGAAAAGCAGGATCCCAGGCCAACTAAGTCAAAAACCAGCTAAACACCAGGCAAAAAGTTTGGGGGTAACCATAGTCAGATATCCACCTTCCTACATGGACAGAATGCAGAACAATGTCATACATTCACCCCAGTACAGAGATCTGGGCCTAAATCCATATTTTTTTTGCACTCCACACCACCCCAGTTCAGACATGGCCAAATGCAAATCAGTCTGACCCTGTGCCTCATGGGAACAGTCCAGCCCGAACTGCCAAGCCATGCCTTCCACGGACCGGAAACAAGCTACGAGGACCGGTTTCTGGCATTCCAGCCATCTTCAGCCCGGCTTGCTTGAATCCAGTGGTGTGGAGTGTGAGAAGTTGGCCTGGTATATAATGCTCACTAATTCTTAGTGATCACTTTGTACCATGCCAAGCAACCCTTATGATGATGGTTGTAATTCAACCTTGTAGACCAGTTATCCTAGTGGTAACGTGGACAAAGCAGTCTTAGGCTAAACTCTGAAAGGCATGTGAAGCCAGCTGTTATACCATGCACAACCCCCTTGAATACCAAATGAAAGGGACACCACACAGATATATGTATTGAAAATATATATAGATTTATTAAACACAAAATATACCCTGGACTCTTTATGAGCACAGAAGCACAAGCGTTAAATCACAAGACAGTTTGAAATACACAAAAGTTGCACAATATGGATGAGCCCTAGGGGCCACCTAAACCATATACTAAGAAAGTGGTATAAGAGATACCAATAGGAAAGGGAACAGGCCTAGGGCCTTGGGAATTGCTGGAGCTATTCGAGACTAGCAGTGACTAAGTCGGGAAAGGCCCGCGGGACTCGGGTGCAGTGTTCAAAGTGCACGCACTTTCCAATGCAAAGTCTATGGTGCGTAAAAAGTACAAAGTTAGAAAGTTAGGAACCTTCCGATTGACCTACGGAGTTGAAACTTAAGACACAGGCCCTTGAGATGTGTACCAGTGTAGGAACACCGGCAGAGCTGAGTTACCTCACCCACAGGAAACGGGTGCACAGGGTCGAAGTAGTGTCGGGTTTCGTCACGCTGGTCGATGGTGCTTGGAGCTGAAGATGCTGCAGGCGGCTCGATGTGAAGAGTTCCAGTGGATCCAAGGGTGGATCTGAAGATGAGAAGACTTGAAAGCAGAGGGGACAGTGTTCAAAGTCACTAGCCAGTGACTACCGTGGAACCAGATTGGAACCAGTCGATGTCGGTGCAAACAGGCGTTGTCGGGTAGCTTCTCTCTGCAGCCACGTGAACACCGGGGGTCGAGGACGTCCAGGAGTCGGTCACGAGCTGTCCCACGCAGGCTTCTCGCAGTTGGCGGTGTCAGCAACTTGATCGGAGCAAACATGCCTTGGCAAATGCAAGCCACGCAGAAGTTGAAAGATGCTTAACACTCGGACCAGCAAGGTCAGAGCGGGTGCTCCTTTTTACAGGAGCTTGGGTAGTTCTAGAGCAACCAGACCTGCTGTGTAAATTGTCGGTTTCGTCGCCAAGATGGCCACTGACCACGTGGCTAGTGGCCGGGATGGCGCGTCAAGTCGCACAATGCAAAAAGGCCCCACGCAGATCGTGGAGATGCTGAGGGGCTGATCTTCGGTGCAAGGGCTGCTTGGTGGTGGGGGTTCTTAGTCCCCAAAGCACAACGTCGAGGATGCCTCAAAAGCTGCGCAGTCAGCTTTTCGGGTGTCTTCCAAGAGGTCCGGTCCCACATCACTCGGTGCCTCCACGGGTCCCTTCTTTGCAGGGACTGTGGATCGGGCTCTGAGAGGTCTGGAAGTCTGGTTCTTGTCGGGCTCTGGGCTCGGGCTCCGGCGGGAGGCGGCGGCAAAGCAGACGTCGAGTTGCTGGTTGGTACCTGTGTTCACAGGGTGGCCACTCCTAGGCCACAAGGGAGATTCTCTTCAGTCTTCTGTGCAGCAGAATGTCGAAGTCCAGTCTTCTTCTTTGTGTAAAGTTGATTCAGGATGATCTGCTGTGCAATGGCACTGCTCCCACTCTTATTCCCAATCTGAGGGGTGGATCACCTACTAGGTCCCTCCTCTGGGAGGAACCAGGAAGGGGGCGGTTACACCCCCTTTCCTTTGTCCAGTTCCACGCCAAGCCTGGGTCTGGAAAGTCCCAGGACCGGTTTGGACTGGCCTATGCACGGGGACACCTTGTGTGCCCCGGGCATGTCTGATTCTATTCAGCCCTGTCCTATCCAATACACAAAGCCCTGTCTGGGGTGGTGCTCGCACCTCCCAAGGCAGGAAACCCTTTGTCCAGGCCTCCATCTGCCGAGTTTCGGTCAGTAGCAGGAGGCCAGATTCGTGTCTGTGGTGGCAGCATCCATTTTGTGATGCTGAGGCTCTGTTTAACTTTAACCGGGGTTAAGGCTACACACATGTTGTGTCCCTCTAGAAGGGTGGAATGCTATCCCCGTCGACAGAACTGTTGAGGGGATAGTATTCCAATTCGTATGACACCTTACTCGACATGTTTTGATAAAGCCAAACCAAAGATAGCAAATAACCGCGAGGATTATAATGCACTTAAGAGTATATGGTATGGCAATATCCCGGAACAGCTTAGGGAGTGGTTCCGGACAGCTGCAGACAGGCTCAGCTCATGCTAGAGCACCATCTCACATATTTCCAAGCACTCTGCCTCCAGGATTGATGAGGCCTTCCATAGGAGTGGCTGATAGGAACATATGTGTCCAGTTTAGGATCCGGCACAGGCATATGTACCTAAGTAAGAGGTGGTTACACCAACTTACCCCAGCTGAGAGATCAGCCAGTTGTGTCAAATTTGGAGGCCAGGCCAGGGGTGGCACAATACATGCTGCAGCCCCTGGTAGGCCTTGGATACACCTATGCCCTGGGCACCTATGGTGCACTTAGTACAGGGGCTCATAAGGTGAACCAGTTCCAATTCGTAATGCACCTAGAGTGCATTGGCAATAATTTAGAGAGAGAACAGTCCAGCCCGAACTGCCAAGCCATGCCTTCCCTGGACCGGAAACAAGCTACGAGGACCGGTTTCTGGCATTACAGCCGTCTTCAGCCCGGCTTGCTTGAATCCAGTGGTGTGGAGAGCATGGGACTCACGTCTGAGCATGCCCATCCCACTCGGGGTGACAAATGCAAAAACCACAGTTGATGGACACAATGCAGAACAATGTCATACATTCACCCCAGTACAGAGATCTGGGCCTAAATCCATAGTGTTTTTGCACTCCACACCACCCCAGTTCAGACATGGCCAAATGCAAATCAGTCTGACCCTGTGCCTCATGGGAACAGTCCAGCCCGAACTGCCAAGCCATGCCTTCCACGGACCGGAAACAAGCTACGAGGACCGGTTTCTGGCATTACAGCCATCTTCAGCCCGGCTTGCTTGAATGCAGTGGTGTGGAGAGCATGGGACTCACGTCCGAGCATAGATATGGGCCTAAATCCATTTTTTTTTGCACTCCACAAAACCCAGTTCAGATATGGCCATATGCAAATCAGTCTGACCCTGTGCCTCATGGGAACAGTCCAGCCCGAGCTGCCAAGCCATTCCTTCCCTGGACCGGAAACAAGCTACCGCGGACCAGTTTCTGGCATTCCAGCCGTCTTCAGCCTGGCTTGCTTGAATCCAGTGGTGTGGAGAGCATGGGACTCAAGTCTGAGCATACCCATCCCACTCTGGGTGACAAATGCAAAAACCACAGTTGATGAACAGAATGCAGAACAATGTCATACATTCACCCCAGTACAGAGATCTCGGCCTAAATCCATTGTTTTTTTGCACTCCACACCACCCCAGTTCAGACATGGCCATATGCAAATCAGTCTGACCCTGTGCTTCATGGGAACAGTCCCACCCGAACTGCCAAGCCATGCCTTCCCTGGACCGGAAACAAGCTACCGAGGACCGGTTTCTGGCATTCCAGCCGTCTTTAGCCCGGCTTGCTTGAATCCAGTGGTGTGGAGAGCATGGGACTCACGCCTGAGCATACTCATCCCACTCGGGGTGACAAATGCAAAAACCACAGTTGATGGACAGAATGCCGAACAATGTCATACATTCACCACAGTACAGAGATCTGGGCCTAAATCCATCATTTTTTTGCACTCCACACCACCCCAGTTCAGACATGGCCATATGCAAATCTGTCTGACCCTGTGCCTCATGGGAACAGTCCAGCCCGAACTGCCAAGACATGCCTTCCCTGGACCGGAAACAAGCTACCAAGGACAGGTTTCTGGCATTCCAGCCGTCTTTAGCCCGGCTTGCTTGAATCCAGTGGTGTGGAGATCATAAAACTCAAGTCTCAGCATACCCATCCCACTCTGGGTGACAAATGCAAAAACCAATGTGATGGACAGAATGCAGAACAATGTCATAGATTCACCCCAGTACAGAGATCGGGGCCTAAATCAATCGTTTTTTGCACTCCACACCACCCCAGTTCAGATATGACCATATGCAAATCAGTCTGACCCTGTGCCTCATGTGAACAGTGTAACCCGAACTGCCAAGCCATGCCTTACCCGGACCGGAAACAAGCTACTGAGGACCGGTTTCTGGCATTCCACCCATCTTCAGCCCGGCTTGCTTGAATCCAGTGGTGTGAGGAGCATGGGACTCACGTCTGAGCATACCCATTCCACTCGGGGTGACAAATTGCAAAAACCACAGTTGATGGACAGAATGCAGAACAATGTCATAGATTCACCCAAGTACAGAGATCTGGGCCTAAATCCATCGATTTTTTGCACTCCACACCACCCCAGTTCAGATATGACCATATGCAAATCAGTCTGACCCTGTGCCTCATGTGAACAGTGTAACCCGAACTGCCAAGCCATGCCCTCCCCGGACCGGAAACAAGCTACTGAGGACCGGTTTCTGGCATTCCAGCCGTCTTCTGCCCAGCTTGCTTGAATCCAGTGGTGTGGAGAGCATGGGACTCACGTCTGAGCATACCCATCCCACTCGGGGTGACAAATTGCAAAAACCACAGTTGATGGACAGAATGCAGAACAATGTCATACATTCACCCAAGTACAGAGATCTGGGCCTAAATCCATCGATTTTTTGCACTCCACACCACCCCAGTTCAGACATGGCCATATGAAACTAATTCTGACCCTGTGCCTCATGGGAACAGTCCAGCCCGAACTGCCAAGCCATGCCTTCTCTGGACCAGAAACAAGCTAACGAGGACCGTTTTCTGGCATTCCAGCCGTCTTCAGCCTGGCTTGCTTGAATCCAGTGGTGTGGAGAGCATAGGACTCAAGTCTGAGCATTCCCATCCCACTCCGGGTGACATATGCAAAAACCACAGTTGATGGACAGAATGCAGAACAATGTCATACATTCACCCTAGTACAGAGATCTGGGCCTAAATCCATCGTTTCTTTGCACTCCACTCCACCCCAGTTCAGACTTGGCCATATGCAAATCAGTCTGACCCTGTGCCTCATGGGAACAGTCCAGCCCAAACTGCCAAGCCATGCCTTCCCTGGACCGGAAACAAACTACAGAGGACCGGTTTCTGGCATTCCAGCCATCTTCAGCCCGGCTTGCTTGAATCCAGTGGTGTGGAGCGCATGGGACTCACGTCCGAGCATACCCATCCCACTTCGGGTGACAAATGCAAAAACCACAGTTGATGGAAAGAATGCAGAACAATGTCATACATTCACCCCAGTACAGAGATCTGGGCATAAATCCATTGTTTTTTTGCACTACACAAAACCCCAGTTCAGATATGGCCATATGCAAATCAGTCTGACCCTGTGCCTAATGGGAACAGTCCAGCCCGAGCTGCCAAGCCATACCTTCCCTGGACCAGAAACAAGCTACCGCGGACCGGTTTCTGGCATTCCAGCCATCTTCAGCCCGGCTTGCTTGAATCCAGTGGTGTGGAGAGCATGGGACTCAAGTCTGAGCATACCCATCCCACTCTGGGTGACAAATGCAAAAACCACAGTTGATGGACAGAATGCAGAACAATGTCATACATTCACCCCTGTACAGAGATCTGGGCATAAATCCATTGTTTTTTTGCACTCCACAAAACCCCAGTTCAGATATGGCCATATGCAAATCAGTCTGACCCTGTGCCTAATGGGAACAGTCCAGCCCGAGCTGCCAAGCCATTCATTCCCTGGACTGCAAATAAGCTACCGAGGACAGGCTTCTGGCATTCCAGCCATCTTCAGCCCGGCTTGCTTGAATCCAGTGGTGTGGAGAGCATGGGACTCAAGTCTGAGCATACCCATTCCACTCTGGGTGACAAATGCAATAACCACAGTTGATGGACAGAATGCAGACCAATGTCATACATTCACCCCAGTACAGAGATCTGGGCATGAATCTATTTTTTTTGTACTCCACACCCCCCCAGTTCAGATATGACCATATGCAAATCAGTCTGACCCTGTGCCTCATGTGAACAGTGTAACCCGAACTGCCAAGCCATGCCTTACCCGGACCGGAAACAAGCTACTGAGGACCGGTTTCTGGCATTCCAGCCGTCTTCAGCCCGGCTTGCTTGAATCCAGTGGTGTGGAGAGCATGGGACTCACGTCTGAGCATACCCATCCCACTCGGGTTGACAAATTGCAAAAACCACAGTTGATGTACAGAATGCAGAACAATGTCATACATTCACCCAAGTACAGAGATCTGGGCCTAAATCCATCGATTTTTTGCACTCCACACCACCCCAGTTCAGACATGGCCATATGCACATAAGTCTGACCCTGTGCCTCATGAGAACGGTCCAGCCCGAACTGCCAAGCCATGCCTTCCTTGGACCGGAAACAAGCTAAAGAGGACCGTTTTCTGGCATTCCAGCTGTTCTTCAGCCTGGCTTGCTTGAATCCAGTGGTGTGGAGAGCATGGGACTCAAGTCTTAGCATACCCATCCCACTCGGGGTGACAAATGCAAAAACCACAGTTGATGGAAAGAATGCAGAACAATGTCAAACATTCACCCCAGTAGAGAGATCTGGGCCTAAATCCATCGTTTTTTTGCACTCCACACCACCCCAGTTCAGACATGGCCATATGCAAATAAGTCTGACCCTGTGCCTCATGGAAACAGTCCAGCCTGAACTGCCAAGCCATGCCTTTCCTGGACCAGAAACAAGCTACAGAGGACCGGTTTCTGGCATTCCAGCCATCTTCAGCCCGGCTTACTTGAATCCAGTGGTGTGGAGAGCATGGGACTGAAGTCTGAGCATACCCATCCCACTCGGGGTGACAAATGCAAAAACCACAGTTGATGGACAGAATGCAGAGCAATGTCATACATTCACCCCAGTACAGAGATCTGGGCCTAAATCCATTGTTTTTTTGCACTCCACACCACCCCAGTTCAGACATGGCCATATGCAAATCAGTCTGACCCCGTTCCTCATGTGAACAGTCCAGCCCGAACTGCCAAGCCATGCCTTCCCTGGACTGGAAAGAAGCGACCGAGGACCGGTTTCTGGCAATACAGCCGTCTTCAGCCCGGCTTGCTTGAATCCAGTGGTGTAGAGAGCATGGGACTCACGTCTGAGCATACCCATCCCACTCGGGGTGACAAATGCAAAAACCACAGTTGATGGACAGAATGCAGAACAATGTCATACATTCACCCCAGTACAGAAATCTGGGCCTAAATCCATAGTTTTTTTGCACTCCACACCACCCCAGTTCAGACATGGCCACATGCAAATCAGTCTGACCCTGTGCCTCATGGAAACAGTCCAGCCCGAACTGCCAAGCCATGCCTTCCCTGGACCGGAAACAAGCTACCGAGGACCTGTTTCTGGCAATACAGCCGTCTTCAGCCCGGCTTGCTTGAATCCAGTGGTGTAGAGAGCATGGGACTCACGTCTGAGCATACCCATCCCACTCGGGGTGACAAATGCAAAAACCACAGTTGATGGACAGAATGCAGAACAATGTCATACATTCACCCCAGTACAGAAATCTGGGCCTAAATCCATAGTTTTTTTGCACTCCTCACCACCCCAGTTCAGATATGGCCATATGCAAATCAGTCTGACCCTGTGACTCATGGGAACAGTCCAGCCCGAGCTGCCAAGCCATTCATTCCCTGGACTGCAAATAAGCTACCGAGGACAGGTTTCTGGCATTCCAGCCATCTTCAGCCCGGCTTGCTTGAATCCAGTGGTGTGGAGAGCATGGGACTCAAGTCTGAGCATACCCATCCCACTCAGGACGACAAATGCAAAAACCACAGTTGATGGACAGAATGCAGAACAATGTCATACATTCACCCCAGTACAGAGAACTGGGCATAAATCCATCCTATTTTTTGCACTCCACACCACCCCAGATCTGTCATGGCCATATGCAAATCAGTCTGACCCTGTGCCTCATGGGAACAGTCCAGCCTGAACTGAAAAGCCATGCCTTCTCTGGACCAGAAACAAGCTACAGAGGACCTGTTTCTGGCATTCCAGCCGTCTTCAGCCCGGCTTGCTTGAACCCAGTGGTGTGGAGAGCATGGGACTCACGTCTGAGCATACCCATCCCACTCGTGGTAACAAATGCAAAAACCACAGTTGATGGACAGAATGCAGAACAATGTCATACATTCACCCTAGTACAGAGATCTGAGCCTAAATCCATCATTTTTTTGCACTCCACACCACCCCAGTTCAGACATGGACATATGCAAATAAGTCTGAACCTGTGCCTCATGGGAACAGTCCAGCCCGAATTGCCAAGCCATGCCTTCCCTGGACCGGAAACAAGCTACCGCGGACCGGTTTCTGGCATTCCAGCCGTCTTCAGCCCGGCTTGCTTGAATCCAGTGGTGTGGAGAGCATGGGACTCAAGTCTGAGCATACCCATCCCACTCGGGGTGACAAATGCAATAACCATAGTTGATGGACAGAATGCAGAACAATGTCATACATTCACCCCAGTACAGAGATCTGGGCCTAAATCCATTGTTTTTTTGCACTCCACACCACCCCAGTTCAGACATGGCCATATGCAAATCAGTCTGACCCTGTGCCTCATGGGAACAGTCCAGCCCGATCTGCCAAGCCATGCCTTCCCTGGACCAGAAACAAGCTACCGAGGACCGGTTTCTGGCATTACATCCGTCTTCAGCCCGGCTTGCTTGAATCCAGTGGTGTGGAGAGCATGGGACTCACGTCTGAGCATACCCGTCCCACTCGGGATGACAAATGCAAAAACCACAGTTGATGGACAGAATGCAGAACAATGTCATACATTCACCCAAGTACAGAGTTTGGGGCCTAAATCCATCATTTTTTTGCACTCCACACCACCCCAGTTCAGACATGGACATATGCAAATAAGTCTGAACCTGTGCCTCATGGGAACAGTCCAGCCCGAATTGCCAAGCCATGCCTTCCCTGGACCGGAAACAAGCTACCGCGGACTGGTTTCTGGCATTCCAGCCGTCTTCAGCCCGGCTTGCTTGAATCCAGTGGTGTGGAGAGCATGCGACTCAAGTCTGAGCATACCCGTCCCACTCGGGGTGACAAATGCAATAACCATAGTTGATGGACAGAATGCAGAACAATGTCATACATTCACCCCAGTACAGAGATCTGGGCCTAAATCCATTGTTTTTTTGCACTCCAAACCACCCCAGTTCAGACATGGCCATATGCAAATCAGTCTGACCCTGTGCCTCATGGGAACAGTCCAGCCCGATCTGCCAAGCCATGCCTTCCCTGGACCGGAAACAAGCTACCGAGGACCGGTTTCTGGCATTACATCCGTCTTCAGCCCGGCTTGCTTGAATCCAGTGGTGTCGAGAGCATGGGACTCACGTCTGAGCATACCCATCCCAAGCGGGATGACAAATGCAAAAACCACAGTTGATGGACAGAATGCAGAACAATGTCATACATTCACCCCTGTACAGAGATCTGGGCATAAATCCATTGTTTTTTTGCACTCCACAAAACCCCAGTTCAGATATGGCCATATGCAAATCAGTCTGACCCTGTGCCTAATGGGAACAGTCCAGCCCGAGCTGCCAAGCCATACCTTCCCTGGACCAGAAACAAGCTACCGCGGACCGGTTTCTGGCATTCCAGCCATCTTCAGCCCGGCTTGCTTGAATCCAGTGGTGTGGAGAGCATGGGACTCAAGTCTGAGCATACCCATCCCACTCTGGGTGACAAATGCAAAAACCACAGTTGATGGACAGAATGCAGAACAATGTCATACATTCACCCCTGTACAGAGATCTGGGCATAAATCCATTGTTTTTTTGCACTCCACAAAACCCCAGTTCAGATATGGCCATATGCAAATCAGTCTGACCCTGTGCCTAATGGGAACAGTCCAGCCCGAGCTGCCAAGCCATTCATTCCCTGGACTGCAAATAAGCTACCGAGGACAGGCTTCTGGCATTCCAGCCATCTTCAGCCCGGCTTGCTTGAATCCAGTGGTGTGGAGAGCATGGGACTCAAGTCTGAGCATACCCATTCCACTCTGGGTGACAAATGCAAAAACCACAGTTGATGGACAGAATGCAGAACAATGTCATACATAAACCCCAGTACAGAGATCTGGGCATGAATCTATTTTTTTTGTACTCCACACCCCCCCAGTTCAGATATGACCATATGCAAATCAGTCTGACCCTGTGCCTCATGTGAACAGTGTAACCCGAACTGCCAAGCCATGCCTTACCCGGACCGGAAACAAGCTACTGAGGACCGTTTTCTGGCATTCCAGCCGTCTTCAGCCTGGCTTGCTTGAATCCAGTGGTGTGGAGAGCATAGGACTCAAGTCTGAGCATTCCCATCCCACTCCGGGTGACATATGCAAAAACCACAGTTGATGGACAGAATGCAGAACAATGTCATACATTCACCCTAGTACAGAGATCTGGGCCTAAATCCATCGTTTCTTTGCACTCCACTCCACCCCAGTTCAGACTTGGCCATATGCAAATCAGTCTGACCCTGTGCCTCATGGGAACAGTCCAGCCCAAACTGCCAAGCCATGCCTTCCCTGGACCGGAAACAAACTACAGAGGACCGGTTTCTGGCATTCCAGCCATCTTCAGCCCGGCTTGCTTGAATCCAGTGGTGTGGAGCGCATGGGACTCACGTCCGAGCATACCCATCCCACTTCGGGTGACAAATGCAAAAACCACAGTTGATGGAAAGAATGCAGAACAATGTCATACATTCACCCCAGTACAGAGATCTGGGCATAAATCCATTGTTTTTTTGCACTACACAAAACCCCAGTTCAGATATGGCCATATGCAAATCAGTCTGACCCTGTGCCTAATGGGAACAGTCCAGCCCGAGCTGCCAAGCCATACCTTCCCTGGACCAGAAACAAGCTACCGCGGACCGGTTTCTGGCATTCCAGCCATCTTCAGCCCGGCTTGCTTGAATCCAGTGGTGTGGAGAGCATGGGACTCAAGTCTGAGCATACCCATCCCACTCTGGGTGACAAATGCAAAAACCACAGTTGATGGACAGAATGCAGAACAATGTCATACATTCACCCCTGTACAGAGATCTGGGCATAAATCCATTGTTTTTTTGCACTCCACAAAACCCCAGTTCAGATATGGCCATATGCAAATCAGTCTGACCCTGTGCCTAATGGGAACAGTCCAGCCCGAGCTGCCAAGCCATTCATTCCCTGGACTGCAAATAAGCTACCGAGGACAGGCTTCTGGCATTCCAGCCATCTTCAGCCCGGCTTGCTTGAATCCAGTGGTGTGGAGAGCATGGGACTCAAGTCTGAGCATACCCATTCCACTCTGGGTGACAAATGCAATAACCACAGTTGATGGACAGAATGCAGAACAATGTCATACATTCACCCCAGTACAGAGATCTGGGCATGAATCTATTTTTTTTGTACTCCACACCCCCCCAGTTCAGATATGACCATATGCAAATCAGTCTGACCCTGTGCCTCATGTGAACAGTGTAACCCGAACTGCCAAGCCATGCCTTACCCGGACCGGAAACAAGCTACTGAGGACCGGTTTCTGGCATTCCAGCCGTCTTCAGCCCGGCTTGCTTGAATCCAGTGGTGTGGAGAGCATGGGACTCACGTCTGAGCATACCCATCCCACTCGGGTTGACAAATTGCAAAAACCACAGTTGATGTACAGAATGCAGAACAATGTCATACATTCACCCAAGTACAGAGATCTGGGCCTAAATCCATCGATTTTTTGCACTCCACACCACCCCAGTTCAGACATGGCCATATGCACATAAGTCTGACCCTGTGCCTCATGAGAACGGTCCAGCCCGAACTGCCAAGCCATGCCTTCCTTGGACCGGAAACAAGCTAAAGAGGACCGTTTTCTGGCATTCCAGCTGTTCTTCAGCCTGGCTTGCTTGAATCCAGTGGTGTGGAGAGCATGGGACTCAAGTCTTAGCATACCCATCCCACTCGGGGTGACAAATGCAAAAACCACAGTTGATGGAAAGAATGCAGAACAATGTCAAACATTCACCCCAGTAGAGAGATCTGGGCCTAAATCCATCGTTTTTTTGCACTCCACACCACCCCAGTTCAGACATGGCCATATGCAAATAAGTCTGACCCTGTGCCTCATGGAAACAGTCCAGCCTGAACTGCCAAGCCATGCCTTTCCTGGACCAGAAACAAGCTACAGAGGACCGGTTTCTGGCATTCCAGCCATCTTCAGCCCGGCTTACTTGAATCCAGTGGTGTGGAGAGCATGGGACTGAAGTCTGAGCATACCCATCCCACTCGGGGTGACAAATGCAAAAACCACAGTTGATGGACAGAATGCAGAGCAATGTCATACATTCACCCCAGTACAGAGATCTGGGCCTAAATCCATTGTTTTTTTGCACTCCACACCACCCCAGTTCAGACATGGCCATATGCAAATCAGTCTGACCCCGTTCCTCATGTGAACAGTCCAGCCCGAACTGCCAAGCCATGCCTTCCCTGGACTGGAAAGAAGCGACCGAGGACCGGTTTCTGGCAATACAGCCGTCTTCAGCCCGGCTTGCTTGAATCCAGTGGTGTAGAGAGCATGGGACTCACGTCTGAGCATACCCATCCCACTCGGGGTGACAAATGCAAAAACCACAGTTGATGGACAGAATGCAGAACAATGTCATACATTCACCCCAGTACAGAAATCTGGGCCTAAATCCATAGTTTTTTTGCACTCCACACCACCCCAGTTCAGACATGGCCACATGCAAATCAGTCTGACCCTGTGCCTCATGGAAACAGTCCAGCCCGAACTGCCAAGCCATGCCTTCCCTGGACCGGAAACAAGCTACCGAGGACCTGTTTCTGGCAATACAGCCGTCTTCAGCCCGGCTTGCTTGAATCCAGTGGTGTAGAGAGCATGGGACTCACGTCTGAGCATACCCATCCCACTCGGGGTGACAAATGCAAAAACCACAGTTGATGGACAGAATGCAGAACAATGTCATACATTCACCCCAGTACAGAAATCTGGGCCTAAATCCATAGTTTTTTTGCACTCCTCACCACCCCAGTTCAGATATGGCCATATGCAAATCAGTCTGACCCTGTGACTCATGGGAACAGTCCAGCCCGAGCTGCCAAGCCATTCATTCCCTGGACTGCAAATAAGCTACCGAGGACAGGTTTCTGGCATTCCAGCCATCTTCAGCCCGGCTTGCTTGAATCCAGTGGTGTGGAGAGCATGGGACTCAAGTCTGAGCATACCCATCCCACTCAGGACGACAAATGCAAAAACCACAGTTGATGGACAGAATGCAGAACAATGTCATACATTCACCCCAGTACAGAGAACTGGGCATAAATCCATCCTATTTTTTGCACTCCACACCACCCCAGATCTGTCATGGCCATATGCAAATCAGTCTGACCCTGTGCCTCATGGGAACAGTCCAGCCTGAACTGAAAAGCCATGCCTTCTCTGGACCAGAAACAAGCTACAGAGGACCTGTTTCTGGCATTCCAGCCGTCTTCAGCCCGGCTTGCTTGAACCCAGTGGTGTGGAGAGCATGGGACTCACGTCTGAGCATACCCATCCCACTCGTGGTAACAAATGCAAAAACCACAGTTGATGGACAGAATGCAGAACAATGTCATACATTCACCCTAGTACAGAGATCTGAGCCTAAATCCATCATTTTTTTGCACTCCACACCACCCCAGTTCAGACATGGACATATGCAAATAAGTCTGAACCTGTGCCTCATGGGAACAGTCCAGCCCGAATTGCCAAGCCATGCCTTCCCTGGACCGGAAACAAGCTACCGCGGACCGGTTTCTGGCATTCCAGCCGTCTTCAGCCCGGCTTGCTTGAATCCAGTGGTGTGGAGAGCATGGGACTCAAGTCTGAGCATACCCATCCCACTCGGGGTGACAAATGCAATAACCATAGTTGATGGACAGAATGCAGAACAATGTCATACATTCACCCCAGTACAGAGATCTGGGCCTAAATCCATTGTTTTTTTGCACTCCACACCACCCCAGTTCAGACATGGCCATATGCAAATCAGTCTGACCCTGTGCCTCATGGGAACAGTCCAGCCCGATCTGCCAAGCCATGCCTTCCCTGGACCAGAAACAAGCTACCGAGGACCGGTTTCTGGCATTACATCCGTCTTCAGCCCGGCTTGCTTGAATCCAGTGGTGTGGAGAGCATGGGACTCACGTCTGAGCATACCCGTCCCACTCGGGATGACAAATGCAAAAACCACAGTTGATGGACAGAATGCAGAACAATGTCATACATTCACCCAAGTACAGAGTTTGGGGCCTAAATCCATCATTTTTTTGCACTCCACACCACCCCAGTTCAGACATGGACATATGCAAATAAGTCTGAACCTGTGCCTCATGGGAACAGTCCAGCCCGAATTGCCAAGCCATGCCTTCCCTGGACCGGAAACAAGCTACCGCGGACTGGTTTCTGGCATTCCAGCCGTCTTCAGCCCGGCTTGCTTGAATCCAGTGGTGTGGAGAGCATGCGACTCAAGTCTGAGCATACCCGTCCCACTCGGGGTGACAAATGCAATAACCATAGTTGATGGACAGAATGCAGAACAATGTCATACATTCACCCCAGTACAGAGATCTGGGCCTAAATCCATTGTTTTTTTGCACTCCAAACCACCCCAGTTCAGACATGGCCATATGCAAATCAGTCTGACCCTGTGCCTCATGGGAACAGTCCAGCCCGATCTGCCAAGCCATGCCTTCCCTGGACCGGAAACAAGCTACCGAGGACCGGTTTCTGGCATTACATCCGTCTTCAGCCCGGCTTGCTTGAATCCAGTGGTGTCGAGAGCATGGGACTCACGTCTGAGCATACCCATCCCAAGCGGGATGACAAATGCAAAAACCACAGTTGATGGACAGAATGCAGAACAATGTCATACATTCACCCCTGTACAGAGATCTGGGCATAAATCCATTGTTTTTTTGCACTCCACAAAACCCCAGTTCAGATATGGCCATATGCAAATCAGTCTGACCCTGTGCCTAATGGGAACAGTCCAGCCCGAGCTGCCAAGCCATACCTTCCCTGGACCAGAAACAAGCTACCGCGGACCGGTTTCTGGCATTCCAGCCATCTTCAGCCCGGCTTGCTTGAATCCAGTGGTGTGGAGAGCATGGGACTCAAGTCTGAGCATACCCATCCCACTCTGGGTGACAAATGCAAAAACCACAGTTGATGGACAGAATGCAGAACAATGTCATACATTCACCCCTGTACAGAGATCTGGGCATAAATCCATTGTTTTTTTGCACTCCACAAAACCCCAGTTCAGATATGGCCATATGCAAATCAGTCTGACCCTGTGCCTAATGGGAACAGTCCAGCCCGAGCTGCCAAGCCATTCATTCCCTGGACTGCAAATAAGCTACCGAGGACAGGCTTCTGGCATTCCAGCCATCTTCAGCCCGGCTTGCTTGAATCCAGTGGTGTGGAGAGCATGGGACTCAAGTCTGAGCATACCCATTCCACTCTGGGTGACAAATGCAAAAACCACAGTTGATGGACAGAATGCAGAACAATGTCATACATAAACCCCAGTACAGAGATCTGGGCATGAATCTATTTTTTTTGTACTCCACACCCCCCCAGTTCAGATATGACCATATGCAAATCAGTCTGACCCTGTGCCTCATGTGAACAGTGTAACCCGAACTGCCAAGCCATGCCTTACCCGGACCGGAAACAAGCTACTGAGGACCGGTTTCTGGCATTCCAGCCGTCTTCAGCCCGGCTTGCTTGAATCCAGTGGTGTGGAGAGCATGGGACTCACGTCTGAGCATACCCATCCCACTCGGGTTGACAAATTGCAAAAACCACAGTTGATGTACAGAATGCAGAACAATGTCATACATTCACCCAAGTACAGAGATCTGGGCCTAAATCCATCGATTTTTTGCACTCCACACCACCCCAGTTCAGACATGGCCATATGCACATAAGTCTGACCCTGTGCCTCATGAGAACGGTCCAGCCCGAACTGCCAAGCCATGCCTTCCTTGGACCGGAAACAAGCTAAAGAGGACCGTTTTCTGGCATTCCAGCTGTTCTTCAGCCTGGCTTGCTTGAATCCAGTGGTGTGGAGAGCATGGGACTCAAGTCTTAGCATACCCATCCCACTCGGGGTGACAAATGCAAAAACCACAGTTGATGGAAAGAATGCAGAACAATGTCAAACATTCACCCCAGTAGAGAGATCTGGGCCTAAATCCATCGTTTTTTTGCACTCCACACCACCCCAGTTCAGACATGGCCATATGCAAATAAGTCTGACCCTGTGCCTCATGGAAACAGTCCAGCCTGAACTGCCAAGCCATGCCTTTCCTGGACCAGAAACAAGCTACAGAGGACCGGTTTCTGGCATTCCAGCCATCTTCAGCCCGGCTTACTTGAATCCAGTGGTGTGGAGAGCATGGGACTGAAGTCTGAGCATACCCATCCCACTCGGGGTGACAAATGCAAAAACCACAGTTGATGGACAGAATGCAGAGCAATGTCATACATTCACCCCAGTACAGAGATCTGGGCCTAAATCCATTGTTTTTTTGCACTCCACACCACCCCAGTTCAGACATGGCCATATGCAAATCAGTCTGACCCCGTTCCTCATGTGAACAGTCCAGCCCGAACTGCCAAGCCATGCCTTCCCTGGACTGGAAAGAAGCGACCGAGGACCGGTTTCTGGCAATACAGCCGTCTTCAGCCCGGCTTGCTTGAATCCAGTGGTGTAGAGAGCATGGGACTCACGTCTGAGCATACCCATCCCACTCGGGGTGACAAATGCAAAAACCACAGTTGATGGACAGAATGCAGAACAATGTCATACATTCACCCCAGTACAGAAATCTGGGCCTAAATCCATAGTTTTTTTGCACTCCACACCACCCCAGTTCAGACATGGCCACATGCAAATCAGTCTGACCCTGTGCCTCATGGAAACAGTCCAGCCCGAACTGCCAAGCCATGCCTTCCCTGGACCGGAAACAAGCTACCGAGGACCTGTTTCTGGCAATACAGCCGTCTTCAGCCCGGCTTGCTTGAATCCAGTGGTGTAGAGAGCATGGGACTCACGTCTGAGCATACCCATCCCACTCGGGGTGACAAATGCAAAAACCACAGTTGATGGACAGAATGCAGAACAATGTCATACATTCACCCCAGTACAGAAATCTGGGCCTAAATCCATAGTTTTTTTGCACTCCTCACCACCCCAGTTCAGATATGGCCATATGCAAATCAGTCTGACCCTGTGACTCATGGGAACAGTCCAGCCCGAGCTGCCAAGCCATTCATTCCCTGGACTGCAAATAAGCTACCGAGGACAGGTTTCTGGCATTCCAGCCATCTTCAGCCCGGCTTGCTTGAATCCAGTGGTGTGGAGAGCATGGGACTCAAGTCTGAGCATACCCATCCCACTCAGGACGACAAATGCAAAAACCACAGTTGATGGACAGAATGCAGAACAATGTCATACATTCACCCCAGTACAGAGAACTGGGCATAAATCCATCCTATTTTTTGCACTCCACACCACCCCAGATCTGTCATGGCCATATGCAAATCAGTCTGACCCTGTGCCTCATGGGAACAGTCCAGCCTGAACTGAAAAGCCATGCCTTCCCTGGACCAGAAACAAGCTACCGAGGACCTGTTTCTGGCATTCCAGCCGTCTTCAGCCCGGCTTGCTTGAACCCAGTGGTGTGGAGAGCATGGGACTCACGTCTGAGCATACCCATCCCACTCGTGGTAACAAATGCAAAAACCACAGTTGATGGACAGAATGCAGAACAATGTCATACATTCACCCTAGTACAGAGATCTGAGCCTAAATCCATCATTTTTTTGCACTCCACACCACCCCAGTTCAGACATGGACATATGCAAATAAGTCTGAACCTGTGCCTCATGGGAACAGTCCAGCCCGAATTGCCAAGCCATGCCTTCCCTGGACCGGAAACAAGCTACCGCGGACCGGTTTCTGGCATTCCAGCCGTCTTCAGCCCGGCTTGCTTGAATCCAGTGGTGTGGAGAGCATGGGACTCAAGTCTGAGCATACCCATCCCACTCGGGGTGACAAATGCAATAACCATATTTGATGGACAGAATGCAGAACAATGTCATACATTCACCCCAGTACAGAGATCTGGGCCTAAATCCATTGTTTTTTTGCACTCCACACCACCCCAGTTCAGACATGGCCATATGCAAATCAGTCTGACCCTGTGCCTCCTGGGAACAGTCCAGCCCGATCTGCCAAGCCATGCCTTCCCTGAACCGGAAACAAGCTACCGAGGACCGGTTTCTGGCATTACATCCGTCTTCAGCCCGGCTTGCTTGAATCCAGTGGTGTGGAGAGCATGGGACTCACGTCTGAGCATACCCATCCCACTCGGGATGACAAATGCAAAAACCACAGTTGATGGACAGAATGCAGAACAATGTCATACATTCACCCAAGTACAGAGTTTGGGGCCTAAATCCATCATTTTTTTGCACTCCACACCACCCCAGTTCAGACATGGACATATGCAAATAAGTCTGAACCTGTGCCTCATGGGAACAGTCCAGCCCGAATTGCCAAGCCATGCCTTCCCTGGACCGGAAACAAGCTACCGCGGACCGGTTTCTGGCATTCCAGCCGTCTTCAGCCCGGCTTGCTTGAATCCAGTGGTGTGGAGAGCATGGGACTCAAGTCTGAGCATACCCATCCCACTCGGGGTGACAAATGCAATAACCATAGTTGATGGACAGAATGCAGAACAATGTCATACATTCACCCCAGTACAGAGATCTGGGCCTAAATCCATTGTTTTTTTGCACTCCAAACCACCCCAGTTCAGACATGGCCATATGCAAATCAGTCTGACCCTGTGCCTCATGGGAACAGTCCAGCCCGATCTGCCAAGCCATGCCTTCCCTGGACCGGAAACAAACTACCGAGGACCGGTTTCTGGCATTACATCCGTCTTCAGCCCGGCTTGCTTGAATCCAGTGGTGTGGAGAGCATGGGACTCACGTCTGAGCATACCCATCCCACGCGGGATGACAAATGCAAAAACCACAGTTGATGGACAGAATGCAGAACAATGTCATACATTCACCCCAGTACAGAGATCTGGGCCTAAATTCTCAGTTTTTTTGCACTCCACACCTCCCCAGTTCAGACATGGCCACATGCAAATCAGTCTGACCCTGTGCCTCATGGGTACAGTCCAGCCCGAACTGCCAAGCCATGCCTTCCCTGGACTGAAAACAAGCCACTGAGGACCGGTTTCTGGCATTCCAGATGTCTTCAGCCAGGCTTGCTTGAATCCAGTGGTGTGGAGAGCATGGGACTCACATCCGAGCATACCCATCCCACTCGGGGTGACAAATGCAAAAACCACAGTTGATGGACAGAATGCAATTCAATGTCATACCTTCACCCCAGTACAGAGAACTGGGCATAAATACATTGTTTTTTTGCACTCCATACCACCCCAGTTCAGACATGGCCATATGCAAATCAGTCTGAACCTGTGCCTCATGGGAACAGTCCAGCCCGAACTGCCAAGCCATGCCTTCCCTGGACCGGAAACAAGCTACCGAGGACCGGTTTCTGGCATTCCAGCCGTCTTCAGCCCGGCTTGCTTGAATCCAGTGGGGTGGAGAGCATGGGACTCACGTCTGAGCAGACCCATCCCACTCGTGTTGACAAATGCAAAAACCACAGTTGATGAACAGAATGCAGAACAATGTCATACATTCACCCTAGTACAGAAATCTGGGCCTAAATCCTTCGTTTTTTTGCACTCCATACCACCCCAGTTCAGACATGGCCTTATGGAAATAAGTCTGACCCTGTGCCTCATGGGAAAAGTCCAGCCCGAACTGCCAAGCCATGCCTTCCCTGGACCGGAAACAAGCTACCGAGGACCGGTTTCTGGCATTCCAGCCATCTTCAGCCCGGCTTGCTTGAATCCAGTGGTGTGGAGAGCATGGGACTCACGTCTGAGCATACCCATCCCACTCGGGGTGACAAATGCAAAAACCACAGTTGATGGACAGAATGCAGAACAATGTCATACATTCACCCCAGTACAGAGATCTGGCCTAAATCCATAGTTTTTTTGCACTCCACACCACCCCAGTTCAGACATGGCCACATGCAAATCAGTCTGACCCTGTGCCTCATGGGAACAGTCCAGCCCGAACTGCCAAGCCATGCCTTCCCTGGACCGGAAACAAGCCACTGAGCACCGGTTTCTGGCATTACAGCCGTCTTCAGCCAGGCTTGCTTGAATCCAGTGGTGTGGAGAGCATGGGACTCACGTCTGAGCATACCAATCCCACTCGGGGTGACAAATGCAAAAACCACAGTTGATGGACAGAATGCAATTCAATGTCATACATTCACCCCAGTACAGAGAACTGGGCATAAATCCATTGATTTTTGCACTCCACATGACCCCAGTTCAGACATGGCCATATGCAAATCAGTCTGAACCTGTGCCTCATGGGAACAGTCCAGCCCGAACAGCCAAGCCATGCCTTCCCTGGACCGGAAACAAGCTACTGAGGACCGGTTTCTGGCATTCCAGCCGTCTTCAGCCCGGCTTGCTTGAATCCAGTGGGGTTCAGAGCATGGGACTCACGTTTGAGCAGACCCATCCCACTGGGGGTAACAAATGTAAAAACCACAGTTGATGGACAGAATGCAGAACAATGTCATACATTCACCCCAGTACAGAGATCTGGGCCTAAATCCATCGTTTTTTTGTACTCCTCACCACCCCAGTTCAGATATGGCCATATGCAAATCAGTCTGACCCTGTGCCTCATGGGAACAGTCCAGTCCGAGCTGCCAAGCCATGCCTTCCCTGGACCGGAAACAAGCTACCAAGGACCAGTTTCTGGCATTCCAGCCATCTTCAGCCCAGCTTGCTTGAATCCAGTGGTGTGGAGAGCATGGGACTCAAGTCTGAGCATACCCATTCCACTCAGGGTAACAAATGCAAAAACCAGTTGATGGAAAGAATGCAGAACAATGTCATACATTCACCCCAGTACAGAGATCCGGGCCTAAATCTATCCTTTTTTTGCACTCCACACCACCCCAGATCAGTCATGGCCATATGCAAATCAGTCTGACCCTATGCCTCATGGGAACAGTCCTGCCTGTACTGCCAAGCCATGCCTTCCCTGGACCAGAAACAAGCTACCGAGGACCGGTTTCTGGCATTCCAGCCGTCTTCAGCCCGGCTTGCTTGAACCCAGTGGTGTGGAGAGCATGGGACTCACATCTGAGCATACCCATCCCACTCGGGGTGACAAATGCAAAAACCACAGTAGATGGACAGAATGCAGAACAATGTCATACATTCACCCCAGTACAGAGATCTGGGCCTAAATCCATTGTTTTTTTGCACTCCATACTACCCCAGTTCAGACATGGCCATATGCAAATCAGTCAAAACCTGTGCCACATGGGAACAGTCCAGACCGAACTGCCAAGCCATGCCTTCCCTGGACGGGAAACAAGCTACCGAGGAAGGTTTCTGGCATTCCAGCCATCTTCAGCCCGGCTTGCTTGAATCCGGTGGTGTGGAGAGCATGGGACTCACGTTTGAGCATACCAATCCCACTCAGGGTAACAAATGCAAAAACCACACTTGATGGACAGAATGCGGAACAATGTCATACATTCACCCCAGTACAGAGATCTGGGCCTAAATCCATCCTTTTTTTGCACTCCACAGCACCCCAGATCAGACATGGCCATATGCAAATCAGTCTGACCCTGTGCCTCATGGGAACAGTCCAGCCTGAACTGCCAAGCCATGCCTTCCCTGGACCGGAAACAAGCTACCCAGGACCGGTTTCTGGTATTCCAGCCGTGTTCAGCCCGGCTTGCTTGAATCCAGTGGTGTGGAGAGCATGGGACTCACGTCTGAGCATACCCATCCCACTCAGAGTGACTAATGCAAAACCCACAGTTGATGGACAGAATGTAGAACAATGTCATACATTCACCCCAGTACAGAGATCTGGGCCTATATCCATCGTTCTTTTGCACTCCACACCACCCCAGTTCAGACATGGCCATATGCAAATCTGTCTGACCCTGTGCCTCATGGGAACAGTCCAGCCCAAACTGCCAAGCCATGCCTTCCCTGGACCGGAAACAAGCTACAGAGGACCGGTTTCTGGCATTCCAGCCATCTTCAGCCCGGCTTGCTTGAATCCAGTGGTGTGACAAGCATGGGACTCAAGTCTGAGCATACCCATCCCACTCAGGGTGACAAATGCAAAAACTACAGTTGATGGACAGAATGCAGAACAATGTGATACATTCACCCCAGTACAAAGATCTGGGCCTAACTCCATCCTTTTTTTTGCACGCCACACCACCCCTGTTCAGACATGGCCATATGCAAATCAGTCTGACCCTGTGCCTCATGGGAACAGTCCAGCCCGAACTGCCAAGCCATGCCTCCCCTGGACCGGAAACAAGCTGCCGAGGACCGGTTTCCGTCATTACAGCCGTCCTCAGCCTGGCTTGTTTAAAACCAGTGGTGTGGAGAGCATAGGTCTCACGTCTGAGCATACCCATCCCACTCGGGGAGACAAATGCAAAAACCACAGTTGTTGGACAGAATGCAGAACAATGTCATACATTCACCCCAGTACAGAGATCTGGGCCTAAATCCATTGTTTTTTTGCACTCCATACTACCCCAGTTCAGACATGGCCATATGCAAATCAGTCTGAACCTGTGCCACATGGGAACAGTCCAGCCCGAACTGCCAAGCCATGCCTTCCCTGGATGAGAAACAAGCTACCGAGGACAGGTTTTTGGCATTCCAGCCGTCTTCAGCCTGGCTTGCTTGAATCGACTGGGGTGGAAGCATGGGAGTCACGTCTGAGCATACCCATCCCACTCGGGTGACAAATGCAAAAACCACAGTTGATGGACAGAATGCAGAACAATGTCATACATTCACCCCAGTACAGAGATCTGGGCCTAAATCCATAGTTTTTTTGCACTCCTCACCACCCCAGTTCAGATATGGCCATATGCAAATCAGTCTGACCGTGTGCCTCATGGGAACAGTCCAGCCCGAGCTGAGAAGTCTGGGAGTCTGGGTCTTGTCAGGCTCAGGGCTCGGGCTCCGGCGGGAGGTGGCGGCAAAGCAGACGTCGAGTTGCTGGTTGGTGCCTGTGTTGACAGGGTGGCCACTCCTAGGCCACAAGGGAGATTCTCTTCAGTCTTCTGTGCAGCAGAATGTCGAAGTCCAGTCGTCTTCTTCATGTAAAGTTGATTCAAGATGATCTGCTGTGCAATGGCACTGCCCCCACTCTTATTCCCAATCTGAGGGGTGGATCACCTACTAGGTCCCTCCTCTGGGAGGAACCAGGAAGGGGGGCGGTTACACCCCCTTTCCTTTGTCCAGCTCCTCGTCAGGCCTGGGTCTGGAAAGTCCCAGGACCGGTTTGGACTGGCTTATGCACGGGGACACCTTGTGTGCCCCGGGCATGTCTCAATCTATTCAGCCCTGTCCTACCCAATACACAAAACCCTGTCTGGGGTGGTGCTCGCACCTCCCAAGGCAGGAAACCCTTTGCCCAAGACTCCCTCGCTGGAAGGACTCCCAGCAGCAGGGGGTCAGACTCGTGTCTGTGGTGGCAGCATCCATTTTGTGATGCTGAGGCTCTGGTTAACTTTACCCGGGGTTAAGGCTACACACATGTCGTGTCCCTCTAGAAGGGTGGATTGCTATCCCCACTGACAGAACTGTCGAGGGGATAGTATTTCCAATTCGTATGACACCTTACTCGACATGTTTTGATAAAGCCAAACCAAAGATAGGATATAACCGCGAGGATTATAATGCACTTAAGAGTATATGGCAATATCCCTGACCAGCTTGGGGAGTGGTTCCCGACAGCTGCAGACAGGCTCAGCTCATGCTAGAGCACCATCTCACATATTTCCAAGCATTCTGCCTTCAGGATTGATGAGGCCTTCCATCGGAGTTTCTGATAGGAACATATGTGTCCAGTTTAAGGTTAGATATAGGGATACTATATCTAAGTAAGAGGTGATTATACCAACTTACCCCAGCTGAGTGATCAGCCAGTTGTGTCAAATATGGAGGCCAGGCCAGGGGTGGCACAATACATGCTGCAGCCCCTGGTAGGCCTTGGAAACACCTATGCCCTGGGTACCTAGGGTACACTGTTACAGGGGCCAATAAGGTGAACCAGTTCAAATTCGTAATGCACCTAGAGTGCATTGGCAGTAATTTAGAGAGAGAACAGCAGGCTGTGGGTCTGATTAGCAGGCCCACAGCCACATTAAGTCATAAACCAGTGAAGCAAAAAGCAAAAATTTGGGGTGACCATAGGATAGCAGACACTACTCTCCTACACAACCCCCCCCCCCCAAACGCAGGGACATTAGACTAACCTTGACCAGTTGTTTCTTAATGTTCTAAGTGGAAGTACCTGGAGAGACCATCTGCGTTGCCATGGTCAGTACCTGGGCGGTGCTCCACTGTAAAGTCCATCCCCTGTAGGGAAATGGACCACCTGAGTAGTTTGGGGTTTTCACCCTTCATCTGATTAAGCCATAAGAGGGGCTTATGGTCGGTCTGAATCTTGAAGTGAGTGCCAAATAAGTATGGTCTCAACTTTTCTCTCTGGGGGTCAGCCTGCTGCTAATAAAAGCAATGGGCTGGTCCTGGCCATCTACATTAAGCTGCGAAAGGACTGCCCCCACTCCCAACTCAGAAGCATCTGTTTGGACAATGAACTCTCTTGAGTAGTCAGGACTCTTCAGGATAGGTGCAGAGCACATGGCCTTCTTCAGGTCGCAAATGCCTTTTGACATATTTCTGTCCACTGAACCTTTTTGGGCATATTCTTAGATGTCAGATCATTAAGAGGAGTCACAATGGACCCATAGTTCTTAACAAACTTCCTGTAGTACCCAGTCAGGCCCAAGAAAGCTCTGACCTGAGTCTGGGTGGTTGGAGGGGACCAGTCCTTTATGGTCTGGATCTTACTCTCCAGTGGTTGAACTTGGCCTACACCTACAAGGTGGCCCAGGTATACAACCTTGCTCTGCCCTATTTGGCACTTTGTTGCCTTGATAGTGAGGCCTGCCTTCTGCAGAGCCTCAAGCACTTCCTTCAGGTGGACCAGGTGATCCTCCCAGGTGGAGCTAAAGACAGCAATATCATCCAGATATGCTGCGCAAAAGTCATCCAACCCAGTGAGGACTTGATTCACCAACCTTTGGAAGGTGGCAGGTGCATTTTTCAAAGCAAAGGGCATTACCACAAATTGATAATGCCCACTAGGGGTAGAAAATGCTGTCTTGGCTTTAGACTCCTTAGCTAACCTGATTTGCCAGTAGCCAGCTGTCAAGTCAAATGTGCTCAAATATTTGGCAGAAGCCAACTTGTCAATGAGCTCATCTGCCCTTGGAATAGGGGGTGCATCTGTCCTGGTGACAGCATTGAGTCCTCTGTAATCCACACAGAACCTCATCTCTCTCTTGCCATCTTTGGTGTGAGGTTTGGGGACCAGAACCACTGGGCTAGCCCAGGGGCTCTCTAAAGGCTCAATGACACCTAATTCCAGCATCTTTTGCACCTCAGTCTTTATACAGTCCCTGACATGATCAGGTTGCCTGTAAATCTTGCTCTTTACAGGAAGACTGTCACCAGTGTCCACCACATGGGTACACCAGTTAGTCTGACTGGGTGTCAATGAGAACATATGCCTGTATGCCTGCAGAACTTGTCTAGAGTAATTTTGCTGATGTTCAGTGAGGCTGCCATCTGAGGCCACACCATCAACTGAGCCATCCTCAGGGTTCTGAGTGAGCAGGTCTGGGAGAGGGTCACTCTCTTCCTCCTGTCCCTCATCTGTAGCCATGAGCAAGCCCATGTCTGCCCTGCTGACATATGCCTTTAGTCTGTTGGCATGGAGCACCCTGTGGGGGCTCCTGGGAGTTCCTAGGTCAACCAAGTAGGTAACCTCTCCCTTCTTTTACAGAATTGTATGGGGTCCAGACCGTTTGTCCTGGAGTGCTGCTGGGGCCACTGGCTCCAATACCCATACCTTCTGTCCAGGCTGAAAGTCAACCAAGACAGCCTTTTGGTCATGCCAAGCTTTCTGTAATTCTTGGCTAGCCTCACAGTTTTTAGATGCCTTTTCCATGTACTCTGCCATCCTGGAGCGGAGACCAAGTACATAGTCCACTATGTCTTGCTTAGGCTTTTTGAGAGGTAACTCCCATCCTTCCTTCACCAGACACAGGGGTCCTCTTACAGGGTACCCAAACAACAATTCAAAGGGGCTGAAGCCAACCCCCTTTTGAGGGACCTCTCTGTAAGCAAACAAAAGGCAGGGAAGAAGGATGTCCCATCTTCGCCTGAGCTTTTCAGGTAATCCTTTGATCATACCCTTTAGGGTCTTGTTAAACCTTTCAACAAGCCCATTACATTGTGGATGATAAGGAGTGGTGAACTTGTAGTTGACACCACATTCCTTCCACATAGCTGTCAAATATCCTGACATGAAGTTGGCATCTCTGTCAGATATTACCTCCTTAGGAAACCCCACTCTGGAGAAAACTCCAAGTAAGGCCCTGGCCACAACAAGAGCTGGTTTGGTCCTAAGTGGAATTGCCTTTGGGTACCTGGTGGCATGGTCCACCACCACCAGTATGGATTGGTGCCCAGATGCTGTAGGGGGATCCATTGGACCTACAATATCAATCCTCACTCTTTCAAAGGGAACCCCCACCACAGGTAGTGGTATTAGGGGGGCCTTTGTGGTTCCACCTGCTTTACCACTGGCTTGGCAGGTTTCACAGCAGTGACAAAACTCCGTGGTGTCTTCAGACATGTGAGGCCAGTGAAAGTGAGGGACAAGCCTGTCCCAGGTCTTGTTCTGGCCTAGGTGTCCTGCTAAAGGAATATCATGGGCTAAGGTGAGAAGGAAACCCCTAAATTGCAGAGGTACCCTCTCTACCCTCTGTGTAAAGGAGTCCTTCATCCCAATAAACTTTATGGGCACCTTGAGCATTCCCAGCAGCCTGCTGTCTGAGGGGCTCAAGAGAAGGACAGGTTAACTGAGCCTGCCCCAAGTCTGCCCTAGAAGGTCCCCCTGTCCCCAGAAACTCAACCTGATCAGGTTCAAGTTCTTCTGAGACAGTTCCTTCAGGGGTCTCAAGATCAGCTTCCTGTGAAGCTTGATCCTCACTTGTAGGCAGTTGGGAAGGCACATCCTTAACCCTCCTGTTCTTCTTCTTGGAAGGTGCTTGGTCCATTGTTCCAGGATCCAAGACCTGAGGTTCAGAGAGGCACTTTTTGGCCTGTGACCTGGTCACAGCAAGGACATGTGATGATATCCCTAACATCTCTGCATGAGTCCTGTACTCAACTTCTGACCATAGAGAGTTCTCCAGGTCATTGCCCAACAAACATTCAACTGGGAGATCAGCACTAACCACAACTCTTTTTAGGCCAGTTACCCCTCCCCAGGAAAAGTTAACAAGTGCCACACTATGTGTAGTAGTGACATTGCTGGCATTGGTCACCAGGTAATTATCACCTGGCCTGTACTGTCCAGGGTCCACAAAGTTAGGTGTCACCATAGTGACACTGGCACAAGTGTCCCTGTAAGCTTGAGCCACTTTGTTATTAATCAAAGGCGTCTGTCTGTATTTGCCAAGGTTACTGGGACTGATGTCAGGGGTCAATTCTATGTCCCCTTTACAAATCAGAACAGCCTGTGTAAGGGTTCTGACTAGGTCAGAATCTCCTTCAGTTCCCATGGTGATACCCACTACCCCCTTGGTTTGTGGACCAGCACTGCTAGCTGTACTAGTGGGTGCAGGTGCCTTAGGGGCTGCAGTGCTGGGGGCTCCACCCTTTTTACACTCACTTGTCCAGTGAGAGGTGTTTTTACAAGTTTTACACCAGGGTTTCTTCTGACCTTCTTTCTTCTTTTTCTTGGAAGTTTGGGACCCACCCTCTGTATCAGTTTGGGGCCCTGTTGAAGACTTCTGGTCTTTAGCTTTCTGCTCCCCACCCTTCTGGTCTGTTTTCTTCTGGTCACCACCCTCGTTCTGGTTCTGGTTCTTTTGCTTAACTCTGGTTGTAACCCATTTATCTGCCCTCTTTCCCAATTCTTGGGGAGAGGTCAAATCTGAGTCAACCAAATGTTGATGCAACTGCTGGTTCTGACAATTATTTAAAATTTGTTCTCTCATCAGCAAATTATGCAATCCTTCATAGTCTGTAACCTTGCTTCCCAGCAACCATCCCTCCAGAGCCTTAGTGGCACACTCAACAAATTCAGACCAGTCCTGAGTCTGTGTCTTCTGGGTATCTCTGAACATTAACCTGTACTGTTCCATGGTTAAGCCTAACCCATCAATCAGAGCACTCTTCAGGACCAGGCAGTTTCTATAATCCCCATCACTAACTGTGAGGAGTCTGTCTCGGCCTCTACCTTCAAAGGAGAGCCACAAGATTGCTGCCCACTGCTCCTGAGGGATCTGCTGTACTCTGCAGGCTCTCTCCATTGCAGTTATCCATTTGTGGATATCATCCCCAGCTTTGTAGGGGGGCACAATCTTACTCAGGTTTCTGTTATCAAAAGACCTGTCTTTATCCTTGTGGATATTGCAGCCACCAGTGGGTTCTATTACCCCACTCTCTCTAGGCTGTCTTGCTCTAGCAAGTTTCTCTTGGGCAAGGGCAACCTCTAACTCTTGTCTCTGGATCCTCAATTCAGCCTCTCTCATTTTGGCCTCATGTTCCCTTCTCTGAGGGCTAGTCATCTCCCTTCTGGAGTGACCATGAGAACCTCTAGAAGCATGGGAGTTGTCAGAGTCACCTGAGTGAGTCCTTCTCCTCCTAGGCTTCTGGTTAAGTCCACCTGGGGGTCTGAAGGGGTTGTTCCCAGATTCAGTCCCAAATAGGCTTAAGTTAGCCTGGTTCAGCCTACTGACCAACACCTGACTATTTCTGTCATCATCTGACTCACTGCTCCCCCCTTCTGTCTCTTCTTCCTCTTCCTCCTCCTCATCTACCTGAGGAGCTCCAGATATGGGGGCTTCCTCATCTACTAGGATTATAGGGACAGGGGCTTCTACAGTGTCATCCTCAGAAGGATGGCCTCCTTCAGCATTCCCTGTGGGGTCTGCCTTAGAGGTCTTTAGAGTCTCAGACTGGTCCAAGATCTCTCTAAGGTGGTCTGTGGTAGGGGAAGGCCCTGTCCTCAGACCCCTTAAGACACAAAGCTGTCTTAATTCCTTAAAGGAAAAAATAGCAAATTTGGATGGTGCCCTCGGAGGGTCACTCTCAACAGGGATGTTCCCAGTGGAACCCTCTGCTCCAGACATTGCTCTAGTGTGGGTGGATATGTTGCAATCTACCTACACTGGTGTTTACCTACTGAACCTATCTAGTAGTTGTAGTCAGGGTGTGCTACTCCCTTTGCTCTACAACAACTAAGTTCAGTAGAACTTAAGTATACTAGTCTTGTTTTATATGTACCTAGCAGGTACCTGTATGATCTTTCAAATGATAATCTCAAAGATTGTAATGGTAAAACAACAGCAAGTTCAGATCCCAATCCGCTGCTCACCAATGTGAGAAGTTGGCCTGGTATATAATGCTCACTAATTCTAGTGATCACTTTGTACCATGCCAAGCAACCCTTATGATGATTGGTTGTAAGTCAACCTTATAGACCAGTTATCCTAGTGGTAACGTGGACAAAGCAGTCTTAGGCTAAACTCTGAAAGGCATGTGAAGCCAGCTGTATTCCCACACACAACCCCCTTGAATACCAAATGAAAGGACACCACACAGATATATATTGAAAATATATATTGATTTATTAACTAAAAGTATCCCCTGGACTCTTTATGAGCACAGAAGCACAAGCATTAAACACAAGACAGTTTAAAATACACAAAAGTTGCACAATATGGATGAGCCCTAGGGGCCACCTAAACCATATACTAAGAAAGTGGTATAAGAGATACCAATCGGAAAGGAAACAGGCCTAGGGCCTTGGGAATCGCTGGAGCTATTCGAGACTAGCAGTGACTAAGTCGGGAAAGGCCCGCGGGACTCGGGTGCAGTGTTTAAAGTGCACGCACTCACCAATGCAAAGTCTATGGTGCGTAAAAAGTACAAAGTTAGTTAGTTCGGAACCTTCCGAGTGACCTAGAAAGCTGAAACTTGAGACACAGGCCCTAGAGGTGTGTACCAGTGTAGGAACACCGGCGGAACTGAGTTACCTCACTCACAGGAAGAGGGTGCACAGGGTCGAAGTAGTGTTGGGTTTCGTCACGCTGGTCGATGGTGCTTAGAGATGTAGATGCTGCAGGCGGCTCGATGTGAAGAATTCCGGTGGATCCAAGGGTGGATCTGAAGATGTGAAGACCTGAAAGCAGAGGGGACAATGTTCAAAGTCACTAGCCAGTGACAACCGTGGAACCAGATTGGAACCAGGCGATGTCGGGTGCAAACAGGCGTTGAGGTGTATCTTCTCTCTGCAGCCAGGTGGACACCGGGGGTCAAGACCGTCCAGGAGTCGGTCACGAGCTGTCCCACGCAGGCTTCTCACTGTTGGCAGTGTCAACAACTTGATTGTATCAAACAGGCCCTGGCTAATGCAAGCCATGCAGGAATCGAAAAAGGCTTGTTACTCGGACCAGCAAGGTCTGAGCAGGGGCTCCTTTTAACAGGAGCGAGGGCAAGTCTAGAGCAACCAGAACCGCAGTGTAGTTTGTAGTTGTAGTTGCCAAGATGGCCACTGACCACGTGGCTAGTGGCCGGGATGGCGCGTCAAGTGGCACAATGCAAAAGGGCCCCACGCAGATCGTGGAGAAGCTGGGGGGCTGATCTTCGGTGCAAGGGCTGCTCGGTGGTGGGGGTTCTCAGTCCCTAAAGCACAACGTCGAGGATGCCTCTGGTGCTGCGCTGTCAGCTCTTCGGGTGTCTTCCAAGAAGTCCGGTCCCACATCTCTCGGTGCCTCCACGGGTCCCTTCTTTGCAGGGACTGTGGATCGGGCTGTGAGAAGTCAGGGAGTCTGGGTCTTGTCAGGCTCTGGGCTCGGGCTCAGGCTCCGGCGGGAGGCGGCGGCAAAGCAGACGTCGAGTTGCTGGTTGGTGCCTGTGTTCACAGGGTGGCCACTCCTAGGCAACAAGGGAGATTCTCTTCAGTCTTCTGTGCAGCAGAATGTCGAAGTCCAGTTGTCTTCTTCGTGTAAAGTTGATTCAGGATGATCTGCTGTGCAATGGCACTGCTCCCACTCTTATTCCCAATCTGAGGGGTGGATCACCTACTAGGTCCCTCCTCTGGGAGGAACCAGGAAGGGGGGCGGATATACCCCCTTAACTTTGTCCAGCTCCTCACCAGGCCTGGGTCTGGAAAGTCCCAGGACCGGTTTGGACTGGATTATGCACGGGGACACCTTGTGTGCCCCGGGCATGTCTCAATCTATTCAGCCCTGTCCTACCCAATACACAAAACCCTGTCTGGGGTGGTGCTCGCACCTCCCAAGGCAGGAAACCCTTTGCCCAAGCCTCCCTTGCTGGAAGGACTCCCAGCAGCAGGGGGTCAGACTCTTGTCTGTGGTGGCAGCATCCATTTTGTGATGCTGAGGCTCTGGTTAACTTTAACCGGGGTTAAGGCTACACACATGTCGTGTCCCTCTAGAAGGGTGGAATGCTATCCCCGTCGACAGAACTGTCGAGGGGATAGTATTCCAATTTGTATGACACCTTACTCGACATGTTTTGATAAAGCCAAACCAAATATAGCATATAACCGCGAGGATTATAATGCACTTATGAGTATATGATATGGCAATATCCTGGAACAGCTTAGGGAGTGGTTCCCGACAGCTGCAGACAGGCTCAGCTCATGCTGGAGCACCATCTCACACATTTCCAAGCACTCTGCCTCCAGGATTGATGAGGCCTTCCATAGGAGTGGCTGATAGGAACATATGTGTCCAGTTTAAGGTTAGATATAGGTATACTATATCTAAGTAAGAGGTGATTACACCAACTTACCCCAGCTGAGTGATCAGCCAGTTGTGTCAAATATGGAGGCCAGGCCAGGGGTGGCACAATACACGCTGCAGCCCCTGGTAGGCCTTGGAAACACCTATGCCCTGGGTACCTAGGGTACACTGTTACAGGGGCCAATAAGGTGAACCAGTTCCAATTCGTAATGCACCTAGAGTGCATTGGCAGTAATTTAGAGAGAGAACAGCAGGCTGTGGGTCTGATTAGCAGGCCCACAGCCACATTAAGTCATAAACCAGTGAAACAAATAGCAAAAATTTGGGGTGACCATAGGATAGCAGACCCTACTCTCCTACATGGAGAGCATGGGACTCACACCTGAGCATACCCATCCCACTCAGGGTGACAAATACAAAAGCCACAGTTGATGGACAGAATGCAGAACAATGTCATACATTCACCCCAGTACAGAGATCTGGGCCTAAATCCATCCTTTTTTTGCACTCCACACCACCCCAGATCAGACATGGCCATATGCAAATCACTCTGACCCTGTGCCTCATGGGAACAGTCCAGCCTGAACTGCCAAGCCATGCCTTCCCTGGACCGGAAACAAGCTACCCAGGACCGGTTTCTGGTATTCCAGCCGTCTTCAGCCCGGCTTGCTTGAATCCAGTGGTGTGGAGAGCATGGGACTCACGTCTGAGCATACCCATCCCACTCGGGGTGACAAATGCAAAAACCACAGTTGATGAACAGAATGCAGAGCAATGTCATACATTCACCCCAGTACAGAGATCTGGGCCTAAATCCATCCTTTTTTTTGCACTCCACACCACCCCAGATCAGACATGGCCATATGCAAATCAGTCTGATCCTGTGCCTCATGGGAACCGTCTAGCCCGATCTGCCAAGCCATGCCTTCCCTGGACCGGAAACAAGCTACCGAGGACCGGTTTCTGGCATTCCAGCTGTCTTTAGCCCAACTTGCTTGAATCCAGTGGTGTGGAGAGCATGGGACTCACGTCTGAGCATACCCATCCTACTCGGGGTGACAAATGCAAAACCCACAGTTGATGGACAGAATGCAGAACAATGACATACATTCACACCAGTACAGAGATCTGGGCCTAAATCCATCGTTTTTTGCACTCCACACCACCCCAGTTCAGACATGGCCATATGCAAATCTGTCTGACCCTGTGCCTCATGGGAACATTCCAGCCTGAACTGCCAAGCCATGCCTTCCCTGGACCGGAAACAAGCTACCGAGGACCGGTTTCTGGCATTCCAGCCGTCTTTAGCCCGGCTTGCTTGAATCCAGTGGTGTGGAGAGCATTGGACTCAAGTCTCAGCATACCCATCCCACTCTGGGTGACAAATGCAAAAACCAAAGTTGATGGACAGAATGCAGAACAATGTCATAGATTCACCCCATTACAGAGATCAGGCCTAAATCAATCATTTTTTTGCAATCCACACCACTTCAGTTCAGACATGACCATATGCAAATCAGTCTGACCCTGTGCCTCATGGGAACAGTCCACCCCGAACTGCCAAGCCATGCCTTCCCTGGACCGGAAACAAGCTACGAGGACCGGTTTCTGGCATTCCAGCCATCTTCAGCCCGGCTTGCTTGAATACAGTGGTGTGGAGAGCATGGGACTCACGTCCGAGGATACCCATCCCACTCAGGGTGACAAATGCAAAAACCACAGTTGATGGACAGAATGTAGAACAATGTCATACATTCACCCCAGTACAGAGATCTGGGCCTAAATCCATCGTTCTTTGCACTCCACACCACCCCAGTTCAGACATGGCCATATGCAAATCTGTCTGACCCTGTGCCTCATGGGAATAGTCCAGCCTGAACTGCCAAGCCATGCCTTCCCTGGACCGGAAACAAGCTACCGAGGACCGGTTTCTTGCATTCCAGCCGTCTTTTGCCCGGCTTGCTTGAATCCAGTGGTGTGGAGAGCATGGGACTCAAGTCTCAGCATACCCATCCCTCTCTGGGTGACAAATGCAAAAACCAAAGTTGATGGACAGAATGCAGAACAATGTCATAGATTCACCCAAGTACAGAGTTTGGGGCCTAAATCAATCGTTTTTTTGCACTCCACACCACTTCAGTTCAGACATGACCATATGCAAATCAGTCTGACCCTGTGCCTCATGGGAACAGTCCAGCCCGAAATGCCAAGCCATGCCTTCCCTGGACCAGAAACAAGCTACCGAGGACCGGTTTCTGGCATTCCAGCCATCTTCAGCCCGGCTCGCTTGAATCCAGTGGTGTGGAGAGCATGGGACTCACGTCTGTGCATACCCATCCCACTCGGGGTGACAAATTGCAAAAACGACAGTTGATGGACAGAATGCAGAACAATGTCATACATTCACCCCAGTATAGAGATCTGGGCCTAAATCCATCGTTTTTTTGCACTCCACACCACCCCAGTTCAGACATGGCCATATGCAAATCTGTCTGACCCTGTGCCTCATGGGAACACTCCAGCCTGAACTGCCAAGCCATGCCTTCCCTGGACTGGAAACAAGCTACAGAGGACCGGTTTCTGGCATTCCAGCCGTCTTCAGCCCGGCTTGCTTGAATCCAGTGGTGTGGAGAGCATTGGACTCAAGTCTCAGCATACCCATCCCAATCTGGGTGACAAATGCAAAAACCAAAGTTGATGGACAGAATGCAGAACAATGTCATAGATTCACCCCATTCTAGAGATCAGGCCTAAATCAATCGTTTTTTTGCAATCCACACCACTTCAGTTCAGACATGACCATATGCAAATCAGTCTGACCCTGTGCCTAATGGGAACAGTCCACCCCGAACTGCCAAGCCATGCCTTCCCTTGACGGGAAACAAGCTACCGAGGACCGGTTTCTGGCATTCCAGCCATTTTCAGCCCGGCTTGCTTGAAGCCAGTGGTGTGGAGAGCATGGGACTCACTTCTGAGCATACCCATCCCACTCAGGGTGACAAATGCAAAAACCACACTTGATGGACAGAATGCAGAACAATGTCATACATTCACCCCAGTACAGAGATCTGGGCCTAAATCCATCCTTTTTTTGCACTCCACAGCACCCCAGATCAGACATGGCCATATGCAAATCAGTCTGACCCTGTGCCTCATGGGAACAGTCCAGCCTGAACTGCCAAGCCATGCCTTCCCTGGACCGGAAACAAGCTACCGAGGACCGGTTTCTGGCATTCCAGCCGTCTTTAGCCCGGCTTGCTTGAATCCAGTGGTGTGGAGAGCATTGGACTCAAGTCTCAGCATACCCATCCCACTCTGGGTGATGAATACAAAAACCAAAGTTGATGGACAGAATGCAGAACAATGACATACATTCACACCAGTACAGAGATCCGGGCCTAAATCCATCGTTTTTTTGCACTCCACACCACCCCAGTTCAGACATGGCCATATGCAAATCTGTCTGACCCTGTGCCTCATGGGAACATTCCAGCCTGAACTGCCAAGTCATGCCTTCCCTGGACTGGAAACAAGCTACCGAGGACCGGTTTCTGGCATTCCAGCCGTCTTTAGCCCGGCTTGCTTGAATCCAGTGGTGTGGAGAGCATTGGACTCAAGTCTCAGCATACCCATCCCACTCTGGGTGACGAATGCAAAAACCAAAGTTGATGGACAGAATGCAGAACAATGTCATACATTCACCCCAGTACAGAAATCTGGGCCTAAATCCATCCTTTTTTTGCATTCCACAGCACCCCAGATCAGACATGGCCATATGCAAATCAGTCTGACCCTGTGCCTCATGGGAACAGTCCAGCCTGAACTGCCAAGCCATGCCTTCCCTGGACCGGAAACAAGCTACGAGGACCGGTTTATGGCATTCCAGCCATCTTCAGCCCGGCTTGCTTGAATACAGTGGTGTGGAGAGCATGGGACTCACGTCCGAGCATACCCATCCCACTCAGGGTGACAAATGCAAAAACCACAGTTGATGGACAGAATGTAGAACAATGTCATACATTCACCCCAGTACAGAGATCTGGGCCTAAATCCATCGTTCTTTTGCACTCCACACCACCCCAGTATAGACATGGCCATATGCAAATCTGTCTGACCCTGTGCCTCATGGGAATAGTCCAGCCTGAACTGCCAAGCCATGCCTTCCCTGGACCGGAAACAAGCTACCGAGGACCGGTTACTTGCATTCCAGCCTTCTTTAGCCCGGCTTGCTTGAATCCAGTGGTGTGGAGAGCATGGGACTCAAGTCTCAGCATACCCATCCCTCTCTGGGTGACAAATGCAAAAACCAATGTTGATGGACAGAATGCAGAACAATGTCATAGATTCACCCAAGTACAGAGATCGGGGCCTAAATCAATCGTTTTTTTGCACTCCACACCACTTCAGTTCAGACATGACCTTATGCAAATCAGTCTGACCCTGTGCCTCATGGGAACAGTCCAGCCCGAACTGCCAAGCCATGCCTTCCCTTGACGGGAAACAAGCTACCGAGGACCGGTTTCTGGCATTCCAGCCATCTTCAGCCCGGCTTGCTTGAATCCAGTGGTGTGGAGAGCATGGGACTCACGTCTGAGCATACCCATCCCACTCAGGGTGACAAATGCAAAAACCACACTTGATGGACAGAATGCAGAACAATGTCATACATTCACCCAGTACAGAGATCTGGGCCTAAATCCATCGTTTTTTTGCACTCCACACCACCCCAGTTCAGACATGGCCATATGCAAATCTGTCTGACCCTGTGCCTCATGGGAACACTCCAGCCTGAACTGCCAAGCCATGCCTTCCCTGGACTGGAAACAAGCTACAGAGGACCGGTTTCTGGCATTCCAGCCGTCTTTAGCCCGGCTTGCTGGAATCCAGTGGTGTGGAGAGCATTGGACTCAAGTCCCAGCATACCCATCCCACTCTGGGTGACAAATGCAAAAACCAAAGTTGATGGACAGAATGCAGAACAATGTCATAGATTCACCCCATTCTAGAGATCAGGCCTAAATCAATCGTTTTTTTGCAATCCACACCACTTCAGTTCAGACATGACCATATGCAAATCAGTCTGACCCTGTGCCTAATGGGAACAGTCCACCCCGAACTGCCAAGCCATGCCTTCCCTTAACGGGAAACAAGCTACCGAGGACCGGTTTCTGGCATTCCAGCCATTTTCAGCCCGGCTTGCTTGAAGCCAGTGGTGTGGAGAGCATGGGACTCACTTCTGAGCATACCCATCCCACTCAGGGTGACAAATGCAAAAACCACACTTGATGGACAGAATGCAGAACAATGTCATACATTCACCCCAGTACAGAGATCTGGGCCTAAATCCATCCTTTTTTTGCACTCCACAGCACCCCAGATCAGACATGGCCATATGCAAATCAGTCTGACCCTGTGCCTCATGGGAACAGTCCAGCCTGAACTGCCAAGCCATGCCTTCCCTGGACCGGAAACAAGCTACCGAGGACCGGTTTCTGGCATTCCAGCCGTCTTTAGCCCGGCTTGCTTGAATCCAGTGGTGTGGAGAGCATTGGACTCAAGTCTCAGCATACCCATCCCACTCTGGGTGACGAATGCAAAAACCAAAGTTGATGGACAGAATGCAGAACAATGACATACATTCACACCAGTACAGAGATCCGGGCCTAAATCCATCGTTTTTTTGCACTCCACACCACCCCAGTTCAGACATGGCCATATGCAAATCTGTCTGACCCTGTGCCTCATGGGAACATTCCAGCCTGAACTGCCAAGCCATGCCTTCCCTGGACTGGAAACAAGCTACCGAGGACCGGTTTCTGGCATTCCAGCCGTCTTTAGCCCGGCTTGCTTGAATCCAGTGGTGTGGAGAGCATTGGACTCAAGTCTCAGCATACCCATCCCACTCTGGGTGACAAATGCAAAAACCAAAGTTGATGGACAGAATGCAGAACAATGTCATAGATTCACCCCATTACAGAGATCAGGCCTAAATCAATCATTTTTTTGCAATTCACACCACTTCAGTTCAGACATGACCATATGCAAATCAGTCTGACCCTGTGCCTCATGGGAACAGTCCACCCCGAACTGCCAAGCCATGCCTTCCCTGGACCGGAAACAAGCTACGAGGACCGGTTTATGGCATTCCAGCCATCTTCAGCCCGGCTTGCTTGAATACAGTGGTGTGGAGAGCATGGGACTCACGTCCGAGCATACCCATCCCACTCAGGGTGACAAATGCAAAAACCACAGTTGATGGACAGAATGTAGAACAATGTCATACATTCACCCCAGTACAGAGATCTGGGCGTAAATCCATCGTTCTTTTGCACTCCACACCACCCCAGTATAGACATGGCCATATGCAAATCTGTCTGACCCTGTGCCTCATGGGAATAGTCCAGCCTGAACTGCCAAGCCATGCCTTCCCTGGACCGGAAACAAGCTACCGAGGACCGGTTACTTGCATTCCAGCCTTCTTTAGCCCGGCTTGCTTGAATCCAGTGGTGTGGAGAGCATGGGACTCAAGTCTCAGCATACCCATCCCTCTCTGGGTGACAAATGCAAAAACCAAAGTTGATGGACAGAATGCAGAACAATGTCATAGATTCACCCAAGTACAGAGATCGGGGCCTAAATCAATCGTTTTTTTGCACTCCACACCACTTCAGTTCAGACATGACCTTATGCAAATCAGTCTGACCCTGTGCCTCATGGGAACAGTCCAGCCCGAACTGCCAAGCCATGCCTTCCCTTGACGGGAAACAAGCTACAGAGGACCGGTTTCTGGCATTCCAGCCATCTTCAGCCCGGCTTGCTTGAATCCAGTGGTGTGGAGAGCATGGGACTCACGTCTGAGCATACCCATCCCACTCAGGGTGACAAATGCAAAAACCACACTTGATGGACAGAATGCAGAACAATGTCATACATTCACCCAGTACAGAGATCTGGGCCTAAATCCATCGTTTTTTTGCACTCCACACCACCCCAGTTCAGACATGGCCATATGCAAATCTGTCTGACCCTGTGCCTCATGGGAACACTCCAGCCTGAACTGCCAAGCCATGCCTTCCCTGGACTGGAAACAAGCTACAGAGGACCGGTTTCTGGCATTCCAGCCGTCTTTAGCCCGGCTTGCTGGAATCCAGTGGTGTGGAGAGCATTGGACTCAAGTCTCAGCATACCCATCCCACTCTGGGTGACAAATGCAAAAACCAAAGTTGATGGACAGAATGCAGAACAATGTCATAGATTCACCCCATTCTAGAGATCAGGCCTAAATCAATCGTTTTTTTGCAATCCACACCACTTCAGTTCAGACATGACCATATGCAAATCAGTCTGACCCTGTGCCTAATGGGAACAGTCCACCCCGAACTGCCAAGCCATGCCTTCCCTTGACGGGAAACAAGCTACCGAGGACCGGTTTCTGGCATTCCAGCCATCTTCAGCACGGCTTGCTTGAATCCAGTGGTGTGGAGAGCGTGGGACTCACGTCTGAGCATACCCATCCCACTCAGGGTGACAAATGCAAAAACCACACTTGATGGACAGAATGCAGAACAATGTCATACATTCACCCCAGTACAGAGATCTGGGCCTAAATCCATCGTTCTTTTGCACTCCACACCACCCCAGTTCAGACATGGCCATATGCAAATCTGTCTGACCCTGTGCCTCATGGGAACAGTCCAGCCTGAACTGCCAAGCCATGCCTTCCCTGGACTCGAAACAAGCTACCGAGGACCGGTTTCTGGCATTCCAGCTGTCTTTAGCCCGGCTTGATTGAATCCAGTGGTGTGGAGAGCATTGGACTCAAGTTTCAGCATACCCATCCCACTCTGGGTGACAAATGCAAAAACCAAAGTTGATGGACAGAATGCAGAACAATGTCATTGATTCACCCCATTACAGAGATCGGGGCCTAAATCAATCATTTTTTTGCACGCCACACCACTTCAGTTCAGACATGACCATATGCAAATCAGTCTGACCCTGTGCCTCATGGGAACAGTCCAGCCTGAACTGCCAAGCCATGCCTTCCCTGGACCGGAAACAAGCTACCCAGAACCGGTTTCTGGTATTCCAGCCGTCTTCAGCTCGGCTTGCTTGAATCCAGTGGTGTGGAGAGCATGGGACTCACGTCTGAGCATACCCATCCCACTCAGGGTGACTAATGCAAAACCCACAGTTGATGGACAGAATGTAGAACAATGTCATACATTCACCCCAGTACAGAGATCTGGGCCTAAATCCATCGTTCTTTTGCACTCCACACCACCCCAGTTCAGACATGGCCATATGCAAATCTGTCTGACCCTGTGCCTCATGGGAACAGTCCAGCCTGAACTGCCAAGCCATGCCTTCCCTGGACCGGAAACAAGCTACCGAGGACCGGTTACTTGCATTCCAGCCTTCTTTAGCCCGGCTTGCTTGAATCCAGTGGTGTGGAGAGCATGGGACTCAAGTCTCAGCATACCCATCCCTCTCTGGGTGACAAATGCAAAAACCAAAGTTGATGGACAGAATGCAGAACAATGTCATAGATTCACCCAAGTACAGAGATCGGGGCCTAAATCAATCGTTTTTTTGCACTCCACACCACTTCAGTTCAGACATGACCTTATGCAAATCAGTCTGACCCTGTGCCTCATGGGAACAGTCCAGCCCGAACTGCCAAGCCATGCCTTCCCTTGACGGGAAACAAGCTACCGAGGACCGGTTTCTGGCATTCCAGCCATCTTCAGCCCGGCTTGCTTGAATCCAGTGGTGTGGAGAGCATGGGACTCACGTCTGAGCATACCCATCCCACTCAGGGTGACAAATGCAAAAACCACACTTGATGGACAGAATGCAGAACAATGTCATACATTCACCCAGTACAGAGATCTGGGCCTAAATCCATCGTTTTTTTGCACTCCACACCACCCCAGTTCAGACATGGCCATATGCAAATCTGTCTGACCCTGTGCCTCATGGGAACACTCCAGCCTGAACTGCCAAGCCATGCCTTCCCTGGACTCGAAACAAGCTACAGAGGACCGGTTTCTGCCATTCCAGCCGTCTTTAGCCCGGCTTGCTGGAATCCAGTGGTGTGGAGAGCATTGGACTCAAGTCTCAGCATACCCATCCCACTCTGGGTGACAAATGCAAAAACCAAAGTTGATGGACAGAATGCAGAACAATGTCATAGATTCACCCCATTCTAGAGATCAGGCCTAAATCAATCGTTTTTTTGCAATCCACACCACTTCAGTTCAGACATGACCATATGCAAATCAGTCTGACCCTGTGCCTAATGGGAACAGTCCACCCCGAACTGCCAAGCCATGCCTTCCCTTGACGGGAAACAAGCTACCGAGGACCGGTTTCTGGCATTCCAGCCATCTTCAGCACGGCTTGCTTGAATCCAGTGGTGTGGAGAGCGTGGGACTCACGTCTGAGCATACCCATCCCACTCAGGGTGACAAATGCAAAAACCACACTTGATGGACAGAATGCAGAACAATGTCATACATTCACCCCAGTACAGAGATCTGGGCCTAAATCCATCGTTCTTTTGCACTCCACACCACCCCAGTTCAGACATGGCCATATGCAAATCTGTCTGACCCTGTGCCTCATGGGAACAGTCCAGCCTGAACTGCCAAGCCATGCCTTCCCTGGACTCGAAACAAGCTACCGAGGACCGGTTTCTGGCATTCCAGCTGTCTTTAGCCCGGCTTGATTGAATCCAGTGGTGTGGAGAGCATTGGACTCAAGTTTCAGCATACCCATCCCACTCTGGGTGACAAATGCAAAAACCAAAGTTGATGGACAGAATGCAGAACAATGTCATTGATTCACCCCATTACAGAGATCGGGGCCTAAATCAATCATTTTTTTGCACTCCACACCACTTCAGTTCAGACATGACCATATGCAAATCAGTCTGACCCTGTGCCTCATGGGAACAGTCCAGCCTGAACTGCCAAGCCATGCCTTCCCTGGACCGGAAACAAGCTACCCAGAACCGGTTTCTGGTATTCCAGCCGTCTTCAGCTCGGCTTGCTTGAATCCAGTGGTGTGGAGAGCATGGGACTCACGTCTGAGCATACCCATCCCACTCAGGGTGACTAATGCAAAACCCACAGTTGATGGACAGAATGTAGAACAATGTCATACATTCACCCCAGTACAGAGATCTGGGCCTAAATCCATCGTTCTTTTGCACTCCACACCACCCCAGTTCAGACATGGCCATATGCAAATCTGTCTGACCCTGTGCCTCATGGGAACAGTCCAGCCTGAACTGCCAAGCCATGCCTTCCCTGGACCGGAAACAAGCTACCGAGGACCGGTTTCTGGCATTCCAGCTGTCTTTAGCCCGGCTTGATTGAATCCAGTGGTGTGGAGAGCATTGGACTCAAGTTTCAGCATACCCATCCCACTCTGGGTGACAAATGCAAAAACCAAAGTTGATGGACAGAATGCAGAACAATGTCATTGATTCACCCCATTACAGAGATCGGGGCCTAAATCAATCATTTTTTTGTACTCCACACCACTTCAGTTCAGACATGACCATATGCAAATCAATCTGACCCTGTGCCTCATGGGAACAGTCCACCCCGAACTGCCAAGCCATGCCTTCCCTGGACCGGAAACAAGCTACAGAGGACCGGTTTCTGGCATTCCAGCCATCTTCAGCCCGGCTTGCTTAAATCCAGTGGTGTGGAGAGCATGGGACTCACGTCTGAGCATACCAATCCCACTCAGGGTGACAAATGCAAAAACCACAGTTGATGGACAGAATGTAGAACAATGTCATACATTCACCCAGTACAGAGATCTGGGCCTAAATCCATTCTTTTTTTGCACTCCACACCACCCCAGATCAGACATGGCCATATGCAAATCAGTCTGACCCTGTGCCTCATGGGAACAGTCCAGCCTGAACTGCCAAGCCATGCCTTCCCTGGACCGGAAACAAGCTACCCAGGACCGGTTTCTGGCATTCCAGCCGTCTTCAGCCCGGCTTGCTTGAATCCAGTAGTGTGGAGAGCATGGTACTCACGTCTGAGCATACCCATCCCACTCGGGGGGACTAATGCAAAAACCACAGTTGATGAACAGAATGAAGAACAATGTTATACATTCACCCTAGTACAGAGATCTGGGCCTAAATCCATCGTTTTTTTGCACTCCACACCACCCCAGTTCAGACATGGCCATATGCAAATCTGTCTGACCCTGTGCCTCATGGGAACAGTCCAGCCCGAACTGACAAGCCATGCCTTCCCTGGACCGGAAACAAGCTACCAAGGACCGGTTTCTGGCATTCCAGCCGTCTTTAGCCCGGCTTGCTTGAACCCAGTGGTGTGGAGAGCATGGGACTCAAGTCTCAGCATACCGATCCCACTCTGGGTGACGAATGCGAAAACCAAAGTTGATGGACAGAATGCAGAACAATGTCATCGATTCACCCCAGTACAGAGATCGGGGCCTAAATCAATTGTTTTTTTGCACTCCACACCACTTAAGTTCAGACATGACCATATGCAAATCAGTCTGACCCTGTGCCTCATGGGAACAGTCCAGCCCGAACTGCCAAGCCATGCCTTCCCTGGACCGGAAACAAGCTATGAGGACCAGTTTCTGGCATTCCAGCCGTCTTCAGCCCGGCTTGCTTGAATCCAGTGGTGTGGAGAGCATTGGACTCACGTCTGAGCATACCCATCCCACTCGGGGTGACAAATTGCAAAAACCACAGTTGATGGACAGAATGCAGAACAATGTCATACATTCACCCCAGTACAGAGATCTGGGCCTAAATCCATCGTTTTTTTTCACTCCTCACCACCCCAATTCAGACATGGCCATATGCAAATCAGTCTGACCCTGTGCCTCATGGGAACAATCCAACCCGAGCTGCCAAGCCATGCCTTCCCTGGACCGGAATCAAGCTACCGAGGACCGTTTTTTGGCATTCCAGCCATCTTCATCCCGACTTGCTTGAATCCAGTGGTGTGGTGAGCATGGGACTCAAGTCTTAGCATTCCCATCCCACTCGGGGTGACAAATGCAAAACCCACAGTTGATAGACAGAATGCAGAACAATGTCATACATTTACTCCAGTACAGAGATCTGGGCCTAAATCCATCATTTTATTTTTGCACTCCACACCACCCCAGTTCAGACATGGCCATTTGCAAATCTGTCTGACCCTGTCCCTCATGGGAACAGTCCAGCCCGAACTGCCAAGCCATGCCTTCCCTGGACCAGAAACAAGCTACAGAGGACCGGTTTCTGGCATTCCAGCCGTCTTCAGCCCGGCTTGCTTGAATCCAGTGGTGTGGAGAGCATGGGACTCACGTCTGAGCATACCCATCCAACTCGGGGTGACAAATTGCAAAAACCACAGTTGATGGACAGAATACAGAACAATGTCATAGATTCACCCCAGTACAGAGATCGGGCCTAAATCAATCGTTTTTTTTCACTCCACACCACTTCAGTTCAGACATGACCATATGCAAATCAGTCTGACCCTTTGCCTCATGGGAACAGTCCAGCCCGAACTGCAAAGCCATGCCTTCCACCGGAAACAAGCTACTGAGGACTGGTTTCTGGCATTCCAGCCGTCTTCAGCCTGGCTTGCTTGAATCCAGTGGTGTGGAGAGCATGGGACTCACGTCTGAGCATACCCATCCCACTCGGGGTGACAACTTGCAAATACCACAGTTGATGGACAGAATACAGAACAATGTCATACATTCACCCCAGTACAGAGATCTGGGCCTAAATCCATCGTTTTTTTGCACTCCACACCACCCCAGTTCAGACATGGCCATATGCAAATCAGTCTGAACCTGTGCCTCATGGGAACAGTCCAGCCCGAACTGGCAATCCATGCCTCCCCTGGACTGTAAACAAGCTACCGAGGACCGGTTTCTGGCATTCCAGCCGTCTTCAGCCCGGCTTGCTTGAATCCAGTGGTGTGGAGAGCATGGGACTCAAGTTTGAGCATTCCCCTCCCACTCAGGGTGACATATGCAAAAACCACAGTAGATGCACAGAATGCAGAACAATGTAATACATTCACCCCAGTACAGAGATCTGGGCCTAAATCCATAGTTTTTTCGGACTCCAAACCACCCTAGTTCGGACATGGCCCTATGCAAATCAGTTTGACCCTGTGCCTCATGGGAACAGTCCAGCCGGAACTGCCAAGCCATGCCTTCCCTGGACCGGAAACAAGCTACCCAGGACCGGTTTCTGGTATTCCAGCCGTCTTCAGCCCGGCTTGCTTGAATCCAGTGGTGTGGAGATCATGGGACTCATGTTTGAGCATACCCATCCCACTCGGAGTGACAAATGCAAAAACCACAGTTGATGAACAGAATGCAGAACAATGTCATACATTCAACCCAGTACAGAGATCTGGGCCTAAATCCATTGTTTTTTGCACTCCACACCACCCCAGTTCAGACATGGCCATATGCAAATCAGTCTGACCCAGTGCCTCATGGGAACAGTCCAGCCCGAACTGCCAAGCCATGCCTTCCCTGGACCTGAAACAAGCTACTCAGGACCGGTTTCTGGCATTCCAGCCGTCTTTAGCCCAACTTGCTTTAATCCAGTGGTGTGGAGAGCATGGGACTCACGTCTGAGCATACCAATCCCACTCGGGGTGACAAATGCAAAACCCAGAGTTGATGGAAAGAATGCAGAACAATGACATACATTCACCCCAGTACAGAGATCTGAGCCTAAATCCATCGTTTTTTTGCACTCCACACCACCCCACCCCAGTTCAGACATGGCCATATGCAAATCAGTCTGACCATGTGCCTCATGGGAACAGTCCAGCCTGAACTGCCAAGCCATGCCTTCCCTGGACCAGAAGCAAGCTACTCAGGACCGGTTTCTGGTATTCCAGCCGTCTTCAGCCCGGCTTGCTTGAATCCAGTGGTGTGGAGAGCATGGGACTCACGTCTGAGCATACCCATCCCACTCAGGGTGACTAATGCAAAACCCACAGTTGATGAACAGAATGCAGAACAATGTCATACATTCAACCCAGTACAGAGATCTGGGCCTAAATCCATTGTTTTTTGCACTCCACACCACCCCAGTTCAGACATGGCCATATGCAAATCAGTCTGACCCAGTGCCTCATGGGAACAGTCCAGCCCGAACTGCCAAGCCATGCCTTCCCTGGACCTGAAACAAGCTACTGAGGACCGGTTTCTGGCATTCCAGCCGTCTTTAGCCCAACTTGCTTTAATCCAGTGGTGTGGAGAGCATGGGACTCACGTCTGAGCATACCAATCCCACTCGGGGTGACAAATGCAAAACCCGGAGTTGATGGAAAGAATGCAGAACAATGACATACATTCACCCCAGTACAGAGATCTGAGCCTAAATCCATCGTTTTTTTGCACTCCACACCACCCCACCCCAGTTCAGACATGACCATATGCAAATCAGTCTGACCATGTGCCTCATGGGAACAGTCCAGCCTGAACTGCCAAACCATGCCTACCCTGGACCAGAAGCAAGCTACTCAGGACCGGTTTCTGGTATTCCAGCCGTCTTCAGCCCGGCTTGCTTGAATCCAGTGGTGTGGAGAGCATGGGACTCACGTCTGAGCATACCCATCCCACTCAGGGTGACTAATGCAAAACCCACAGTTGATGGACAGAATGTAGAACAATGTCATACATTCACCCCAGTACAGAGAATCAGGCCTAAATCCATCGTTCTTTTGCACTCCACACCACCCCAGTTCAGACATGGCCATATGCAAATCTGTCTGACCCTGTGCCTCATGGGAACAGTCCAGCCTGAACTGCCAAGCCATGCCTTCCCTGGACCGGAAACAAGCTACCGAGGACCGGTTTCTGGCTTTCCAGTTGTCTTCAGCCCGGCTTGCTTGAATCCATTGGTGTGGAGAGCATAGGACTCACGTCTGAGCATACCCATCCCACTTGGGGTGACAAATGCAAAAATCACAGTTGATGGACAGAATGCAGAACAATGTCATAGATTCACCCCATTCTAGAGATAAGGCCTAAATCAATCGTTTTTTTGCAACCCACACCACTTCAGTTCAGACATGACCATATGCAAATCAGTCTGACCCTGTGCCTCATGGGAACAGTCCAGCCCGAACTGCCAAGCCATGCCTTCCCTGGACCGGAAACAAGCTATGAGGACCAGTTTCTGGCATTCCAGCCATCTTCAGCCCAGCTTGCTTGAATCCAGTGGTGTGGAGAGCATTGGACTCACGTCTGAGCATACCCATCCCACTCGGGGTGACAAATTGCAAAAACCACAGTTGATGGACAGAATGCAGAACAATGTCATACATTCACCACAGTACAGAGATCTGGGCCTAAATCAATTGTTTATTTGCACTCTGCACCACCCCAATTCAGACATGGCCGTATGCAAATCAGTCTGACCCTGTGCCTCATGGGAACAGTCCAGCCCGAAACTGCCAAGCCATGCCTTTCCTGGACCGGAAACAAGCTACCGAGGACCGGTTTCTGGCATTCCAGCCGTCTTCAGCCCGGCTTGCTTGAATCCAGTGGTGTGGAGAACATGGGACTCAAGTCTGAGCATACCCATCCCACTCGGGATGACAAATGCAAAAACCGCAGTTGATGGACAGAATGCAGAACAATGTCATACATTCACCCCAGTACAGAGATCTGGGCCTAAATCCATCGTTTTTTTTCACTCCTCACCACCCCAGTTCAGATATGGCCATATGCAAATCAGTCTGACCCTGTGCCTCATGGGAACAATCCAACCCGAGCTGCCAAGCCATGCCTTCCCTGGACCGGAAACAAGCTACCGAGGACCGTTTTTTGGCATTCCAGCCATCTTCAGCCCGGCTTGCTTGAATCCAGTGGTGTGGTGAGCATGGGACTCAAGTTTTAGCATTCCCATCCCACTCGGGGTGACAAATGCAAAACCCACAGTTGATAGACAGAATGCAGAACAATGTCATACATTTACTCCAGTACAGAGATCTGGGCCTAAATCCATCATTTTATTTTTGCACTCCACACCACCCCAGTTCAGACATGACCATATGCAAATCAGTCTGACCCTGTGCCTCATGGGAACAGTCCAGCCCGAACTGCCAAGCCATGCCTTCCACCGGAAACAATCTACTGAGGACTGGTTTCTGGCATTCCAGCCGTCTTCAGCCCGGCTTGCTTGAATCCAGTGATGTGGAGAGCATGGGACTCACGTCTGAGCATACCCATCCCACTCGGGGTGACAAATTGCAATAACCACAGTTGATGGACAGAAAGCAGAACAATGACATACATTCACACCAGTACAGAGATCTGGGTCTAAATCCATCGTTTTTTTGCACTCCACACCACCCCAGTTCAGACATGGCCATATGCAAATCTGTCTGACCCTGTGCCTCATGGGAACATTCCAGCCTGAACTGCCAAGCCATGCCTTCCCTGGACCGGAAACAAGCTACCGAGGACCGGTTTCTGGCATTCCAGCCGTCTTTAGCCCGGCTTGCTTGAATCCAGTGGTGTGGAGAGCATTGGACTCAAGTCTCAGCATACCCATCCCACTCTGGGTGACAAATGCAAAAACCAAAGTTGATGGACAGAATGCAGAACAATGTCATAGATTCACCCCATTACAGAGATCAGGCCAAATCAATCATTTTTTTGCAATCCACACCACTTCAGTTCAGACATGACCATATGCAAATCAGTCTGACCCTGTGCCTCATGGGAACAGTCCACCCCGAACTGCCAAGCCATGCCTTCCCTGGACCGGAAACAAGCTACGAGGACCGGTTTCTGGCATTCCAGCCATCTTCAGCCCGGCTTGCTTGAATACAGTGGTGTGGAGAGCATGGGACTCACGTCCGAGCATACCCATCCCACTCAGGGTGACAAATGCAAAAACCACAGTTGATGGACAGAATGTAGAACAATGTCATACATTCACCCCAGTACAGAGATCTGGGCCTAAATCCATCGTTCTTTTGAAAACCACACCACCCCAGTTCAGACATGGCCATATGCAAATCTGTCTGACCCTGTGCCTCATGGGAATAGTCCAGCCTGAACTGCCAAGCCATGCCTTCCCTGGACCGGAAACAAGCTACCGAGGACCGGTTTCTTGCATTCCAGCCGTCTTTAGCCCGGCTTGCTTGAATCCAGTGGTGTGGAGAGCATGGGACTCAAGTCTCAGCATACCCATCCCTCTCTGGGTGACAAATGCAAAAACCAAAGTTGATGGACAGAATGCAGAACAATGACATACATTCACCCAGTACAGAGATCTGGGCCTAAATCCATCGTTTTTTTGCACTCCACACCACCCCAGTTCAGACATGGCCATATGCAAATCTGTCTGACCCTGTGCCTCATGGGAACACTCCAGCCTGAACTGCCAAGCCATGCCTTCCCTGGACTGGAAACAAGCTACAGAGGACCGGTTTCTGGCATTCCAGCTGTCTTTAGCCCGGCTTGCTTGAATCCAGTGGTGTGAAGAGCATTGGCCTCAAGTCTCAGCATACCCATCCCACTCTGGGTGACAAATGCAAAAACCAAAGTTGATGGACAGAATGCAGAACAATGTCATAGATTCACCCCATTCTAGAGATCAGGCCTAAATCAATCGTTTTTTTGCAATCCACACCACTTCAGTTCAGACATGACCATATGCAAATCAGTCTGACCCTGTGCCTAATGGGAACAGTCCACCCCGAACTGCCAAGCCATGCCTTCCCTTGACGGGAAACAAGCTACCGAGGACCGGTTTCTGGCATTCCAGCCATCTTCAGCCCGGCTTGCTTGAATCCAGTGGTGTGGAGAGCATGGGACTCATGTCTGAGCATACCCATCCCACTCAGGGTGACAAATGCAAAAACCACACTTGATGGACAGAATGCAGAACAATGTCATACATTCACCCCAGTACAGAGATCTGGGCCTAAATCCATCCTTTTTTGCACTCCACAGCACCCCAGATCAGACATGGCCATATGCAAATCAGCCTGACCCTGTGCCTCATGGGAACAGTCCAGCCTGAACTGCCAAGCCATGCCTTCCCTGGACCGGAAACAAGCTACCCAGAACCGGTTTCTGGTATTCCAGCCGTCTTCAGCCCGGCTTGCTTGAATCCAGTGGTGTGGAGAGCATGGGACTCACGTCTGAGCATACCCATCCCACTCAGGGTGACTAATGCAAAACCCACAGTTGATGGACAGAATGTAGAACAATGTCATTCATTCACCCCAGTACAGAGATCTGGGCCTAAATCCATCGTTCTTTTGCACTCCACACCACCCCAGTTCAGACATGGCCATATGCAAATCTGTCTGACCCTGTGCCTCATGGGAACAGTCCAGCCTGAACTGCCAAGCCATGCCTTCCCTGGACCGGAAACAAGCTACCAAGGACCGGTTTCTGGCATTCCAGCCGTCTTTAGCCCGGCTTGATTGAATCCAGTGGTGTGGAGAGCATTGGACTCAAGTTTCAGCATACCCATCCCACTCTGGGTGACAAATGCAAAAACCAAAGTTGATGGACAGAATGCAGAACAATGTCATCGATTCACCCCAGTACAGAGATCGGGGCCTAAGTCAATTGTTTTTTTGCACTCCACACCACTTCAGTTCAGACATGACCATATGCAAATCAGTCTGACCCTGTGCCTCATGGGAACAGTCCAGCCCGAACTGCCAAGCCATGCCTTCCCTGGACCGGAAACAAGCTATGAGGACCAGTTTCTGGCATTCCAGCCGTCTTCAGCCCGGCTTGCTTGAATCCAGTGGTGTGGAGAGCATTGGACTCACGTCTGAGCATACACATCCCATTCGGGGTGACAAATTGCAAAAACCACAGTTGATGGACAGAATGCAGAACAATGTCATACATTCACCACAGTACAGAGATCTGGGCCTAAATCAATTGTTTATTTGCACTCTACACCACCCCAATTCAGACATGGCCATATGCAAATCAGTCTGACCCTGTGCCTCTTGGGAACAGTCCAGCCCGAAACTGCCAAGCCATGCCTTCCCTGGACCGGAAACAAGCTACCGAGGACCGGTTTCTGGCATTCCAGCCGTTTTCAGCCCGGCTTGCTTGAATCCAGTGGTGTGGAGAACATGGGACTCAAGTCTGAGCATACCCATCCCACTCGGGATGACAAATGCAAAAGCCGCAGTTGATGGACAGAATGCAGAACAATGTCATACATTCACCCCAGTACAGAGATCTGGGCCTAAATCCATCGTTTTTTTTCACTCCTCACCACCCCAGTTCAGATATGGCCATATGCAAATCAGTCTGACCCTGTGCCTCATGGGAACAATCCAACCCGAGCTGCCAAGCCATGCCTTCCCTGGACCGGAAACAAGCTACCGAGGACCGTTTTTTGGCATTCCAGCCATCTTCTTCCCGGCTTGCTTGAATCCAGTGGTGTGGTGAGCATGGGACTCAAGTCTTAGCATTCCCATCCGACTCGGGGTGACAAATGCAAAACCCACAGTTGATAGACAGAATGCAGAACAATGTCATACATTTACTCCAGTACAGAGATCTGGGCCTAAATCCATCATTTTATTTTTGCACTCCACACCACCCCAGTTCAGACATGGCCATATGCAAATCTGTCTGACCCTGTCCCTCATGGGAACAGTCCAGCCCGAACTGCCAAGCCATGCCAAGTCTGCCGCATTCGATACGGTCAACCATAGGACGCTGCTGTTAAGACTCGGGGAAGCTGGTGTGGAAGGCACAGCTTTGCTTTGGTTTCACTCTTACCTGCAGGACAGGAGACAGGCTGTCTCCCTCCCCCCATTCCAATCTGCTTTCTCACCTGTGCCACAGGGAGTTCCCCAGGGATCTTCCATCAGTCCCATCCTTTTTAATGTATACCTTAAACCACTGATCACACTAATCAAGTCATTCGGGTTAAAAACAATTAATTACGCAGATGACACCCAACTCATTCTCTCCTGGGAAGGAGAAGACTCCATCTCCTTGACCTCCTTCCATGAGTGTCTTAGAGAAACGGCTGGCTGGCTCCATAGGAACTCCCTTCAATTTAATGCCTCCAAAACAGAGGTTCTGTTCTGTGCTGGCACCACTCTATCACACCAGTTCCCGAATGACTTCTGGCCTCCTGAGACAAGGGAGAAACCTAAACCTGTCTCCTCGGTCCGCAACCTGGGGGTCATGCTTGATAACAAGCTGAGTATGGAAACCCAGGTGGCAAAAACAGTGGGGATCTGCACGGCTTTGCTACGTTCCCTGCGAAAAATTATGCCACTTCTCCCTGCACAAGCCCGGGCGTTGGTAGTCAGGTGTACGATTCTGAGTCGCCTGGACTACTGCAACACCCTACTCCTTGAGTCCCCTGTCACGCTGTTGGACCGGTTGCAACGAATTCAATCAGCCGCGGCCAAACTGGCTCTCGGCTGGTCGAGAAGGTCTTCGGCCACTGCGGCACTGGCCGAATTGCACTGGTTACCCCTAAAGCAGCGGGTGGCTTTTAAGTCCCTCTGCATTGTATTCAAGGCCCTGCACGGACTCGGGCCCAGGCCCCTGCAAACCTTGTTTCAGTGGTACACTCCTACTAGAGAGCTACGGTCTTCCTCGGCGTATCTGGTAAGGGTACCCAGATACAATAAAGCCAGAACCGGAGGCAGATCTTTCAGGGTCGCAGCTGCCAAGTTATGGAACAGCCTGCCCATTAAAATACGCCAAACCCCTCAACTTCTCCCATTTAGGAAGTGCATCAAGACCTGGCTCTTCCCTTAGACCTCCCCGTCTTACCTACTTGTGCTCCTCTTCAGTATAGTATTTTCCTCAGCGCCAGGAAGCCTGCAAGGTATCAGCTGCGCTATATAAATAATTAAAATAAAATAAAATAATGCCTTCCCTGGACCGGAAACAAGCTACAGAGGACCGGTTTCTGGCATTCCAGCCGTCTTCAGCCCGGCTTGCTTGAATCCAGTGGTGTGGAGAGCATGGGACTCACGTCTGAGCATACCCATCCCACTCGGGGTGACAAATTGCAAAAACCACAGTTGATGGACAGAATACAGAACAATGTCATAGATTCACCCCAGTACAGAGATCGGGGCCTAAATCAATCGTTTTTTTTCACTCCACACCACTTCAGTTCAGACATGACCATATGCAAATCAGTCTGACCCTGTGCCTCATGGGAACAGTCCAGCCCGAACTGCCAAGCCATGCCTTCCACCGGAAACAAGCTACTGAGGACTGGTTTCTGGCATTCCAGCCGTCTTCAGCCCGGCTTGCTTGAATCCAGTGGTGTGGAGAGCATGGGACTCACGTCTGAGCATACCCATCCCACTCGGGGTGACAACTTGCAAAAACCACAGTTGATGGACAGAATACAGAACAATGTCATACATTCACCCCAGTACAGAGATCTGGGCCTAAATCCATCGTTTTTTTGCACTCCACACCACCCCAGTTCAGACATGGCCATATGCAAATCAGTCTGAACCTGTGCCTCATGGGAACAGTCCAGCCCGAACTGGCAATCCATGCCTCCCCTGGACCGTAAACAAGCTACCGAGGACCGGTTTCTGGCATTCCAGCCGTCTTCAGCCCGGCTTGCTTTAATCCAGTGGTGTAGAGAGCATGGGACTCAAGTTTGAGCATTCCCCTCCCACTCAGGGTGACAAATGCAAAAACCACAGTAGATGCACAGAATGCAGAACAATGTAATACATTAACCCCAGTACAGAGATCTGGGCCTAAATCCATAGTTTTTTCGGACTCCAAACCACCCCAGTTCGGACATGGCCCTATGCAAATCAGTTTGACCTTGTGCCTCATGGGAACAGTCCAGCCGGAACTGCCAAGCCATGCCTTCCCTGGACCGGAAACAAGCTACCCAGGACCGGTTTCTGGTATTCCAGCCGTCTTCAGCCCGGCTTGCTTGAATCCAGTGGTGTGGAGATCATGGGACTCATGTCTGAGCATACCCATCCCACTCGGGTGACAAATGCAAAAACCACAGTTGATGAACAGAATGCAGAACAATGTCATACATTCAACCCAGTACAGAGATCTGGGCCTAAATCCATTGTTTTTTGCACTCCACACCACCCCAGTTCAGACATGGCCATATGCAAATCAGTCTGACCCAGTGCCTCATGGGAACAGTCCAGCCCGAACTGCCAAGCCATGCCTTCCCTGGACCGGAAACAAGCTACTGAGGACCGGTTTCTAGCATTCCAGCCGTCTTTAGCCCAACTTGCTTTAATCCAGTGGTGTGGAGAGCATGGGACTCACGTCTGAGCATACCCATCCCACTCGGGGTGACAAATGCAAAACCCAGAGTTGATGGAAAGAATGCAGAACAATGACATACATTCACCCCAGTACAGAGATCTGAGCCTAAATCCATCGTTTTTTTGCACTCCACACCACCCCACCCCAGTTCAGACATGGCCATATGCAAATCAGTCTGACCCTGTGCCTCATGGGAACAGTCCAGCCTGAACTGCCAAGCCATGCCTTCCCTGGACCAGAAACAAGCTACCGAGGACCGGTTTCTGGCATTCCAGCCATCTTCAGCCCGGCTTGCTTGAATCCAGTGGTGTGGAGAGCATGGGATTCACGTCTCAAAATACCCATCCCACTGTGGGTGACAAATGCAAAAACCAAAGTTGATGGATAGAATGCTGAACAATGTCATAGATTCACCCCAGTACAGAGATCGGGGCCTAAATCAATCGTTTTTTTGCACTCCACACCACTTCAGTTCAGACATGACCATATGCAAATCAGTCTGACCCTGTGCCTCATGGGAACAGTCCAGCCCGAACTGCCAAGCCATGCTTTCCCTGGACCAGAAACAAGCTACCGAGGACCGGTTTCTGGCATTCCAGCCATCTTCAGCCCGGCTTGCTTGAATCCAGTGGTGTGGAGAGCATGGGATTCACGTCTGTGCATACCCATCCCACTCGGGGTTACAAATTGCAAAAACCACAGTTGATGGACAGAATGCAGAACAATGTCATACATTGACCCCAGTATAGAGATCTTGGTCGAAATCCATCGTTTTTTTGCACTCCACACCACCCGAGTTCAGACATGGCCATATGCAAATCAGTCTGACCTTGTGCCTCATTGGAACAGTCCAGCCCGAACTGCCAAGCCATGCCTTCCCTGGACCGGAAACAGGCTACCGAGGACCGGTTTCTGGCTTTCCAGTTGTCTTCAGCCCGGCTTGCTTGAATCCATTGGTGTGGAGAGCATAGGACTCACGTCTGAGCATACCCATCCCACTTGGGGTGACAAATGCAAAAATCACAGTTGATGGACAGAATGCAGAACAATGTCATAGATTCACCCCATTCTAGAGATAAGGCCTAAATCAATCATTTTTTGCAATCCACACCACTTCAGTTCAGACATGACCATATGCAAATCAGTCTGACCCTGTGCCTCATGGGAACAGTCCAGCCCGAACTGCCAAGCCATGCCTTCCCTGGACCGGAAACAAGCTATGAGGACCAGTTTCTGGCATTCCAGCCGTCTTCAGCCCGGCTTGCTTGAATCCAGTGGTGTGGAGAGCATTGGACTCACGTCTGAGCATACCCATCCCACTCGCGGTGACAAATTGCAAAAACCACAGTTGATGGACAGAATGCAGAACAATGTCATACATTCACCACAGTACAGAGATCTGGGCCTAAATCAATTGTTTATTTGCACTCTACACCACCCCAATTCAGACATGGCCATATGCAAATCAGTCTGACCCTGTGCCTCATGGGAACAGTCCAGCCCGAAACTGCCAAGCCATGCCTTCCCTGGACCGGAAACAAGCTACCGAGGACCGGTTTCTGGCATTCCAGCCGTCTTCAGCCCGGCTTGCTTGAATCCAGTGGTGTTGAGAAAATGGGACTCAAGTCTGAGCATACCCATCCCACTCGGGATGACAAATGCAAAAACCGCAGTTGATGGACAGAATGCAGAACAATGTCATACATTCCCCCCAGTACAGAGATCTGGGCCTAAATCCATCGTTTTTTTTCACTCCTCACCACCCCAGTTCAGATATGGCCATATGCAAATCAGTCTGACCCTGTGCCTCATGGGAACAATCCAACCCGAGCTGCCAAGCCATGCCTTCCCTGGACCGGAAACAAGCTACTGAGGACCGTTTTTTGGCATTCAAGCCATCTTCAGCCCGGCTTGCTTGAATCCAGTGGTGTGGTGAGCATGGGACTCAAGTCTTAGCATTCCTATCCCACTCGGGGTGACAAATGCAAAACCTACAGTTGATAGAAAGAATGCAGAACAATGTCATACATTTACTCCAGTACAGAGATCTGGGCCTAAATCCATCATTTTATTTTTGCACTCCACACCACCCCAGTTCAAACATGGCCATATGCAAATCTGTCTGACCCTGTGCCTCATGGGAACAGTCCAGCCCGAACTGCCAAGCCATGCCTTCCCTGGACCGGAAACAAGCTACAGAGGACTGGTTTCTGGCATTCCAGCCGTCTTCAGCCCGGCTTGCTTGAATCCAGTGGTTTTGGAGAGCATGGGACTCACGTCTGAGCATACCCATCCCACTCGGGGTGACAAATTGCAAAAACCACAGTTGATGGACAGAATACAGAACAATGTCATAGATTCACCCCGGTACAGAGATCGGGGCCTAAATCAATCGTTTTTTTTCACTCCACACCACTTCAGTTCAGACATGACCATATGCAAATCAGTCTGACCCTGTGCCTCATGGGAACAGTCCAGCCCGAACTGCCAAGCCATGCCTTCCACCGGAAACAAGCTACTGAGGACTGGTTTCTGGCATTCCAGCCGTCTTCAGCCCGGCTTGCTTGAATCCAGTGGTGTGGAGAGCATGGGACTCACGTCTGAGCATACCCATCCCACTCGGGGTGACAAATTGCAAAAACCACAGTTGATGGACAGAATACTGAACAATGTCATACATTCACCCCAGTACAGAGATCTGGGCCTAAATCCATCGTTTTTTTGCACTCCACACCACCCCAGTTCAGACATGGCCATATGCAAATCAGTCTGAACCTGTGCCTCATGGGAACAGTGCAGCCGGAACTGCCAAGCCATGCCTTCCACCGGAAACAAGCTACTGAGGACTGGTTTCTGGCATTCCAGCCGTCTTTAGCCCGGCTTGCTTGAATCCAGTGGTGTGGAGAGCATGGGACTCAAGTCTCAGCATACCCATCCCACTCTGGGTGACAAATGCAAAAACCAAAGTTGATGGACAGAATGCAGAACAATGTCATAGATTCACCCCAGTACAGAGATCGGGGCCTAAATCAATCGTTTTTTTGCACTCCACACCACTTCAGTTCAGACATGGCCATATGCAAATCAGTCTGACCCTGTGCCTCATGGGAACAGTCCAGCCCGAACTGCCAAGCCATGCCTTCCCTGGACCAGAAACAAGCTACCGAGGACCGGTTTCTGGCATTCCAGCCATCTTCAGCCCGGCTTGCTTGAATCCAGTGGTGTGGAGAGCATGGGATTCACGTCTGTGCATACCCATCCCACTCGGGGTGACAAATTGCAAAAACCACAGTTGATGGACAGAATGCAGAACAATGTCATACATTCACCCCAGTATAGAGATCTTGGTCGAAATCCATCGTTTTTTTGCACTCCACACCACCCCAGTTCAGACATGGCCATATGCAAATCAGTCTGACCTTGTGCCTCATTAGAACAGTCCAGCCCGAACTGCCAAGCCATGCCTTCCCTGGACCGGAAACAGGCTACCGAGGACCGGTTTCTGGCTTTCCAGTTGTCTTCAGCCCGGCTTGCTTGAATCCATTGGTGTGGAGAGCATAGGACTCACGTCTGAGCATACCCATCCCACTTGGGGTGACAAATGCAAAAATCACAGTTGATGGACAGAATGCAGAACAATGTCATAGATTTACCCCATTCTAGAGATAAGGCCAAAATCAATCGTTTTTTTGCAATCCACACCACTTCAGTTCAGACATGACCATATGCAAATCAGTCTGACCCTGTGCCTCATGGGAACAGTCCAGCCTGAACTGCCAAGCCATGCCTTCCCTCGACCGGAAACAAGCTATGAGGACCAGTTTCTGGCATTCCAGCCATCTTCAGCTGAAGGACTGGGTTCTTTTGGACCCAGCGGTGCCAGGGCACAACACCTGAAACCTTCGTGGGTAACCTGTTCCGGCGTACAAGTCACAGAGACACGGGACACTTCCTCTGACGTCAAAGATTCAAGGTTTATTTGCTGCAGGGAACACAGAGATCACGACAAGTACACAGCGTGCAACTTGGGGAGACTGCTTCAAATTGGTTCTGTGGATCGCTCCTTTTATACAGTTTTTACCCATAGGATAACATTGTACACAAAAGTTTACAACTCGGTTCTCACAGTTATCCCCCAGAGGGGTCGCTTTGGTCACTTTGAAACACATAAGGTCCGAAACACAAGTACGGAAACATTTGGCGGTTCCCAACTGTAAAAACCCATCTTCCCACCATTAGCGAATTCCAATCAGCAATAAAACAGATCGAATTAGGAACAAGGACAGGTGTAGAGGAAGACGGAGACAGTGGGGAGATCGGAAAGGGTGTAAAAGGGGAGGTAACGGGAAACACGAGACGCAGGCATCAAAGGGACGTGCCTAATGGGATGCACGGCTGAGACAATAAGCTCGTGCGGCAAGATGAGCCTCGTGCGGCGCCATCTGCCTTACAGTAGCATCCCCCTCGTCATAAAGACACTTACAAAGAACATGTGTCTTCCGAAAATATCTTGGGAGTCCCAGGGTCGCGAAGCGGACAGCGTCCGTTCGCTGGCTACTTGAGGGCAAGAGACAAAATGGATGCCGTATCTAAGATGGAACCCGTGGGTACAGATGAGAAACCCACATAACAAACAAACGGTTTAAGTTAGCACAGCGAAACTGCGCATACTTACTAAACTCGTCATTTACGGTTCATAGATACCAGACTCGACCATATTCGTGCGAGTCGAAAGCACCACTTATAATTGTCACGGAACCTCAGACGCTCCTTTTGCCCTCATGTAGGCAAGCACTAGTCGGAATCATACTCGATATTCATCAGACCCTCGAGATGTTGTTGTAGCATAGCTCTGTCCAATCGAGTCCCCTTGGTAACAGATGGTTGTCTCATACACGTTGTAGCACAGAGGCCACATAAGGCAGGACCACACTGCACACAAAGGCAACACGTGAACAGGAACACTACCACAACTCCGATGATCATCAGAATTTTCCAACCCCAAGTCGACATCAGGCCCCAAAACCATCCTAGCAGCGTCCAATCCCCTACATCCACGTGTATGGATTCGGAGATCTTATGCAACCTCGAGATGGCTTGATAGACAGTTGGAGCATTATCTGGAATGAAAATGCAGCAGCTCGAATGGATCACCTTACATACCCCACCGCGATCTGCTAAAATGACATCTAAAACCATACGGTTTTGTAACGTCATAAGTCTCTCCGCCTGAAGTTCTGTGGTAATATTACCAAGGGCACTGGCAGTAATATTAGCTGTCGATTCTACCACTCGAGTCAACTGTCTCAGGTTCCTACTGTTAACCATAGGTCCCCAAAACGGGAGGAAACCCTTGAAAAAGTCTCCTGCCTCTTGACCGGCAGTGTCTTCTTCGCTAATTACGCCTCGTACAACTCTAGTCTTATGATAATCGGCATCTACAGTGAACGTCGGAGGCAACAGATTTGCAATAAAACATGTGCCCATGAAGTCAGCGGGCAACCATGTGTATGCACGATCATAACAGATAAAGTATGTACCCTTGGCAGCCAGAAACACAGGGGACGAGAACATTGGCAAAATGTAATTTTCAATGCAACCACTTGCTCCAAGTCGGGCTTGCGATCTTCGGCCACGACCCATGATACAAAAGTTACCAGTGTGGGGTACGACCCATATTGGAGGCGAGCTTTTAAGCTGCTTTTCACTAGTGAACACGCTATATTCACCTCTACTTAGGACCTTATAGGCTTGCACCTCTTCCTCAGGGATAAGCGAATAGTCATGGATCTCACTCTCCATATCCTCTATTGCTATCGATAAAGGCTTCTGATACGAGGTAGGGCCAGAGTAGGGGGAATGTGGTTCTCGAATGGGGTGGAAACCCAGTGCGCTTCGAAACATCGTTTGGAATGCTCGAGCGGACCCTTGGGAACTATACGGTAACACCAGATATGGAATTCCCTTATCTGTAGTGTGTGGCATCAACCCACACACCCAACAATTAGTAGTGTTAACCACTAACTGATGCTGGTGAAGGAGCTGAATAAAGGAATTGTTGCGGAATTCTACACGTCTAGCCTGCTCGTGTTCCGGTAACATGTGAAAGGAATGGGGAGATGCAGTAGAGGTGAGATTAGGGTAAGGGGTAGGAGTAGGTGTAGCAGGTAAGAAGTAAGACATCGTATAGTACACCCCACCCGCCAATAATGCAGAAGCAGTCAAAAACAATATAAACAATTGAAATATAAAACATTTGGTACGACTGAGTTGCTGCAGCTTGAATCGATGCGCCTTAGCTCCTTCCAAATCATTCAGCTTCGAGAATGCCATTCCCTACGACCGTCCGCAACGTTTCTTGACGCACTTCGTTCTGTGTAGCAATAGTCAATCCCTAGGAGTTCCTAGGAACCGACGGCCTTTAACCTAGCGTCAAGACCTACTATCCAGAAGGAAGTACGCGCGCGGCCCTACAGCCTTCAATACACAATACGTATATTCAAGCATAAAGTCTCTCTGCTGTAAAATGAAAAAGGTACAAGGAGGAAGCTCAATATATGTACAAAAATTACAGTGATACGAATGTTCAAAACTGATCACGGGAAACGGGGATAATGCAGTTTTCGATTTCAGCAAAGTAAGAAAATTTTATTTGTCCTTAGTGTGAGATCGCAAAGAATATCGGTGTTTCCCGGGACGTGTCTGCTCGTCGAACAAAGGATCCGTTGAAGAGACAGCGTCCTGCTGATCAGTTGATTGATCTGGTCTCGAGTCTTTTGCTGACAAATGTTCAACAGTGGCTGTCTGCTGCGCTGAGGATTCTCCAACAGGCTGTGCGTCGCTGAAAGGCACAAACACCGGCAATGTTTCTGTCTCTGATGATGCAATGCCTTTCCTTACCCACGGGTCTGCCGGCAAAGGAATAGGGACTCGCTTACAATGGGTAGCATGTACCCAATTTTTCCGCCCCTCAAGACGAACGGCAGTCCTCGTGGCCAGGAGCACCTGGTAAGGTCCGGTAAACCGGGGGTCCAGATTGTTCTTTCGTGAAAAGTTGCGTGTAACCACCCAGTCTCCGGGCTGGAGCTGGTGGCCTGGACCCTCCGTCTGCGTCGGCAATGCGTCGTAAACCTGTTGGTGAATTAACCTCAGTTTAGCAGTCAAGTCATGTAAGTAGTCAATCAACATTGGATACTCAAGATCAGAAAATATCCCTGGCCTAGGAACCCCCCACACATTCGCAGGACGGCCGAACACTATTTCATAGGGACTAAGCCCTATTCGGGAGTGTACAGTCGCCCTTGTTGACAGTAATGCTAAGGGTAAAGCGTCAGGCCACGAAAGACCAGTCGTAGCCTGAATCTTTGCTAACTTTAGTTTAAGGGTGCCATTGTACCCTTCAACCAATCCAGCTGACTGGGGATGATTGGCGCTGTGGAATTTTTGATTAATTCCAAGGCCCTTACACACACTCTTCATCACACTTCCGACAAACTCACTTCCGTTATCTGACCACACGACTCTAGGCATTCCATACCGAGGAAAATATTCCTTCAGTAGGATCTTCGCAGTTGACAAAGCAGTATTGTCTCTGAGAGGATAGGCCTCGATCCATCGGGAGAATGCGCAAACCACAACTAAAACGTATTTCAGGTTATTGCATCGCTCCATATGGATGAAGTCCAATTGAATCACCTCAAAGGGATGCGAAGGAGGAGCAAAACTGCCAGGAGGAGTTGGGGTTCCTTTGCCAGGATTGTACATTATGCACACCATACAATTCTTCACCAAACGTTCAGCACATTTCGTAATTCCATCATTCTTCCATACAGGCGACAACAACTTACAAATACCTTTCGCACTAATATGTGCTAACCCATGTGCCATTGTTACAACGGCCAATACATACGCATCAGGCAACAACCATCTTTTCTGATCTGACAAATCAATCCAACAACCACTTGCATCCAACTTTCCCGTACTTTCTTTCCACTTCGCCTTTTCAGTCTCGGTGGCCTCATTCTGAATTGCTTTCACGCTGCCAACAGTATCTTCACACATACTTGATTCTGTAGGCCACCTAACCGAACTCGTCACATACATTCGAGTGCTAAGGTTCCGGGCAGTCTCCTTAGCAATCTCATCCGCAAACGCATTACCACGACCAACATCATCCGTCACTTTACGATGCGCACTACATTTAACAATCGCAACTTGTGTAGGCAAAGTCAATGCGTCCAAAAGATCGTTCACAAGCTGGCCATGCTGTATCTTCGTACCGTGCGACGTCAAGAACCCACGCTCTCGCCACAATCGTCCAAAGCTATGCGCTACACCGAACGCATATTGACTATCAGTGTACACATTCACACGTTTCCCTTTCGCTAACACACATGCTCTAGTGAGAGCAATCAATTCCGCAGCTTGAGCAGAATTCTGATTCAATCTTGCAGTTTCAACAACAGTATTCAACGTTACAACAGCATAAGCGGTAGTCACATCGCCATTCGGCAACTTAAAACATGACCCATCCACATACAGAGTGCCATCCGGATCTTCCAATGGGGTGTTTTTAAGGTCCACTCGACCTTTCGTTTCCTCTTCTGTCCGCAAGTAACAGTCATGTTCTGCTACTTCATCTGACTCTGAGCTAATTGGTAACAAAGTTGCCGGATTCAGGACATTACAACGTTTTATCTGAATATGGCTTGCCAAGAGCGTCAATTCGTACCCAGACAACCTCGCACTCGTCAAGTGCTGAGTTTTCGTACGATTCAGAAGAGTATCGACTGCATGCGGAACCATCACCGTAAGCATATTATCCATGACCAATCCTGCTGATTGTCGGATGGAGACCGCAGCTGCCGCTGTTGCTCGTAAACAACTCGGCAATGCTCTAGCTACTGGGTCCAAGGTCGAGGAAAAATATGCACATGGACGTTGCTTACCACCGAAAGGTTGCGTTAAGACACTCAAAGCACAACCTTCCCTCTCGTGAACATATAGTGTAAACGACTTGCTGTAGTCAGGGGTACCCAACACAGGAGCCGAACACAATGAATCACGTAATTCAGAAAAACTTTTCTGACATTCTTCCGTCCATGGTAAAGGAGTTGTAACATCCTTACACGTAAGCGCCACCAATGGTTTCGCTAGCAATGAAAAATTAGGAATCCACTGCCTACAGTACGACGTGATACCTAGAAAGGCACGCACATCTCTTTGGGTTGTTGGCACAGCCATTCGTGCAATCGCTGCAATTCTTTCTGGGGTCAACCTCCTTCCCTCCTTTGACAATAAGTGACCTAGATAGGTGACTTCTTGACAACCATATTGGAGTTTAGTAGGTGACACCTTGTGATTTAACTCACAGAGATGTTGCAGCAACGACACCGTAGCAATTTTGCAAATGTCCTGAGTGTCGGCAGCCACCAATAAGTCATCGACGTATTGGATCAAAGCCGCACCGACCGGCAACCGAAACGCATCCAGTTGACCCTTCAAGGCTTGACTATAAATCGATGGACTTTCACAGTAGCCCTGAGGAGCGCGTTTGAACCGGAAGCTACGTCCACCGAGAGAGAAACCGAAAAGGTCCCTGCTCTCTTCGGCGATCGGGATGCTGAAAAACGCATTTTTCAAATCAATCACCGAAAACCATGAAGCAGTAGCTGGAATCAGAGTCAGTAGCGCCGTGATGTCAGGCACAACGGGGAATTGAGGAACCACAATTTTATTTACCTCCCGTAAATCGATAACAAAGCGATAAACAGGCGGTTTTGTAGGATCAGTACGTTTAAGAATGGGCAGCACAGGGCTATTGCACACGTTTCCCCGCGTCTCTTCAATAACATCTTTCTCGATCAAATCATAAATGATCGCTAACAAAGCTCGTTCACCATCAAGGGAGATACGATACTGGGGAATACGTGGCAATCGCACATTAGATTTCAACCGAACAACATAGGGGGAGATATCAAGTAGGCCTACGTCATTTGGACCCGTCGCCCACAAAGACGCAGGAAGAGAACTCAATTCCGGTGGGAGCTTGTCGAGAGACAAGTACATGGGAGAGACAACCCTCTCTCCTAACGTAAGCTTTACACCCGCAGGAGAACAGTACAAAGTTGCATACAGACGTTTAAGCAAATCCAGGCCCAATAGATTTTCACCACAACCCGTGGTTAAAATCAACGGAGCTTGGAGCTCACGTGGCCCAATTTGAAGGGGCAAAGGGCGAGAAACTGGATTGCTAACGGGGGCGCCAGAGAATCCAACGGAAACATTTGTTAAGCCAGACAAAGGTGCGCCAGGGAGTTTCGAATGCATGATAGAACTTTTTGCTGCACCAGTGTCCAACAGAAAAGGCTCAACGACGCCCGATGTAGCAACTGCGACGTAAGGCCCTCTCTGATCAACCGGAACTGATACCACTCCCTCTCCTTGTCTTTGGCTGTCCTAGTAATTACTGTCGTCAGTTCCCTGATCGACGTAATAATCGTCTACATTGTACTGCGCAGATCGTCCTTGCGACGATCCACGTTGGTCGAAACAATTATTAGAATTAGATGAATTGTCTGAGCGATCATTTTGAGCACCACGACCTCTACCACGTGATGCCTGCTGAGAACCACCACGGCCTCCTTTAGACGAATTACCACTATTACGTTCATTTAGAGCAGGACAATTGAATTTGATGTGTCCCTCTTGTCTACAATAGGCACATTGATTGTACCCTAACGAGGACCTTTGGAAGGAGGAATCATTACGCGGCTGTGATCGATTCGATTGCGACTGTGACCTATTCTGTTGAGGCGCATTCTGATTGGAACGCGGCGGATACGCTTGTTGCAGCAACACTTTAGTTTTCAGCTCTTTTGTCTTTTTGTCAGCACGGTCATTCTCTTCTTTCTCCCTATTTTCGTAATATTGTGCCGTAGCCAATATCTGAGCCGAGGTAGAAACGGCCCATGCACTTTCCGAATTCTTCAATTTATTGCTCAAATCGGGCAACAAATTCGACACAAATTTATCCACAAACAACCTCTGTCCACCCTCAGTACCCATATCCTGTCCACTATGGTCAATGAATGCTTCCTCAAACCTCGTAAAGAAGTCGGAAACACTCTCATCTTTCTTTTGTTTGCAAGCGGACAATTTGTCCCAATTTACTCTCATAGCTGGCATAAGCGTTTTCATAAGCGTTATTATTCTTTGAGGGAGAGCAGTAATCAATTGATCGGGTTTAGTAGCAGCCACTTGTCCAGCATCTGCCGCTGTAATGGCAGCCCAATCACCACCTAATTCATTTGCGTGATCTTGGTGACGAATCTTAGCCCATACCGGCTGCGGTACGACGTTGCCAAACAACATGTCGATATCGGCAAGATTCATCACCGTAGCATCTACGAGCTGCGATAATTCTTTATAATACCCTGTAGGATTTTTACGAGGATCGGGCAAAGATTGTTTCACCTGAAGCACTTCCGATCGTTTCCATGGGAGGTGTATCCACACTCGCTCAAAGTGCGCCAATACCGGAGGATTAGCATTAGCATCAGCTGGTATCCAAACCGGCGGAACTTCACGCATAGGATATTGGCCAGACTCGTCTTGTTTTTCAATATCCTCAACAAACAGTGCATGAGGAATAGGAGCGGGACGAAGAGATAGCAACCGCTCAATAGCACGTCGGACATTAGTATCCACTATCAGCCCAGTTGCGAACTGAAGCCGAAGGTCAGACAGGGCGGTCAGCACCTCGTCAGGCGCATCGGCCGCTATCTGATCATGTAGGAACTTGCACATCTCATCAAACACATACCTTTGGGTCGGTATGTTGAATTGATTAAACGTTTCGAGAACAACACGGGGTGGATTTCTAAGGGGGTTTACCATCCAACCCATCGCCATATTATATAGTGCAACACGTTCTCTGTTTCCAGGAAGCTGGCTACGTCTCTGAGGACCATCGGAGCTAGCAGACCCATGAACAGGTCCGAGCGACTGAAAGAAACTAGCTGCAATAGGAGAATTACGACTACGAGTAGGGGGAGAAAGATAAGACACAGGACTAACAAGAGAAGGAGTAGAAACAGTAGCAGCAACAGGGGTTAACAAAACAGGAGCAGTAGCGGGAGCAGGAGTATGTGGAAGCGGAGGAGCAGTAGGAATAGAAACAGACAAAGGAGCAGGAACAGTCGGAAGAACGGGTGCAGGTTGAGGAACAGGTGGAGGAACAGGTACGACAGGGACCACAGGAGCTGCGGTACCCTGAACGTACGGAGGTGGCGACTTCATTAGGTAGGACATTAAAGGATCCTCAACTGCCTCTTCCTTCTTATCCGACTCCGTAGGTAAAGCAGGATAACATTTATCTATGGTCATACGCTGTAATCTCTCAAACACTTCCTTATCCTTATCCTCCTTATCACGCTGGAACTGCTCAGCTTTCTTCACTATGGTAGCAACATTATCTCGCTGACTACGTTTATTTTGTCTGATTTCTTTCTGTCGGGCTTCTTTACGCCACAACCGAAAGGCATCAAACATGGCCGGCCTTGATTTACGTTCGAACAACTTTATTTCTAGATTATCTAAGATCGACGCTTCGAAGCTACCGTGAGGTGGCCAACGAAGGTCGCCGTCTTTCTTTGTATATTTAATCCAATAATCATTAAAGGTAATCGGGCCTAGCCCATGTTTGCTATATAGATCATAAGTAGGAGTTCCAACCGGAGGTATCGGACACGAGTCCTCCAGCAGGGAATCCGCACCACAAGGTCTGAAACAACTAAACAAAGTACTGCGACCAGGCATCTTGCACACTAGCCGAGTTTCACAAACTTCAAGGGTTACGGGATTTACCAGGTCCCAGCAAAGAACAAAACCCTCGGTTTTTGGCGGCTGCAGTCGTCAAATAATACAACAACAAAGTACGCTAGCAAAGTGTCACCGACAAAAACACTCACACAGCGTGAACAACAAAAACACTCGCTAGAGTGTCAACAACCAAGAACCATGGGAGCGACCCACAAATACTTAACTCAAAGATCGATGGCGTCACCAGGAAGGCCCGTCAATCGTCTCGCTACACCAAGGTCTACGCCAGGCGCCAAAACAGGTCTACAGTCAGGGCAGCAGTCCGTCGCAGCCGTCCGGAGGCGGGAATCTTCGCGGGAAAAGTCTTCGGGCCACTTATTTCGACAACAGGATCGATGAAGCGGGGTGCACCTTCCCTCGGAGATTTCACACGAAGTTCCTCACGATCGTCGGGCTTGGACCGGTACCACTGATGCAGCCCCACGCGGGCGCCAACTGAAGGACTGGGTTCTTTTGGACCCAGCGGTGCCAGGGCACAACACCTGAAACCTTCGTGGGTAACCTGTTCCGGCGTACAAGTCACAGAGACACGGGACACTTCCTCTGACGTCAAAGATTCAAGGTTTATTTGCTGCAGGGAACACAGAGATCACGACAAGTACACAGCGTGCAACTTGGGGAGACTGCTTCAAATTGGTTCTGTGGATCGCTCCTTTTATACAGTTTTTACCCATAGGATAACATTGTACACAAAAGTTTACAACTCGGTTCTCACAGTTATCCCCCAGAGGGGTCGCTTTGGTCACTTTGAAACACATAAGGTCCGAAACACAAGTACGGAAACATTTGGCGGTTCCCAACTGTAAAAACCCATCTTCCCACCATTAGCGAATTCCAATCAGCAATAAAACAGATCGAATTAGGAACAAGGACAGGTGTAGAGGAAGACGGAGACAGTGGGGAGATCGGAAAGGGTGTAAAAGGGGAGGTAACGGGAAACACGAGACGCAGGCATCAAAGGGACGTGCCTAATGGGATGCACGGCTGAGACAATAAGCTCGTGCGGCAAGATGAGCCTCGTGCGGCGCCATCTGCCTTACAGTAGCATCCCCCTCGTCATAAAGACACTTACAAAGAACATGTGTCTTCCGAAAATATCTTGGGAGTCCCAGGGTCGCGAAGCGGACAGCGTCCGTTCGCTGGCTACTTGAGGGCAAGAGACAAAATGGATGCCGTATCTAAGATGGAACCCGTGGGTACAGATGAGAAACCCACATAACAAACGAACGGTTTAAGTTAGCACAGCGAAACTGCGCATACTTACTAAACTCGTCATTTACGGTTCATAGATACCAGACTCGACCATATTCGTGCGAGTCGAAAGCACCACTTATAATTGTCACGGAACCTCACAGCCCGGCTTGCTTGAATCCAGTGGTGTGGAGAGCATTGGACTCACGTCTGAGCATACCCATCCCACTCGGGGTGACAAATTGCAAAAACCACAGTTGATGGACAGAATGCAGAACAATGTCATACATTCACCGCAGTACAGAGATCTGGGCCTAAATCAATTGTTTATTTGCACTCTACACCACCCCAATTCAGACATGGCCATATGCAAATCAGTCTGACCCTGTGCCTCATGGGAACAGTCCAGCCCGAAACTGCCAAGCCATGCCTTCCCTGGACCGGAAACAAGCTACCGAGGACCGGTTTCTGGCATTCCAGCCATCTTCAGCCCGGCTTGCTTGAATCCAGTGGTGTGGAGAACATGGGACTCAAGTCTGAGCATACCCATCCCACTCGGGATGACAAATGCAAAAACCGCAGTTGATGGACAGAATGCAGAACAATGTCATACATTTACTCCAGTACAGAGATCTGGGCCTAAATCCATCATTTTATTTTTGCACTCCACACCACCCCAGTTCAGACATGGCCATATGCAAATCTGTCTGACCCTGTGCCTCATGGGAACAATCCAGCCCGAACTGCCAAGCCATGCCTTCCCTGGACCGGAAACAATCTACAGAGGACCGGTTTCTGG